>NC_142521.1:8805000-9130000 GCF_964205215.1 Stylophora pistillata | reverse complement strand
CGATTAGTCCTTTTTCTACCTCGCTACCAGAAGTTTTCTGAGAGAATTTTGCTAACCTGTTTCTTGGTACTGGAGTTTTGATTGGATTGCGCCACAGAAGTGAGTAGTGTGTTTGTAACCAGCTGGCATTTTAGTATCATCATTTCGTTTTCCAGCACACAGGCAGCCCAAGCTCACTACATGAAAAGCGGACGTGACTCTTACCGTGTTGCGCAACGTTTTATATTTATAAAGGTTTGTATGGGATGTTATCGGTTTGCCTTAAAAGAGAGGAAAAAATGTCTTGTTTTGAAATAAAATGGACTTACCTTATTGCCTTGTTGTTTTCTTTGTTGATTCCTAGCGTCAGGCCATTTTCAAGCTTTTTCGGCGAGTTAGCAGTGGTTCGAATCCCGTACAGGCCTGATTTTTTTCAGGTCTGATTTTCGCTATTGCTTAAATAGCGCTATCTACTGCGAGGATCGTGCATCATATGTAGTTAGCGCTATGTTGGTGTTCGACTGCTAAAAGAAAGACCGACCAACATAGCGCTAACTCGCCGAAAAAGCTTCAAAATGGCCTGAGACGCTAGGAATCGACAAAGAAAACAACAAGGCAATAAGGTAAGTCCATTTTATTTCAAAACAAGACATTTTTCCCTCTCTTTTAAGGCAAACCGATAACATCCCATACAAACCTTTATAAATATAAAACGTTGCGCAACACGGTAAGAGTCACGTCCGCTTTTCTAGTAGTGAGCTTGGGCTGCCTGTGTCCAGCATGAAATTGTCAGGAATTGCTTGCTGTCAGATCACTCAGAAATTACGTATTATTTTTTGTAGATCGAATAAAAACCAATAGACCCTTCCACGGTTTTAGCGGCCATATTGGTTGGGGTCAAACAAAATCCCGTTGCGTAGCAACGAGCCATAGAATCTCTTATGATAAGGAGACGCGCATCGCTACCCTCGTTTAATTTTTGCTTTGTTCAGAAACAAAAATTAATATTCAACGCTGAGAAAGAGAGGACATTAATAAAGGTGAGTGACTTTTTCTCCTCTTGGCGAAAAACCTTTTCTTCTCTACATTTTATGGGAACATTGAGATCGTTTTTCTTTGGACGCGACCTCGCGGCCGACCTAATGGCAGAAGGTCAGAGCGCTGCTTTTTCGAATGACTTTTTGTAATTAAGTAACTTAATTGTGCAGAAGAAAAATTGAAATAAATGTGTTTACATGCTCTTTAAACCTTTCCTTCCAGACACCGGGCTAACATACTCTTGAAACTCCTCGTCGGATACCACAACCCGAACATTGCGTTCACAATCAGAAAAGGCTCTCGCGACAAGCTCTCTTTTTTTTCCCAGTTACACTTAACCCTCTTAAACTTAGGTAATCTTTTAGTTCACCTAAGCTTTTCCGGAGGACATTTTCGTAACGATCTTCTGGATTTACACTAGACGGCTCATTAGAAACACGCGTAGCCATGTTTCGAAATACAAACAATTCGTTTAAGAATTGTTTTTAAAAGCTTGAAAACACCTAAAGTACAAAAACCAAAACCAAAATTTTAAGTACGTTGCAATGCTACTACCATAAATCCTAAAATTTAAAACTACACAATATCGATGGCTAAAAAAGATATTCTAATTTCTCAACCGAAAGAAGTGCTTTTTAAAATGCCATTCTCGCATCGTGACGGCCTCGAGGTCACCTTCAAATAACATATCAATCTGCCCATAAAACGCAGTAATAAAAAGGTATTTCGCCAAAAAATTCGGCACTTACTTTCAGTAACGCCTTATCTTTGTTTGCACTAGATTTGGAGACGAAAATAAGCGATTTTCCCTTTATAAAGTCACGATATTCAGCGAAGGTACCGACGCGCGTCGAATAATTACAAACGAATATATTGCTCGTGAAGGTGTAGTCTGATCGTCCGGGTGAGTGTAGTCCTGAGAAGGACTGTTGTCGGTGGTAGTGACTGACGTTTCGACAACCTATGCGGAAGTCATCATCAGAGTCAAGTGTTATAATCTGACACTGGACTCTGATGATGACTTCCGCACAGGTTGTCGAAACGGCAGTCACTACCACCGACAACAGTCCTTCTCAGGACTACACTCACCCGGACGATCAGACTACACCTTCACATGTTACCCCCGGGTTCAAGCCATTTACTGCAATATATTTCTCGTTGCTACGCAACGAGGTTTTGTTTGACCCTCAAACAATATGGCCGCTACAAACCGTGGAAGGGTCTATTAAAAGGATTCTACGATTCCGTGTCCAATCAATTACTCGCCGGCCATTTTCCTCCACGATCCACCTAGATAACATTGTCGGGAGGAAAATTTCTTCCCCAGCCACTCTCACTCAAAGGATTGGACCCATGACTTCACTGGTAGGTTTCCTGATATTTACCATTATCTGGTTGGAAAAGTTGGCTACGACGAAGACTGTTCGTACAAAAGTCTTGAGGGTTTTCGCCTATTTGTTAATTGTTGACGGTCAGGTGGATAAAATAAATGGATACTGCAATTTCCAGTTTAGCCATTAGACTAGCCTGAGCTCAGCCGCCGTTTATTCTAAACTCCGTCTGAGCAACAGTGCACGATTTCTTGTGTGAGAATGTACGCCGATTTGAGTACGCGCTGTGATTGGCCCATTCTTACGAGCCATCGGATTGGTCATATATCTCGAATCCAGGTCTACTCAAGTGTCATGATGTTTGTTTTGAGTCGTTTCATGTGCTTCTCACCTCTCATCTAGCTAGGACTCAAGTAGAAATAGTTTTTTATCGATGATTGTTCTCTTATATATGGAAATAATTTGTGTTTTGTGTTCTCGGAAGGACTTACACCACACTGAAAGATATCTTATTGACGGTAAAGCTAAATTTGATGTAAAATGTGAGTTTGAAAGCCTCTCGATTGCTTACGGACAGAGGAAGATTATTTGCAAGTCTTTTCGTCAACTATTGATAAAACGAAGATCAGTCATAGATCAACAAGCAAAAGTAGAATCAGAAATACGCGCTCTATGTGGCAAACCAGAGAATGAAGCTCTTCAAGGTACACGTAAGAGGACTTCATGTAGCGATGCCAACGAGTTAACGCCGAAGAGCCGCACAGAAGCTCACAATGTGTTAGCGACTTCAACGCCGAACCAAGTTCGTCGGTCAATTACAACCCCTGATTTTAACACTGAACCACACATCGATTCAGAGTGCAAAAGATTCTCAAAATACGCCCAATCCAACACAGCTCTTCGTAAACACTAATTCATGTAACAATTCACGTAACATTCCAGAGCAAATCCAAATTATAACATAACCAAAGTAAAGCGCGCGCTCTGATTGGTCAATTGAGCGTCCCCATTTGCCCATGGGTGTACGCTGTTGACGTGAGCATATGCAAAGACTAGTTTTCCGCGCGCGCTTGTTTTTTTCTGGTCACGTAAGATTTGTTAAATAAAAGGGAACTCTTTAGCTACAATGTATCAATGTTATATTATAAAACAAATGGTAAACACCACCGCGTAAACTATTGAGTTATGGATGCACTTGGGAGGTTTGCTAAGCACTCAAGAAGCAAGAGTCGCTCGAGGCGATAGCCGAGAGCGACTCTTACGCTTCTTTCGTCCTTAGCAATCTCCCGCGTGCATCCATAACTCAATCGTGTACGCTGTGGTGTTTACCATTTGTTAATTAGATTTTTGCCAAATCTTGACATTCCTTCGTGCACTAGCCTGAGTTCAGCCGCCGTTTATTCTAAACTGCCTTATCAAAGACTTCCCTTATCCTGTAGGCAGGTTAACGAACACGTTTTTTGCGCTAAAAAAACCTCTTATTGCCTCCTTTTGCTCCGGCAAAAGACTCTCGATTTCAAAGTACCATTTGACTTCAGAAAACGCTTTTTCCCATAGCTCTGGCTTGAATTCAACACCTGACGCGTTGGACGTTATGTTGAATTTGACAAGAAACAATAAACTAGAACCTTTGGCCAATCAGGAGTAGAGTTAGAACTACCAATCACCAACGGTCACAAAATCCTATGCCTATTCACCTCGCCTTCGGCGAATAATTGTTAAATATAACCGGATGTACGCAGGCTACCATTAGACAGGCCAAAGTCGGAAATCCCGTTTAGAATTTTACGGATTCGTCATTTTTCAGTACATCAGTACATCATCCGTGAAAAGTTTTCGTTTTAATGGTGGCTTGTTCTTGAGTTCGTTTCGAATTGTTTTGTTATCCGACACATTTTTTATCATATAGCCCATTTGTTTGTGATCAATGCCTATGGGGGCCCTTCTGGTCAAAATCATGGGAATTATTTTTAATAAAACAGAATTAATAAAACTGTTTGTTCAGTTATTTTCATGGTGTTTCAGAAATAATTACATCTACCCTGTATAATTTTGACCAGAACGGGCCCCCATATTTTATCCTCATCGCTTCACACAATTAAGAAACCCATGAGTGTGACCCTAAAAGCCTGAACAGTGGAACGGTGGAACGGCGGAGTGGCGCGGAAAATGAGCCCAAATCCTCAAACACGGAACGGCGGAAAATGACCCCAAATCCTAAAACTTGGAACGGCAGAAAATGACCCCAAATCCTAAAACACGGGACGGCGGAAAATGACCCCAAACCCTAAAACATGGAACGGCGGAAAATTGCAACATACGTTTCCTGGTCACGTTTGCATAGATTAAATCAAACGATAATATCTCATATACTTGTAACTGTGAGAACATCACTGACAGGAACGTTTTCAGGCTTCTCAAAATATAACGACGTTCAGCCCAGCTCCAAATTTAGACTAGCGTGAGAGCAAGCCTCCGTTACGAACCCTTCAATACGAGCGTTTCTTCATCTACGAATTAGTTTTATGTCGTGAGCAACACTAGGTGAAGAGAGGTTTGCACGTGGTAATGCGCGTGGGAATTTCTCATAGCGTGAAAAGACAAAGAAAGTTAGCAGAAGGAAGCCGTCAAGAAGAATTTGAAGAATTTCTTCTCGACCAGGCGTCCAAAACACCACCATCCTACCAGGAAACGTATCAAAGTTACAATTGTTTATTGTAATGTGGTATGTCAAGGTAATTTTCACATGCTGTGCGACTTTTTATGCCGCGACTAGAACTCTTGGCAAATTTAGCATAACAAAAGGTAACTAAACAGGTTTACAACGCGAAAACGCAGCTATCTTTATGTCTAATGGTTCATTATTATTCATACCACTCAGCAAAAGGAAAAAAAAGTTAATTACATGTAATTTTAGTTACGCGCGTTATAGTCGTGGGAATGAATGAGCTAAGCGCTTAAGTGTCTTTGTACAAAATTCTTGCAACATGCCCTGACATCCGTTCCATGTTTTAGGATTTGGGGTCATTTTCCGCCGTTCCATGTTTTAGGATTTGGGGTCATTTTCCGCCGTTCCATGTTTTAGGATTTGGGTCATTTTCCACCATTGCGCTATTCCACCGTTCTAGCTTTTAGGGTCGCCCAACCCATGAGGCCATGTGCGCTGCCGAATGAAGCCTGTGCGTACTTTTGGTCTCTCAGAAGATCATAAGGTGATCGGCCCATTAAGAAAACGTTCATGGATGCATAGTTAAAAGAGTCTCCTCGATTAACTAAGATGGGATAGATGATATTACATTTAAGTCTTGCGATTGAAGTGGTCAGCAGTTTGATGTTGAATTTAAGATGGCGGTCAATATCGTGGACTGTATCGAACTGACAATCATATAGCTGGCAAGCTCAAAATACATAAAGATATGTACAACTACACGATTTACCATATTCATAACGTATTTTATCCGATCAATACATGACTTTTAAGGGTACTCCATTTAGGTACTCCATAGGGTACTCCATCGAGTAGGGCTCCGCGTTTTTGTCATCTACCCGTTTCAATGGCATTCTTCAGTTGGTTGAAATAAAAAATTCTATAATTACATGAAAATTTATTCATCTTAACCCACTTTTACACAGGTTACATAGTTTGAGATGGACTGGGGTTGGATTAAGCGAGGCTAATGTTTATTAATTTTAAATTCCTAAGGGAAATCAGCCAGAATGTCTGGGAAAACCTCTCATACAGCTCTTTCAGCGGCGATATCTCAAGGAATTTTAGGCTCTCCATCTCTTATTTATAAACCAGGAAAGCCTAAGCATGCAGGTCTGTTTTACGATCTCGACGAATTCGAATCTGGACTCAACAGGGCAGAAGAAGCTTTTGGTGAAGGTAAGCAACTCAACAAGGTGTAGCAAAGCCTTAGATCGTCTTGCCATAATCGCATATTTCTTAACATTGTCGATCGTCATTAAGTTGAGGAACCAACGTGTTCCAAACTATTCCTCCTCTACGAGCTACAGAGTTCCTCATCTAGTAGGTGTTAAAACGAGGGACATCAATTTTCAGTTTCTTCCTACGTTGATATCGCTTGATGTTATCATTGTTCTTAATAATAGCTGACATAGCGTCTGGAGTCAGGTTATTATGGATTTTATACATAAGCTTAGCTAAGCTAATTTTATACATAAAGGCTAAAGGAGACCAGTTAGCCTTTTTCATAACATCAGCATTAGACATCTCCCAAGGTAGCTCAAAGATAATTCTCGCAGCTCTACAATGCAGTGCTTCTAATGCCTTAAAACCTTCCTTATTTCTGAGACCTCCCCATAATGATATTCCATATACGATCGACGGCGTAATAACTCTAAAATACAAGTCTAATAACATATTCTTTGGAAGCAATTTGTTAAATTGCTGATTAGGACCATTTGATTATGTTGAGTGACAAGGTATTGGACATGGTCGTGCAAAGAGATAGCTGTGTTCATAGAAAAATGTCGGGATGACAGAAAGCTTAGTCTTCTCCAAAATCTTGGTTCCCAAGCTCTCCAAAGCTTTCTCACATGTAAAGTTTTAAAAGTAGCCCAAAGACAACAAGTTAGCTAATAATGCTTTGCTAGAATATACACTGGAAAGAAAAAATGTGCATCAGAGTTGAGCTACAACATTCAGTTTGAAAACTTTGTTATTGTGAGCAATGATTCATTTGTGTAAAATTTTGACAACATCTTTGTGGGTGTTGTCAGCTGTCATCAAAGGAAACAATCTAGAATTTACAGATACACCACAGTTTGGTTGTGTATTAGAAATTTTAAAATCTTTAGCACTCTAACAGCAGCACATATTTTCTACAGTATATATACCATTCTCTTTACATTTTTATGGCACTGACTAGATAATTTGTTAAACAATCAATTATTTCTATAGTTGGCAATCATTTCCTTTATTCTGATAACCTTTATGTTTTATTCAATAGTGATATAAGAAAAATTAGATGTTAGTCACCCTTAGGGGTTAAAAGTTAAAAACTTGACTTTTTTCTTGCATGCATAAGCTCTCTTGTAAGTGGAGGCCCTCAGAAATTGGACGAAGTGTACGTTAGTGGAGCTGCCCACCCTCAACAATCATTCCCATAAGTGGGTACCAAAGAAAAATAGACCTGAAGTTCACTTATAGGAGAGTTAATAAGGGCTTGTTTTTGACATGTCACACAAATGGAGGAGGCAGGGCCGAGTGGTTAGGGTGTTGGACTTGTAATCCGGTGTCCCGGGTTAGAGTCCTCCACCCTGCCACTCACTGGATTTGTTCTCGGTTGCTCCTATAGTTCAACTCCTTGGCAGTGCTCTGTAAATAGCCCATTGGTCTGCCTTCTGCCAGTGGGGATTTTCAAGCACTTAGTTAGTCTACATTGTGGCTGAAAAGCTCTTAAGGAGGAGCTTTAATTAACATATTTATTTATTTAAATGAACAGGTTGCTCTCCCATGGATGAATGGAGATTTGAAAAAAGAATCCCCACTGTTCGGTTGCTCTATTGAAAGTCATGTTTCTATTGATTTGCAAATTAAAGACAAATTTCATTACCAAGAGTCATTATTATGCATGGGGTGTCTGTTTACAAGAGAGCTTAAAATCAAATGATCACTTTCAAAAGTATCAGTCTCGGCACTTACAAGAGAATGTCCTCTGACGACAATGAGTAATTACAGAGTTTGACTGGGAGACAAAACTGGAAATTGACAAAAGTGTCTGTAAGTAGACTGAGCTGCCTGCTTATAATAGTGTCTGTTTGTGGAGAGTTGACTGTATTTTAAAATTGTTTCAATACCTCTTTCCCAGATTTTCTCCATGCGATTGCTATAAAGGCCAATCCAGTCTCAGCCATGCTGAAGATTATTCTGGAAAAGGCATGTAACTAGAATTTACTTTTCATTTTCATTGTAATAGAACATTACTGTAAGGAAGTTCTTTCAGGGGTATAGTGCAGAAATTCTTAAGCACAACCCCTCACCCACCCCAAAAATGCCAGTCTCAAATTTGTGTCATTTATCTAGGGTCATGGTCTGGAGTGTGCGTCAATCACGGAAGTGCTACATGGCATGGATCTTGGATTTCCTCCTGAGAAAATTGTGTTTGACTCACCTGTGAAAACAGAGCCAGAATTAAGTATGACTACCATTAGTTATCAACTGAAAGACTAGCTAGTAACCTTTGTAATGATATTTACAAGGATATGTGAGGAGGCTGGGCATTGCATGAAGTACCATTAAAAGTACATAATTTTTATGTAATATTTCAAAAACGATTGTGAGTGTTTCATCGGGGTTTCCTAACACGAGAAAACTGATGAAAGCACAGGGCCGTAGGCCGCGTGCTTTTATTGTTCTCGAGTGTTTGAAAACCCCAATGAAACACGAAGCACGAGTTTTTGAAATTGCTTCTCAATTGTGCATCATTAGCCAAGAACAATGAAAAATTCTGACTGATTTTGGCATCAGTGGGGTTTGACATTTTATCAAGCTCTAGGGTTTGATATTTCATCAAAGTATAGTGGAAAAGCCTCTGTCCAGTGTTTCATCGGGGTTTCTAAACACACACATGTGACCAAATTGGCGTATTGTGATTGGTTTGTAACTTGATGAATTATTATTGAGTTTGAGAATGAAATATAAATCATTTTGACTTGTGGATGAAATTCAAGTGCAGAAATGGTCCTTGCAGGTGGGCTACAATTTAATCCTTTGACTCCCATTGTTGATTATTAAATCTGATTGCTGATTATTTCCTGGAGCTGCTACACATTTTCCTTGTATATTGGTTATGAGAATTTGCTGTTCCTTGGGTTTCAATTCTAGTGACTGCAGAAAAGTAGCCTGAATAAATTCAGGATTTGACAAGAATCAAAATGTATGCCTCTAGTATCTGGGAGGCATGGTTTCAATTATCATCAAGGGTGAATTTTTCATTCTTCTTTTTTGAAATTGCTAAAATTGTAGTCTACCTAAAATGAGGATCATAATTTGTACTCTTAAGTGAAGAGTACATGTTACTTAATTTTAACACTTAATTTGTAAGATATTCTGTCAATAATTATGCAATTTGTTCTACTGTCATTCAGTGTGTTACAATGAGCATGTATTTTTTCCTTTCAGAGAAGGAATAAAAAGGCTTTTGATGTTCACTCTGTAATTATTTGTAATGTTTCAGAGTTTGCTTTAGAAAATGGTATTCATATAAATGTGGACAATTATCAAGAACTTGAGAGAATAACAGCTATAATAAAAGACCAAGGGTAAGTAAAGCATAATTTTATCAGCTGACAAGAGAATAATTTGTTATTAGTATATGTAATAGGACTACGTGCTGTTCAATTTGGAAATAGATGCATAAAAAAAATTCTCTAGACAGCTAAATTATTTAGACAAGGCCTTAGGCAAGCATGTAGTGCTCTTACTCATTGATTATACAACTGAGTCAGTTGTAATTGGGCATTGCTCAGAATTATGAATTAATTGCATAAGGATTAATTTGGATAGTTTGAAAAATTAATTAAAAATAGCTATGCTGACAATTTCAGATCAATTATACAGCTGTACAGTTAGTAATGTATTTCACAACTTTCCTCAGCTTTTTTAAAAGTCATTATTAATATATTACATGGATTATTCTAGAGAATTCCTCTGAGAATAATTTGTAATTAGTAATTGAATGTATTTTGCAACTATTCTATTTATGCCTATTAGGTGAAATAAGGTCAAGGAATATTAATTGATAAGTAGATGAATAAAAACTACAACAGCTTGGCATAGAGGAGGTAGTCTAAGAGTATAATGGTACCATGTACACCACATTAGGGTGGAAGAGTGGTTCATTAGCTTTGCTGCTTTTTCCCAAAGAAATGAGTGTGAATAAATCTTCTTGGAATTTTGAGCAGGTTATAATAAATATATTTCAAATTAAAGATGATCTCATGAATTATTTTAGAGATTTCCCCTGTTTTTGATCATGACTCTGTAAATAAGTTTTCCATTCTACTTAGCTCTCATTATGATAATAACATCCTGGGGGAGCAGAAATTAATACCTCTAGGTGCCTTGTGCTACAGAAACTACAGTTAGAAAAAGTGTTGGCTGGCTGGATGTGTCACCGAGTGGCTGGAATACGGGCTTAACCTACATGTACCCTTACCTATTAGAAGAAGTAAAATGAAATATCTGGGATACATGGGACTGTTAAAGAGATTTGAGTAACCATGATTCAGAGTAGGCAGCACAATGTTATGCTTCTGTGCCGAAAATTGAGCATTAAGAATTCAGAATAGCCAACACATTGAAATGTTTGTTTTGACAACCTCAATAATTTGAAGGAAACTATATTCAATAATGCAATATTACTAATATGCAATACCTATAAAATTATATATTTATATACGTTGAGTAGAAAAATACGACGACTATGTTTTTATCCCTACAAGCCTGTTTTGTGATTGCTCACTCATCAGGGGATTTACATATATATTTATATTTATAGGAAGTCTGCAAGTCGATTTTCGCGTGGAACAGTGCTCAATACGTTGAAGCAGAGCAGAATAAATATTATGAGAGGAAAAAAGGACGTAACTACATTTCCCGACAAGCCTGTTTCGTGAATCGCTTCACTCTTCAGGGGTTTAAACCTCTTAAATTAAACCCCTGAAGAGTGAAGCGATTCACGAAACAGGCTTGTCGGGAAATGTAGTTACGTCCTTTTTTCCTCTCATAATATTTATTTATATTTATATGTATATTTAGTATAATTTCAGAGCTGAGCAAAGAGTTTCCAGCAATCTGATTGGTCGAGCGGTTCCTTATATGATGCTATATAAACCGCTCCACGTGGTTTACATAAAATGTTAAAATAAAAAGTTAATAAATGTTACTAAACTGTTATGATTTTAGAAATTTCTCTGTTGTTCAGCTCTGAAATTATACTAAAACAATTATTTACCTCAGGTTCAGTGAATATTGTCGAATAATCCCCTTGACTTCGTCTCGGGGATTATTCGATGATATTGACCTCGCCTTCGGCGAATAATTGTTAAATATATATTGCAAGTCGTTAGTGGAACTCTCAGGCCAACAAAGGTGCACCTCGCCAGGAGGATCAATAAAGATTCGCAGTCCAAACCTCACAGCAAACACGAACATAGAAAGTTTAAAAATTTCAAGGATGGACAACTTCTGACGTAAAAAATATAAAAAAATTTACTAAAAAACGTTTTGGTCAGAGACCTTCTTCAGTTATTTACAACTTTTAAAATAAAAAAAGAGCATTAAATAGGACCAAAGTGCTAATAATTACGTAATTACAGATAACGACTAATGAACTGGTGCTAATAAAAAGATAACAAAAAACCTAATTACAAAGAAAGAAATGGACAAAATACAAGAAACAAACCCTAAAAACTAAGAGATAAGAATACTAAATATGTTAAAATGAGTGGCGTAACCAATTGCAAAGAAGCAATGCGGCAAGCATTAAAAAAGGGGAGGCCCACTTTTAACTACAACTGCGATCTTTGTTGCAACTTCTTGGTTGAATCTAATTCCTTTTTAAGTTTTCAAACAGGCAAGAGTTACAAGATACGATCGAAACTTTCTTGTGATTCTAAGAACATAATTTATTTGGCTTCATGCAAGAAATGTCGCCTACAATACATTGGTTCCACAACAAATGACTTTAGAGTTAGATTTCACAACCACAAGTCTGCTACGGTCACTAAGAAAAAGACCTGTGAAGTAGCGGTATATTTCAACAAAACACCACATGATTGAAGCGATTTCTCATTCCAATGCATTGATCAAGTGCAGGCGACAGTAAACAATTCAGGTAACGTCAAGAAACTTCTAATTACCAAAGAAGTATATTGGAGCGCACAGTTATTCTCTCTGGCACCCTTCAGCTTGAATAAGCGCCAGGAATTTCACTCCAAAAAAAGAATAAACTATAATTAATGCGGATAATTTTTTCAAATTGGGCAGGCATCAAAGGTCACAGTCTCAGCATTAATTGAAAATTTTAGTACAATTCTCGCCTTTCAAGTCAACGCTGATTCCTTAACATTTTCAGTGGATTCGACAATTTTTCCATTTCTTTTTATTGTGATAATTTTTCGCGTAGTAATTACTGTTTTTGTTTATATGTGTCATCACGCCCTATATAAATCTATTTAAGGAATTTGTAAGTCATTGTATTACAACTGATGAAGGTCTCGGACCGAAACGTTTTTATTAAACTTTCTTAGACTTTTTATTTGATTATATGTCTTTCTTAGCTCGAAGTTGTCCTTCCTCGTGTACTACAATATTTTATCTATGTATATATATATAAAATGTGGGGTAGGCGAAAAAAAAACAACTACATATACATCCCTACAGACCTGTTTCGTGGTTGCCCACTCCCCTGATGAGTGGGCAACCACGAAACAGGTCTGTAGGGATGTATATGTAGTTGTTTTTTTTCCACCTACCACACATTTTTCCCGCTCTACTATTTGTATAGAGCACCGTTTCATAAACACCAAGTTTAATCACTCTATATATATGTATATATATATATATATATATATAGTGATTAAACTATATATATATATATAATTATATAGATATTCTTAACATATATTTTTGGTATGATAGTCAAACAAAGTCATCAGTTGGCATAAGATTGAAACCTATTCTTGGAGTTGGTGCTGTTAAAGATCTAAGGTGAGCAACACTCCTGCCAGTAATTAAAATTAGACAAAAAATATTAATGATTTATAATGATCAATGTTGCTGACTACAGTCTGTAACGTTACTTCAACAGAAGTTTATAAAATTGTTTATTGTTTTTGTTAATTTTTTTTTTTTGGTTGATTTGTTCATTCATTCTTTTGTTATTATTTTTGTTACTGGTATTCAGTACTCTTGTCATTAACAATAAACTTTATGTCATCACAGTGGTCAAAATGTTGTGGACTCATGAGCTGCAGCGCGATAAAATGATTCTTTCAGTGCGTGACAGGATTCTTTCAATGTGCAACATGTTGCTTGATACATTGACATGAGCAATGTTGTCTTTACTCTTATCAACAATGGCAAATTGGTCAATCATATCATGGCACCACTGTTAAAAAAATGCATGTTAAGTGCAGTCTTTTTTTTTTTTGTTTTAGTACATGTACAACAGATTCAAAGTTTGGAGTCCAGGTGAGTGCAACAAGATTGACTTATATCTGTTAAGAATTTTGTACTTAATAACTATTTCAACAACACAAGATGTTTTGTGTTTTCTCTCTCCCTCTGAGTAATCCCAGTGATTAACTTCTTGGGGTGTGTATGAATATACATGTAATATTGCACTGCCGGAACCCCAAGCTTTGGTGACATGATTTCCACAAGATTTCAAGCAGTTAATCTCGCTTTTGTAGTGTTCAGAGAGAACATTTTTGTCTCTAAGGAGGTCATGAAACAAGAGAATTGCAGTGCCAAATCATTGCAATGTTCTAACATCATGTAGTGTATCTGGAATTTCTATGCAAAATGCAGTTGTATAGATGTTTGCCACATACTGTTGTTCATGATTATATTGGACTGACCATTTCATATTGTTATTGTTTTGTTTTGTTTTGTTTTAATGACTTTACCGGGTGTGACTAGACTCGGAAGGGTTAGTGTGAACGGAACACAAGGTCCATGCGAGGCACCACCCCTCCCTCCAATTCACCCTGGATAGATACAGCACAAAGATATACCACAACAGCGGGCTCTATGTGCCCTACTCTTTTTGAGGAGTGTGTGGGTTCTTTGACGTCCCACAAATTGAAATCATATACAAGGGCTTGTGAGATGGGACCTCCATTTATCGTCCCTATCCGAGAAGACTAGAAAGTCTAACCATTTGCAGATATTATTAAAAAGGCAGCACTTTCTACTCAGTTATTTAAAGACCCTGAGTGTTGGGCCAGCTGGATTTGAACTCTCAACCTCCCGCACAACAATCCGGTGCTATACCAATTGAGCTAACCGGGAGGCGGTCATCGTACCAGTGATGATGATAACAGCTTGGAAAATAAATCTATGTTTAATTACAAATATTGTTTTTGAAAAGCTGACAGCCTCATCAAAGGAAGAGATCATTAGCTGGTATATGGATCATCCTTGGTTGACAGGAGTTCATATACATATTGGGTCCCAGGTACTTCAGAAATATGTGGAGACTATGATAGTGTAAAAACTAAGTATTACTATACAAAAAATATTTGAAAAACTGTCAAGTTGATTTCTGACTTGCAAAATAATACTTTTTTAAATTGATAAAATTATTGGTTGTCTTTCAACTACAATGAGTAGTGAAAGTCTTGGCATGCTCTACTATGTGTACTTTTGGAATGTTTTCTATAATGTTTATTTATCTCCACCCCCTCCCCCATTTCAATGTTAAGTAAAGTAAGTAAGTAATTTATTTATCCACATTTCACAATTGAGTATAACTCGTTTTAACTTGAACGTGCCAGGTTAAAATAATATATATATATAACAAGCTAGATAATGATGATAGTAATAGTAATAAAAAGGAACTATAAAATCATATGGGAATCATGATGCATATATAGGGAATAAATAGGAATCAATAAAACTAAGAGGGACAAGCTAGGGATAAAAAAAGCTATGTACAAAAGTTGCATTCACACTCCACACTGGTAGTCAAGTTAACCTCGTCCAGCATTGATTTAAAAATATTAAGATAAGGAGCTCTTCTTGCATAGTCAGGTAGATTATTCCATAATCTTGTAGTGACGTATTGATATGACCTATGCATGAATCTGCTAGAATAAGTAGGCTGATCAAGCTTGCAGAAGCCTCTGAGGTCATATTTATTATTACAAAATAAAAACATCTCCCTAATATTATTCGGCCCCATGTTATATAAGCATTTATAAAAAAGGCAGAGAGCATGAGAATATCTGCGATGCCCTAGGGTCTTCAGTCCCACATGGTCAAGTAAGGTACTATATGAGTTTGACTTAGCCATGTTTAAAAGAGTTCTAATGGCATACTGATTAGTGAGCTCCAGCTTGTTAGATAGGCCAGATGATAACCCAACTAAGACTGGAGCACAGTACTCTAAGTGTGGCAAAATAAATGCCTTGTAAATATTGACTATCACTTCTGAAGGTATGAATTTACGAACTCTCCTAAGAGCACTAACTTTGGCATTAACCTTATTACACACGGATTTAATGTGGGCTTTAAAAGATAAGGAGCTGTCAATAGTTAGACCTAATAACTTCATATTGTGTACCACATTCAAGGGAGGCCTAGTACGGTCAGCAAACAATTCATAACATGGTGGATTATCACCCAAAGGCAATACTTTAGTGTTAGATTCGTTTATATTTAAGTAATTACGCTTGACCCATGACTGCATGACTTATAACCATGACTTATAACTTATACCATGACTTATAACTTATAACCATGACTTATGCTTGAACCATTACCTGATATTAACAAAGAGAATGGAGTGTGGGGGGTGGGAGGAATGCCATTGAACTCTGTTTGTTTCCATCTGATTTCAGAGTTTTGATTGTGGTGATCTTACCCGTGGTGTGAAATGTGTTGTTGACTTTGCTTTGGTAAGGACAGTTAGTGGCATTAAAATTGGTATTCTCTTTTTTCAAGGTTTACATGCACTGTTGTGCCTAGGGTTTCCTGATTTTTTTGTTTTTGGTTTTTTTTTTTTTTTTTTGCTGCACAGTATCCTGTACTATAAATTGTATACCAGCTATTTCATTTTACTACCAACTGTATTTGGCAAATAATATTAAAAACTTGTCCAAAACAACTGGAGAGAGACTGTTACCTGTGTCTTTCATCCTTTATGATTAACTTATACATGAATTTTACAACATTTGCACTGTATGGAGTTTCATTAAGAGGGTTTTTATAGCTCTGAAAAATGTTGTATTTTAATGTGTGTAAAATTTTGGTGTCATTGATTTGTTTATGTGTCGAGTATTCTAGAGGAATACAACTGTTATATCTTTAAATGTGGAGGTGTTTAAAGTAAATAGTTCACTTTTGCAAGCAAATGGCTCAGAGGAAAAGGTCAACAGCATTTTGGTTTTCAAGCCTCATGCTACCCTTGTCCCAGAGGTTCTCTTCTCTCTAGAAAAAATAGGATAAATCTCTTCTCCCTAAAAAAATTGGCGCCAAGTGTCGACAATGAGCTGCAAAGCATCAAGCAGTGGAGAGAACCTCTGGTGGAGACCGCTGGTGCATTCAGCTGTTTTGACAGCTGATCAAATCTATCACTTTTCAACAGCCAATAGGAAACGTCATTATCAAATAAAAAACAATAATAGCCAATCAGATCGCAACAATCACGTCAGTTTCAAACAAAAAACAATAATTGCCAATCAGATGGCAACGATCATCAGCTGAATGCACCAAAGTGAGGTTCTCAATGGTCTCCACCCGAGGTTCTCTCGACTACTCGCTGCTTTGCAGCTCATTGCCGGTGCTAGGCGCCGGTTTGTTTTGGGAGAAGAGATTTATCCTATTTTTTTTAGAGAGTAGAGAACCTCTAGGACCAGGGTAGCCACATGCTGGTCAATGTGTAGAAAGTCATGCTTTCTGATTACATGTCTGCCTTTTATAATAATAAAATTGGGTGGAGCATTGGAACAAAAATGTTTGCCCACAGAGGCAGGAATTTGAACAAACCATTGTTTAAAAGTTCAAATGACTGATGGGCGGGGGGGGGGGGGATGGATGTTGAAGCTCTAAATTGATTGACACATTGATTTATTTTAATTATAATAAAAAAAACTTTTATTCTACTCAATCCAGTGGAATATCACCAATTTTGTGAGTACTTTGATCACCATATTGTTTATGTTGCTTTTTCTTTTAGGAAGTGAACAAAAGATTAGGAAAAAAACAGATCAGCATTATTGACATTGGGGGTGGATTACCTGTAAGTCTAACTGAAACTAATAATGGTGAAAATGGCAACTGAAAATGTTTACTTTGCAACCCTTGACTTCAAGTGTCTGAATTTCAACTTGATTAAATACATGTAGGCTAACTTGGAGGATGACACAACCCGACCATCATTTCAAGATTATGCACAGGCCTTAAAAGTTAGTATATTGTTATGTTTGAAATAGGCTCCATGAATTAATCATCCAAATTACTATAGAATGTATGTCAAATTTTCACCAGAAATTAAATGAGTTTTTTACTTCTGTTGGTAAAATGTAGTTTGCTTTAGATTTTTGTGCACTGCTTTTGGGTACAGTGGTATGTCAGTCTGGTGTAACATCTTTGTTTTTTCTATTTTGTAATGTTATTTTCCCATGTCAATACTAAATTAATTGATTTCCATATTTTGTGGAAAATATAGTTAAGTCATTAAGTCAAACATTCCCTTTTAAATGCAGTGGATGAAAACTGATGAGTGATGTATTAAGCAATCAGAGAAATAATTGGCCTGTTTCAGACAATCAGTTTTGGAAAGGAGTGAAAGAGTGGGGAAGCATACCCCCAGAACTTTGTTCTCTTTCAATTTTCTTCTTGTCTGCTTATGCACCCTGGCTTATACCAGTGAAAACTCTGCAAAGTAACCAAAAAACATCACTGGCTGCTAGTGAGCCTAAAATGTGCACTGTTTGTATAACCTAGGCTCAATTTATGCCGCTCTTTCGTGTCCGGTCTCTTTTGTTCCTCCCCAGGAAGAGACCCGTGGGTTCTGGGAGGAGCATAGGCTCTAGTTCCCAGACAGTGGCTGGTAATCAAGCCCATGTATAACCTACCTTTCTAACTATTTCATATAACTGAAGCATTCTTATTGTTGTATTTAGAAATGTTTGACCAGGGTAATTTCAGTGCTATTTGTTCACTGATGCTGAAATGATTTTATTAGAAAGAAGTTCCAGAACTCTTTCCCAGCTATGGGACTTTCAAGAAAGTAATTACAGAATTTGGCCAAGCATTTAATGCAAAGGTACCGTGTGAACATAGCTGATGTAAATGTTAGACTACGAGGAACCTCTTCTCTTTTTTCCCAGATTTTTTTAACTTGTGTGACAAGCTTCACTGAAAAGCAGGGACTGCTCATAGTCTATTTAAATGTACTTGCTTCTGTTATGGATGCTGCCCATCATTTAAAGTGGAACTAGAAACTTTGAAAATAAATTTAGAGGTCTTTTCAATGTTTGATGAATTGACAATAGTAACTAGCTCTCATGTCTTGGGCATGATTGGCATGCTTGTGGATCCTTGAACTTCAATCTCATACTTATGTACTCATGGTAGCCATGCAGCTATTCCTTCTTATCTTTCAAAAAACTTTGGAGCTCTTGCAGCCTTGCAAGAGAGGAAAAGTCAATGTAATTGTTCATACATGAGCTAAAACCTTGGTTGAGAAGGGGAGAGCATTGCAGACCTATTGGGTCAACACTTTAGAACATTTTTGGAATATATTCAGAACATTTGTGGAAATATTCAGAACATCTTCAGAAAAGTTTGGACATCTTTGAATTTGATCAAGTTCTCCATGAAATATGCGAGAACTTGAAATAATCTTGTTTACTTCATCATGACTCGAAGAATTTTTTTTGTTTTTGATTTTCTGTTAGGCTGGCTGGTTGGCTAGTAGAGTGGAATATACCAAAAAGGCATCAGATGACCTAAGAATCGCTCTCATACATTTTGGAGCAGTAAGTTGTGTTTCTACCAAGTAATTGATACAAGTTGTGGAAAGAAAGAGAGTTCTTCCAGTCTCAAGCACCAATTTCAGAAACCATCAGGCCCTGGATGGTGTAGAGGGCAAATTTGGAATTTATACAATCTGTATTTTGTTCTGCATAGCTATATGCATAGACTACTTTCATAAGCATAAAGTGGCCTATATAATGCATATTCATCTATCATTTTGTTGGTTTGAAGTAATTTTTATAGTCCTAACACTGTCAGTAATTTGATGAAATACTCTTTTGTTAATAGGATATGATGATGAGAACTTGTTACTGCCCCAACATACAGAAATACCAAGTAAGTGCATTGTACAAATATACCCAGTTTTCATTTTGTTTGGGCAGCTTTGCATACAAAGCCTGATCCTGAAGTGTTCGTTTTTCACAGAGAAGAGTGGAAGTTTTTAGCAAGGAAGGACAATTGAAAGAAGGAGAGGTATGTAGTTACAAGTTAACTGCTTAAAAAAAAAACAACTTTTTTGGTAGCCAAATAGATGCACACAGAAGTCAAACAGTCATGTAACTTTTTGGATCTAGAGCTGTCATGTTAAACTTTCAAGAGAGTCAGACCTCCATTGACAGTCATCTCAGCTATCCACACCTCCACAGACAGTCATCTCAGCTATCCACACCTCCACTGACAGTCATCTCAGATCCCCACACCTCCACTCACAGTCATCTCAGCTCCCCTTACCTCCACTGTCAGTCATCTCAGCTCCCCGCGTTAGTCCACTCTGTCACTCTTGTTTTAGCCTTTCTTCAGTGACCAATTTTTTCATATGGGCAGTGACAAGGAAAATATTGAACAACAAGCTGTTTTTTTTTTCTGCGTTACGTAACGAAACTATCAGTTTATGTGTGACTTGCAGGAACCATAAATTAAAGCTGTAAGAGAAGGTTTGATGCCAACATTGAGATTTGTGAGCCTGTTAACTCAGTTGGTCAAGGAAATTTTACATTTGTCAGGGAAAAGTCAGGGAACTTGAAAAACCTATGGTTGTGGTAACCATGTCTAAGGTGTTTACTCCAATGTCGACTGAGCACTTGGAATTTCTCTTTATTAGGATGCATGTGTTACATATTTAGAAAAATGTTCTTTACATGCAGCTTCAAAGAAAACTATCAGTAAATAGATTTGTTTGTATCAATTTTCTTATGGACATTTTTCATGTTTACAGAGAATGCGTTATAATATTGCCGGACCACTGTGCTTTTCTGGCGACGTAGTAAAGCGAGACGTGCTTCTACCGACGGTGAGTGACAAGGTTAAGTTTTTAAGCGTTTTCTGCCATACCCTAAAAATTGAGAAGTGTTTCAGGTCAGGCGAAGCTCCATTTCTTTTTTTTTGGTTTTCTTGATTCTGTTTGAATTATGCTTACTCCTAAACCTGACTTTTATTTGTGACAATGTCTACTTAATATCGATTAAATAAATTGGAGACTGTTATACGATAGTTCAGTAATTTCTCGATAGTGATTTCAATTTTATGTAAGTTTATGTCTGCCAGTCTGATGTTAAAGACAACTAATAAAGTTAACAAAGCTGTTATTTCATAGGTTGAAGAAGGAGATTACCTAATTCTCCATGATTGTGGTGCAAATTCCCTGTCACTTTTTTCACGACATTGCAGTCGTCAAGCGCCTGCTGTTTTTGGTAGGAATGATCTTGATAATTTAATTAACTATTACTTAAACCAAAATGTTTAACTTTAAGAATTGTAGCTTTCTAAATCTCTGCGAGATGAAAAGTATAACTTGGTTATGTTTTCAAGTATAATGTTATTGAATTCTATAAACCACCCATTAATTTTCGCGCGACTCTATTGGCTACTACTTTACATCACGTGGCACAAAATCACCGAACAGTCATCAGGCAATAACCCCCATTTTTCGGCGATATTGTCCTACGATTATTTCCGTTGAAAAGGAACAAAGGCAACGGGGAAAAGCCAGCTCGAGAGTTACATTTTTTCATCTTTATTACTTTACTTGGAAGAAAAACGAACTCGTTTTGTATAACGCAGTGGTAGTGACATTTGAAAGCTGATCTTAAATTTTTCTCCGGAAAGAACAAAATCGTCCACAAAATTTTCTGTCAACGCGCGATACGAAAATTTTTAGGAGAGCTATAAATAAATAGTGCGATTCGTCAATAAATGGCACCAGCGAGAGCCTATCAGATCACAAAGACCAGCAGTGATTTTAAAGTGGATGTAATAAATTACATAAACCCCCTTTTGGCTTGCTGGTGTTTCGGCTGATAATGTCCTTGGCTGAGAGATTGTCCTCGAAATTTCACACTTGCCCTCTAAGCTTTGCCTCTTAGCCAAATATTCATTTTTCGGACTATCGCAGCCGCGCACATCATCAGCCGACATACCAGCCGCCTGAAGGGATTTCTTTACTAACAAGTGTAACGTTATTGGATTTCTCTTACATGGTCAAGGTTATCGAATGCTTGAGGATGGCAGCGTGAGCTTTGAAGTATTAAAAGTATGTTTAAGCTTTTTTATTATCACATATGAAGTTTACCAGTGGCAATTATGGGCAAATAATGTTTTTATCTTTGGTTAGTGTGTCATAGATTTAGGGTTTCTTTTAGTCTTTGTGCTCTAGGTAATCCACAGAGGTATGGAAATTTTCTATTGAATGTCAACTGAAGATTGACTCTGGGTTTGCCTAGGGTTCGCTCTACTCCTCCCTGTGATTGGTCCAGAAAATCGTACCCTTTTTCTTAACGAATCACATTAACAGCTAAACTCTGACTTAGTCGTAAAGTAGCGCAGTAGTAATATTTGATTATGTACTCGGATCGCCTGGGTGAGGGTAGCCCTAAGAACTACTCTACTTTGATGACGTCTTCCGCTTTAGTTGTTAAAACGTCAGTCAGTACTGCAGAGGTCAGACCTTCGCAGAACCTCCCACAAAATTGCTTATGTCTACATTACTCTTGCGGGGGTTTAAATGATTTCTTTTAAAAATCTGTTTAAGGGCACTTTAGCAGAGTTAAATTATCCACATGTCAAAAAGAACTAGTTCATTTATTTTTAAAAAGTCTTCAACATGAATATGTTATGCTCTTCATCTCCTCTCAAGCAGCAAAAACTAGAGCTTATTGGCTGTCTGATGAATATGCCCAAAAGAAGTTCTGTAGACTTGATAAAACCTGTTTAACCCGTTGGCATAACTAACATTATACCGTTGTGTTATAGGAAGCAGAAACAGTAGATGATCTTCTGGTATTTTGGAAAGGTTTGTTCCCTTTCTTCCCCCTTTACACCCAAACATCAGTATGCATATTCTCCATACTGTTCTCTATGCATTTCTTAAGGTGCTGACAAGGAGAATTTGGTTAACAATCAAGAGCTGATGTAGTGGGTGATCATTTACTTTATTCTTGTCACCTTATGGTGTGATTCAGGGCTGGTACTGTAAGGAGAATTTAGGCGCCAATCTCCTTTTAAGGGTTAAAAGGTTAAGTACAATTTGAAGAATTTATGGATCGATTCGTAAGTTTTCACTCACAATTACTTTTCCTCAAAAGAAGTGGTATAAAATTATTTTCAACTCACTTTACAATTAAACCTATTCGATGCACAAAGGCAGTTGTAATTAGCCATTTTTAGCAGAGCTTTCAATAAGACCCGACAACCGTTCTGTTGTGAGTCGCCGGGTATTTTTCACCGTGCTCAAGTCGCGGTTACCACGCTCAAGTCGCACTCAAGTCGCTCTCCGGTGGGTGCTGTACCGAAGTAGCCACCTAGTTCAAATCTTATTGAGAGCACTGTTTTAGACAATTAAAACCGCAGAATATCTCCCGTCCACCAGCCGGTCATAAGATTTTTCACTAACACCCTCTTTTTGAAATTTACAGGTAGAAAAATGTAACCAGAACCTGAAAGGTGGACAGAGGTGTTACCCACAGACAAGGAACTCAATTTAAAGCACTTTTCGTGGCCATTTTTTAATTTTTAATGAGGGATAGTAGCTATTTGGAAGGGCTTAACGTCAAATAGATATAAATTATAATTTGTCAAGTTATTCAGTAACTTTTGAAATTATTTTTAATTTGAATATCACGGCATAGGTGGCCATTTTTATCCCAAGGTTAAGAGATTTGACCGTAGTTTCGTCAATTCATATACCATTAACGTCGTAATTTAATTTTGGTGTAGAAGTAACGGATTTAGACATAAAAATCACTCATCAAAAAGTGTTGCTTTTAGTATGGTATGCATAAAGACGGCATCTGTAACGCACGTGCAGGACTGCGGTATTTTTAACCCTACACGCAGCAGTCATACCTCACTGGCACAGCTGAAAACAAGAACACTTTCGGAAGATTTATAAAACTACCCTACCAAAATGAAGGGATTTCTTGCCTTTCTTTTGCGGTGGACTGTTGCCAGAGGCTTTGTGCCTGTGATTAAGTTCGACGATGTCGAGCTCCATTGGAAAGCTTGAAGGGGCTATCGTGACAAAGCCACCTGACCGAGAGTGAAGAAGCTGCGAAGGAGAGCCATATTTGCCTTCGAAGTAAAGTTCGTGTGATAAAGGGATGTAAGCACTGCGCTAGGAAGTTTGCACTGAAGAGGAATGTAAAAATTTACAGGAGCAAAGAGGGGCCGTAAGGGGGTTTTACGTGAAACGTGATCGGATTAATTTATTTTCTGTGATCCGTAATCTAAAAGTTTTAAAACTCGTGAACCGTGAATGATATGATCGTCGTGATACGTGAAACAGAGAAATAATTTTCCGATACCCGTGATAACAAACACGAAAACGACCTTTTTCCGTGAACGGCTACGAAGACCCCACAAAGGAACTCTCCAGGTGACCGCCGTGTCTGTTTTCTTCAGCTGTCGTGACCAAACAATAGGGTTTCGCATGACCCGTTGATCCAAAAATAAAGCTGATGCGACCTTTGACACCAACGATCAGGTCTTCAGATCATTCATTGTCTGACGTCTTGTCTTCATTTCTCACGACCCACAATGTCGAAGAGCGAAGTCAGCGAAGAGCCGTTTCGTGTTTTAGAAGGGGTTGTCTACTTCGTTGATCCCAAATCTCCTGGATCTTTCAGTTTTCTTGGGGGAAAGGAAAGGACCAGAATTCCCCTGAAAAGAGAACATAATTCCCTTGATGCCCTGAAAAGGCAGATGGTTGAACACGCGGGCCTCAAGGCCGAAGCTGAGAAGCGGGGAATAGGGTCATCTATTGATCTTAAGCTGTGCAGACTAGCCAAAGGCGCAGAAGGCAGTAAAGCTTTCTCAATCAATACACAAGCGCAGTGGAACATGAAAAGGCCGCTTTTTGTCGATTCTGCAGTTTTACATGGTTAGTGTTTTCATTATGAAAATTTGATAAGAGATCATAATTTATGACACGTGTTACTTGAAAGTCACGTGTGTAAGGTATCTGATATCCATACTTTCGTGTTAATTGTTTTAATTCGCGTTAATTTCTTACATCTCTTAGGGCCTGTTTACATGGAGATAGGGTGACCCCCTTAGGAGGGTCACTCTTCTAGAAGGGGCAAAAGATAGCCCCCGTTTACATGCAAAGTCTTGTCCCCAGGGCTATCGCGATTATTGAATTTGGCACCGAGGGAGATAACTGCGCGGTCGCTAAGTATAAAGCAACTAAAATGGCGGACAAACGAAGTATTTTGGCGGTAAATTCAATTTTCCTTGCGCTTGCGGTTTTTCAGTGCTGTGGGTTCTTGCTGTCGTATCCCCTAATAGAAAAACGCCGACAAGAGCGAATGGCGCTACAGGTAGCCGCCCAGTACAATGTTGCAATGCGACGATTGAGGCATGTACGAAGGAGTGCCATTTTGTCGCCGAGGGAGAATTTGGCGGAATCATGGTCGCACAGAGCAGTGGCGAAGGACGCTTTTCGTTTTCCCTGTGAATTCTTTGATTTTTCACGTAGCAAGCCTTCTTCCATATCTTTCCGAGTCGAGCGGCTTTCTATGGTACTCTCGTCGACCACTAATTCATGATCATCTATGTCTTTTTTCGAAATGTCGACACTGTTGTCCTCCGACTGTTTCAAACTCTGTTCAAACAAATTGGCCACCACAGAACGGCGAAAATATTCCTCGGGCTTATACGTGCGCGAAGCCATTACAGAGTTTCGCGGCAATCTGACAGTAAACTGAACCCACAAAAGTTGACCCTTCTAGGAGGGTGACCCTACCTCAAGTGTTTACATGGCAAAAAGTTGGCCCTCGCAGGAGGGTTACCCCACCAAGCAGATAGGGTGACCCTACCTCTCATGTAAACCAAGCCGGAAAATACAATAGGCAAGGGTTACCCTTCTAAGAGGGTGCCCCTTTTAGAAGGGTCACCCGATCTCCATGTAAACAGGCCCTTACAATACTAGAAGTCTAGAAAAGTTTTATTCAGTCCCCCCTACATATTTTATTTGAAGTTTGCTTAAGAATCGAAAATTATCTCAGAAATTATACAGGAAGTGAGTAATTGATGAGAGCCGTGATTTCGGTTAGGGTCGTTAGAGGCGATATTCAACACACCTCCTGAGATATTTCTTGATGATCCTTGATCGCTCACTTTGCAAAAAGGGTGTGTTGACAATAATGAGAAGACCTGAGAATAGGAACAACCTAGGAAGACTACGAAGAGAATATTCGGACAGATTTTTTTTCTCGATTAAACGCAACTTAAATTTAATTTTTATGGACTACGAAAGAGACTGGAGTGGGGTTTGAAACTGCCAAGAAAAAATGACACCAATATAAATGTCAAAGTAGATAGACAAAAGATAAAAAGGACGTAGTCAAAAGATTATTATTTGATTAATTAATTTTATTGTCATTATTTTCTTTCAGTCAATGTTCTTAAAAAGGAAATCGTCTTTTCGAAAGATTCCCCGGTGATAAATATCACAGTTGCTGGTGGCGAAGAACAGCAAAAGAGCAAAGTCAGCAAACGAAAGCCAAGAGGTGGAAGGAAAAGGTCAGCTTCAAAGGTAGAGGACGACCACCTTGTAAAGCGCCTAAAACAGGGCGAAAGTGTTGAGCGAAATGAACGACAGACCAAGATGTTGGATGATCTAAATTTGGCTATGTGCGACTAAAAGAAATCGTTAAGAATTTTTGTTATTGTTAACAGCCATGATTTTTCCTAAAATTTTATCATTTTATTACTATAATGGAGACGATGATGATAACGATGATCATTTAAATCGTCTTTAATGTATTTAGTGAATTAGCCTTCCAATGTGTTTGTAGCTCTGGCAAGTATGTTCAATAGCACAGCGGTCAATGAATTTACTATAACGGGTGTGGTCGTTGCCAGAAGTTAAAGATTGTACCAACGGACAGGACTCCGTAGAGTAAAGCTCGATACTTTAAAAAAAGTACGTAAAATGTTGAGCATTATCCTTCAAGCTTGTCTGCAGAAACATTTCTATTAAAAGCTTCGGAAGTTTTACTTTGAAGTATCACCATCAATTTTACTTTAAAAGAAAACCACTGGAGAAGACCATCCAGAGAACTTCTGTATTGTCAAAGAATAAAGCAGGTGTTTAAAATTCATTGTTTTCTTAAAAAAGTAAAGATTACTGGAGGTCATATTTTTGTTGCTGCCTTACAGAACACTTTAATACAGCTTGTCAAAACCGTCGAAACGAGGAAGATAATGCCAAGAAACAATGCAACAATAGCTGGAATGAAAAGAAATATGGAAGCCTTCCTGAAGAAGAGTGGAAGCCGCGGAGGAGATCAAGAAAGTCAAAGGGATGGAAGTGTAATGTGAAACGTTGGTTCACCTAAAGGAATATCAGCGGGAAATGACAGTGATCGTGATTTAGAGTTAGACAACATGTAAGAGTCTTTCACATTATTTGTAAGATTGTGATATTATACTAACCAATCTGTCACCATCAGCCTAAGTAAAACATTTCTTTTACTTTTTTTTGTTAAAGATCCTCTGATCTATTTACTTCTCGAAGTATCTTAAGGTCTTTTGCAAAACGGCGTATTTAGTTGTTGTTACACCGATAGTCACAAGACAAGATGAATCCACATTTATAATATCAGTTCTAATTGCTAACTTTCAAGATTGAATGATAATATCAGTTATTAGAACTTTTAAGACTTCAGTAGTCAAGTGGATCGTGTATTTTTTATACTACCTTGCATTTACAGATTTCAAGACAATTGCCCTAAGGCAGCGGCGTCTGCAAACGAGTTTGGAGACATGGCACAGTGTGACAGTGACAGAGAGATTGAAGAATTCAACGAGAGACTGAAATCTTAAGCGACTGCCTGTCTGCTGCAGAACAAAGCTGTGAAACCGAATCTGACATTACCAATCACGACACAATCACGAGTTGAGCGCTTTCTGAAATACATTAAAACGACTGTCAACAATATTATATATATAGGGTCAGGCGACAAGTCTTTCTCATGTGTAAGTTTATTTTCCGTGAACCGTGAAACTCGAAAATTAATTATCGTGTTTCGTGATTTGCGTTTTTTAATTGCCGTGAACTGTGCGCGCGACCCCCCCTTACGGCCCCTCAACAAATATAAAGTTTCTACGACGAATATAAAGTTTGTAGAAGGAATATAATTGTGGACGAGAAATATAAACTTTGTATTGAAGAATATAACGTTTTCACGAGCAATGCAATTTTGCACGAGAAATATATAATGTTGGCTCGGTCCCAACATACGGTTTCGCGGTTCAACTGGTGGTGGCACCCTTCCAGTTTCTGACAGTTTAGTTCGATTTCCGTCGAATCCTGAACTTTGTTCGGTTTTCTTTTCTGCAATTTTAGCTTTAATTGCAGTTAACCTGGGGAGATCATTTTGTTTAACGTGTATAAGTCACCTCCGGGTGAAACAATGATTTATTTCATTTATAGTAATATAGAGCTTGCATAAATGGTGGGCCTTACGAGCCATTGTAAAAGAAGAAAACTAAGAAAAAAAGAATGAGCAGAGTTCTGGATAAGAATAAACAACAAAACGGGTCAGAGTGAAAGTGGCGACGTAATGTGACTCATGCGAGGCTCGTGGATCTTGTTCTAGGTGGATAATAATAGCTAAAAAAAACCACAGGGAAACCACTTCTAAATAGAGAACTCTACAAAAATATCTCTGCTACGGCATGCTTAATTTAGCGAAATGACATGTTAATCGTTTGCATGACGTTGAATTTTTTTTTTCCTCGCTTGCTTTTTTAAATTGGTATCGTCTAAACTAACTCTCCAAATCTTCCTTACAGTTCTCCAAATCTCCCTGACCAGTAAAATAAATTGCAGAGGTTTCAATAACTTTTCCATAAGCCGCGGCTACCGATGTTATATCGGTGATATAATTGCAGTGCCCGAAAAGGGTCGTTTGGGCAGAACCCAAACACGCGAGCCTGTTGGCAGGCTAAACAGTCAGCGGTAAGAGTATAATAGGGGTAAGTACTTGGTGTAATCCTTAATGTATGTTAATGAATGCAAATGACCATGTATTCTTATCTGTTCTTCTGTATTGATGCATATATGAAGGATTGCACCAAGTACCTACCATAACAGGCGGAGGTAGATGGCCGGTAACCGACTTTTAATGAAACCCAAAAAATTCGGGGTTGATCATATGATAAAGGGAAAGACAAATAAATCATTTCTTTATTGAAATCAACGGGATTTTATATTCAAGGATGGTTGTAGATTTGTAAAGTCTTGTTCGATTTGGATAATCTGGACTAATTTTGTCGACTTTCATACGGTTAGTTGGGGAAGCCCGGATGCTTGAAGATTTGTAAATTCTTATCCATTTGAATAATCTGAGCCCATTTCTGTCAACTTTCACGCCGTTTTAGTTTGTTGGGAGAGCCTGGAACCAAGCGCTACATGAGAAATTTTTATGAGCGAGGGAGAGAGAGAGAGATGGGGGGGGGGGGGGGGGTTTGAGGGATTATCAGATGCTGACATCGTTGCCTGATGACAAGCAGGCAAGCAAGTTTCTGCAGCTCATGTTGGTTCTTAACCTATCTAAATTATCGGAAATAAGGCCTGAAAAAAATTCAGGCCCGTACGGGATACGAACCCCTGACTTCTACGATACCGGTACCCGGGTGGAGTGCTCTACCATACCAACTAAGCTAACAAGCCAACTGAGAGCTGGTCATCATGTTGGTTCCCATTAAACGCGTCGAAGTGCTATAAATCAATGAATTTTGAATCGATGAAAATCATACATGTGTACTGCGGTTTCGTGAGATGTATGAAGGTAAGTACTTGGTGTAATCCTTAATGTATGTTAATGAATGCAAATGACCATGTATTCTCATATGTTCTTCTGTATTGATACATGTATGAAGGATTTCACGAAGTACCTACATGTATGAAAGCGATCCTTGAAACCGCAGTACACATATATGATTTTCATATACTCAAAATCTATTGAATTCTATCTCAATTATTCAAACTTTCAAAAGAGTTGCTTAGTTTAAAAAAATCGATTTGCTTTTCAATGCTTACACAGTACCCAACGTTCTCTACCTCTCGTCTCATGACAGCACCGCATTTGTGTCGGGGAGAGAATAGACCCTTTGAAGGTTAACGCCCCGCCATTTCGCTGGGGGTGCAAAACTGCTGGGGCGAGCGCAAAATGTACAGTGAATGTATGGAAAAAGTCGGGAGATTGATGTGGGATAATTTGAGGAAGGTTGACATTCTGCAATTTCTATGAATTACGAAGTAAAGATACCTAGCAAAAGATGTTGCCGATTAAATGTGAAGGGTTCAGGCTCGCTGAGAAGTGAGAAATCTTATTTTTAGTTTTTCATACAAATACGTTTAAATTTTCCCGCAAACGGCGGCTTGGTTTTAGAGACAAATATATAGAAAATCAAATTAATTTGCGGCATTTTTCGCGAAACTTAATTTCTCAAATTTGATCGGTAAACTGGTAGGTCTGGTATCTTTAGTTTGTAATTCATAGAAATTGCACGATGTCAACCTTCCTCAAATTATCGAGCATCATTTTCTTAACTTTTCCCATACATTCACTGTACATTTTGCGTTCACCCCAGCAGTTTTGCACCCCCGGCAAAATGGCGGCGTTAACCTTGAAAGGGTCTATTCTTAGAACTGTCCTAAACTCTCCAAGTCTGTTATAATTTTGACTTTTTGCTCATACTATCAATCAGTTTTGACTGACATTTCTGACTATCTGTAGTCCCTCCTCAAAACCATAAATAGGGTCGTACGTCTGTACAAGAGCGATTATGTACAATGTATTTATGTACATTTTGGGTCAAGTTTATTATTGGCCTCTTCGTGTCCATGTTTTTGTGCCGGTTTGGTGACAAATGATGATTCAGCTTGAAAAGCCAAAACATGATCTGAGTAAATATGATAAAACAGTAAACAGAACAGAATTTTCAAGCCATTTGCTCCCTTCTTAGATTCGGTCCCTCGTTCGTACTTTCTGAAAATGAATTTTCCTCAACTAAAGTACATTGGAGTTGATGAAGTAAGACAAAACCCATCCCTACCCCCCTACCCCCGCTGAGATTAATTCGCGCTGAATCACCGGAAGACGGTGATCTCGTGACTGCGTAAATTAATCCTATTATCTCGAGGAGGTCTTGTGACTTCTGTTTATAAATTGCTGGCATTCTTCAGTTGTAGCCTATCGTTGTTGTAGCGTAGCCATACTCCAGTACTGATGATGAAGGCTGTTCTTGCTTTTGTGTTGTGCCTGTCCGTGGCAAACAGCGCTGTGCTGAAGTTTCGAGAGTATGAAGAGCAGTGGCAAGCATGGAAAAGCTTTCACGACAAGAGTTACCTTACAGATACTGAAGAACAAGCTCGCTATGCTATCTGGAGAGACAACTTGAGGGTATGTAATTCACGCATGAAATATTATATGCGCATGAGAATAGGCAATTCAAATCGTCCAAACTGTTCTACAAGAGTTGTTTAATGCTTTGACGTCGGCGTATACAATTCCCCACGATTTTGTCTCGTTTGTGGTCATGTGAACCGTATGCGGGAATCCTTGGTTTATTCTGATTTCGGGGTATTTCTTCGTCCCCTAGTAAATTGGCGCGAAGACCATTGGCAGACCCAAGCAAAATTCAAACAGCTGCGTATATCCCAGAACAAAATTTGCAGTCGTGGTTTTTAATATCGGTATAAGTTTTGAGGTTTTGAATTCTCGGAATTATCGATCCTGCCAATTCATTTTGTGTCCGATTATACCGGGATTTCGTTACATAATTTTGTCTGCGATGAACCGGCCTATTCGTGCGAATGAGTCTGTTGTAATTATGGCATGATTCATCTGTTCACGCATGTTCTCTGTATTAAGCCCGACTATTGGGCATGCTTATTAAATCCTGTAATTATCTGCGTGATGATTTTGTTTCTTCCCAACTGGAATGCCGTTCGGTAGCCTTTCCTGTACCTGGCACCGAAAGCTCAAACGTCATGCTGTAAATAAAGCAGAAAAGCTCTTATTCCGCCAGAAGACATTTGTGCTCAAATTATATTTTATTTTGACAGAAAATTACTTATCTCGACAAAATACGTGAATTTTTTAATCCCTCCCTGTGACCTTTAGTTTATAAGCACGCTTTCTTGAAGAAACCTCTTTTTTCCATTGCAGCAGCTGTTTCCGGTGTTACCAAACGTCAATTTTTAATCAAATTAAGGTACCCTACGCACTAGCTAGTGACAAAAATTGCAAGGTCCATTCTCGACAAAGTCTGTCCCCGTCCAACAATGCTCCGCCAAATCAGTAAATATGGTAATTGCGAACGCGCTTGAAAACTCCAGAATAATATATACCCGCAAACTGTCGATCACGAACACCTTTCTTTGGGTTCCGCTCGCGGGAAAGCATATGTGTAGTTGTGACGTTACATTCTTGAGATAAAATGTTGTCTTGTCACATTATTGCTTATATCTTCTTTTCTTTTTTCGTCTATCGTGGTCGTTGTAGTCTGCGTCATTCTCTATCTTGACAGCCCAATTGCCGCGCTGAATCGATTATTTTGGCAGCCTTTAGCGTGAGAAGTGTTAATTTACTTGATTGGCATTCATCAGGATCAACGCCTGCAAAGTGCAAAATCTGACAGTTGTGACGCTTGACACAAAGTTGTTCGGTTGCAAGGTAGTACAATAAAGTATAATTCGGTATTTGCAGATTTTGTGTCGATGGCTCCGCAGCAGGCTGTAATGAAAGGCATTTTATCGTTCTTCTAAATTTGTGAAGTCAATAATTTGAGGATTTCGTTATTTAAAACCCATCTGATACGTTTTATTTGATAAACTCGTAATCACTTTACAGGCTTATAGTCAACTGCTTGGTTAAAGTCAACTTCATTGATCTTCCCATGAATCTGTTTCAGGTTAAAGAGCAATAATTTTTTTTTCCAAATATTCTGGCGCATCGTACAGTAGGGTTTCTCCCAATTAGTTTCGATAAGGAAAAGTCTGACCTTGACTTGAATCTAATGTCAAGTAACCGCAGTGTTAATACCCCCCAGAAAGGTTCGATACTTTTGATTGCGCAAAATTACATTCCCTTGTCCAGCACCTGTGTTTGAGTGATTTTTCAATTTTTCGTTCTGAAAACGCTCAGCAAATTTCTGAAACGCAATATCTACGAGTTCCTCTCCTGGCCATTGTTTGCATGTGTAGAGTCGCGTCGCGTGACATCTCTAATTACAAATTTAGTAGAAAAAAACTAAAATTTTGTAATCGAGTAAGAGCACGGATGATAGAGACATTGAACAAAGATTGCAAACGACAGAAGGAAAAAAAAAAAGAATTGGTTAAATTACTCAAGGTCTATTCGAAACCTAGAATCTTTCCCTTTTTTTCCCACCATAGTGGAAACAGATGAATTGGAACCTAGTTAATTTAAGAAATAACGTAATAAATAAAAATTCCTACGACGAAGACAGGTTTGCCATGTAATCACTATAACCGCCTAACCTTTACTGACTATAGTCTAGTTGCTTTCATTTCTCTCCTAAATTATTTTTATCTGTTTTGTTTTTTAGAAAGTTCAACAACACAACTCCGAGGGACACTCTTACACCCTGGCTATGAACCAGTTCGGTGATCTGACAGTTGATGAATTCCGATTTTATTACCTGGGACTTCGTTCCCACTACTCCAATGAAACTGAACGTCATGGATCGGCCTACCTCCCTCCCAGTGGAGTGAGCCTCCCCTCGTCAGTGGACTGGAGAACTAAGGGATACGTAACTCCGGTAAAGAATCAAGGTAAGTTTGATCGTGTGGTTTTTTTCCAATTTTGCTCCTCTGAATTTCATGATTAAATGTCTTGCAACGATTCGTATCTCATGTCCACTCACCGATCTGTGAAAGCCCTCGTAATATCCCTTTCTATACTATCTAGCTTCATTCGCTCGATGGACTTACTCGATTAAATGTCACACTTTTCTGATTCGTTGAAAATGGGAAACTCTAAACTTGTCAATATTTTACAAAGAAATATCGGTATTTGGCATAGCTTTTGGCAAATATTCCTTCAACTAAGAATTTTCATCATCAGAAACCAAAGTTTCAGCCCTTTGTAAAAGTTTATAACTTGGCGTGAACATTTATGCATCTAGTAGAAAATATTTACCACCTGCGACATTCGTGAAATTGTTGATCTTTAAAGATATTTTCGCTAAGAACGTATTGGTGATGTCTGCTTATCTTTTTTTCTGTTTCAGGTCAATGTGGTTCTTGCTGGGCGTTCAGTACAACAGGATCACTGGAGGGACAACACTTCAAGAAAACAGGAAACCTCGTCTCACTTAGCGAACAGAATCTGGTCGACTGCTCGACTAAATTTGGAAATCACGGTTGCGAGGGAGGACTCATGGACTACGCCTTCCAGTAAGCGGCGAAAAACTAAATATTTCTCGCCTTTCTGATATTTTTCTACACCGTTAGCTGATGCAGATTTCCTGTTAAAGTTACTGAAGAGAATCTGATGCTATATTAAGTTAACAACTTCCAGCTGATAGACTTGTCCATCTTAATTTTCAGTTTGCAGAGTTATGTATTGAGATTGCGGTGCCAACAATTTACATGTTAATCCTTTCTGGGAGCTAACGGTTTAGGACGTGTTGTCATCAGCTGAATCGTGGCCTAAGAGTACATCACTGAATTTATTAGAAAATCGCAAAAAATATTTTCTCAACTCGTTTCTTGTTTTCCAATCTTGGATTTGCGTGAAAAAGCTGAAAATCTAGCATTTCTAGCCATTTATGAGTTATCTTTTTATTCAAAAGTTCTTACGCTATCATTTTCAGGTATATCAAAGCTAATGGTGGTATCGATACCGAAGCAAGCTATCCTTACAAAGCCCGCGATGAACGCTGCAAGTTCCGAGCAGCTGACGTCGGTGCTACTGATACTGGTAAGGGAAAGTCAACGAATCATCATCGGTAGTTTCCGATGATTATCGAACAGACGATTTAACGAGAGTGCGACGATGTTTGCCATCGATGTTGCACGGGACAAGATAAAGAGCACAGATCTTTTCCTTATTATTTTTGGTTCTTCAAAAGTCGTTTTATTTATTTACTTATCATTTATTCATTCACTTACGTAATTTTTGGTTCAAATAATACGTCTATGTTGGTGCTCCTGTTAGGTTACATGGATATCCAGCGAGGAAGCGAAGCTGCTCTTCAATCCGCTGTTGCAACAGTCGGCCCAATCTCTGTAGCCATAGATGCTAGCCACCAATCATTCCAGCTATACCACAAAGGAGTCTACAACGAACCGTGAGTATAGATATTTTGAACTGTTTTATGTGACAAGACCAAACAACAACTCAGCGTAGGAGACTGGCACTATTAGTGCCATACCCTCCCAGACCTCTCGCCGGCTCGGCTTTGCTCAAGGGTTAAAAACTTTCTTGCGGACGAAGAAACGTTTGTCAGCAATAGGGAGGTCCTGAGCTCATATGTTTTCTTATGTAGACCATTATGTCACGCGATACTGACACCGGGAACTCAATTCGATATACTTGACTACGTGACGGAGAACGTCATTAACGAAATTCTATATCTTATTAACCAAACGCGAGGGCCGTACTGGGAGAATATCGGCCCGAGGTCTTGACAGTACGGACCTCGCTGCGCTCGGTCCGTACAAAAAAGACCGAGGGCCGATATTCTTCCAGTACGGTTCCGAGCAAGCTTGGTTAATAAGAGATTTATTATACGACTGAAGTTCAAAGGGACACAGGTGCGGTATCATTCGGGACCATTCGGGACAGTGCCCGGTCCAATACTTAGAGAATATTGGACCGGCCATAGAGCATTTTGATTGGTTGATTTTAGTTATTGGCTCTCTGACTGCCCGAGTCGTGTAATAAAATATATTTATCTCGTAAATTGATATCACAATTTATATCACAGTACCTGCAGTTCTACAGTGCTGGACCATGGGGTGCTAGCTGTTGGTTATGGAACATACCAAGGACAGGACTACTGGCTGGTAAAGAACTCCTGGGGAAAGAGCTGGGGAATGGAAGGTTACATTATGATGTCGAGGAACAAGAACAACCAGTGCGGAATTGCTACCAGTGCTAGTTACCCACTTGTCTAATTCGCGTTGTTTTAGAGCAGATCAAAATTTTACTCGGCTCTTTTTACTTCAAATTATACTTTTTTCCAAGTCAATAGAGTGTAACACACACAAAAAGACAAGAACAGAATTTTTATAAACTTGTACGTTAGGTAGTTTAAACTCGCTCAGCGATTGTAGAGATTGAACGAAGATTTTCTTACGAACTTCAAAAGGCATGAATCAGTCTTGGTAGTCTATTTGGTAGTTTTCTTTTCTCGTGTTATATTTTTTTTAGTTGAGTGTGATTTGTTCTTTTTGTTGTTGTTGCACTAAAGTGAAATAAACGAATAGATTTTATTTTAGTTGCTCTCTTGACTGAACGTGTTCCTCCCTTTCCCCCATCTTCCTTTTAAGACACAGCGCTGCCCCCCCTCCTTGTTCTCGTCTTACCTCCCCTTCCCCCATCTGCTTTTAAGACACATCGCTGCTCCCCCTCCTTGTTCTCGTCTTACCTCCCCTTCCCCCATCTGCTTTTAAGACACAGCGCTGCCCCCTTCCGTGTTCTCATCTTACCTCCCCTTTCCCCATCTGCTTTTTAAGACAGCGCTGCCCCCCCTCCGTGTTCGAAAAGATAGCCCTCCCTAGTCTCGTGTCTAGACCTTCCTCTTAAGGTCCCTACATTTCAAGTTACAATTACACGGTAGGATCTGGGTTTGAGTCCTCGCCACGCTCCGATTTGAAGACGTTGTTATGGTGCTAAAAAATTCAAGTGAGACGCTGGTGAAGAACCCTCCTCTGTAACAATAAATAGACTAGACGCATAGCTGCGTGAACTCGGGCTTTCAATATATCGCAAATCTGGAGTTATCTTTAGGGGACTGCCATACTGCCATCGTTACTGACGTCACGCAATTTCGTCATTGACGGTCATGAATAAGTGTACTTGTGTTTATTTTTGTCAGCTGGAGTGCAATGAATGCTGTTATGGTACTAGACAACAATCAAAATGATATATTACCCTATAGGAGTAGGTTCCTACAGATGCTAAAGGTTGAAATTCAAGGACTTTTCCATGACTTTGAAGGCCAAGTTTTTGAAAATTGAAGGGCCACTTTTGGAGAGGTTTGCATAAACAATTTAAAATTATTTAATATTATTTCTCAGCTTTTCCATAAAAGTACTGTAATTGTTAACTTAAAAATTGGTATTGCAAAAATCAAGCTCTAGTCCTTAAATTCAGGTACTTTCAAGGCCTTGAATTTTTTATTTTTAAATTCAAGCATCTTCAAGGACTTTCAAGGCCTTTACGAACCCTGAATAGGTAATGTATTTGCCTTTAACTGCAAGGAGAAGGGAATTTTTTTTATTATTATTGGTACCGAGTCACAGTTTGTTGCCAAATGTTCACCCAAGGGGAGTTGTCTTAAATCAGTAGATTGAAGCAATATTACTGTTCAATAATTCATATTGTTTTTAATAGAAAATCTCTGAATATTGAATGTTGCTGATGGCAACAACAAGAGAAGCAGCGCTATTTACAGTTTTAGCATGTTCAATTAAAGGCATTTTACAGTCACTGAATTTCGCGTGACTGGATAGCTTTGGTTTTTCTCAGGTGTCAATTTCATGCGTGACGTTTGATCGAGAACAATTACGAAAGGTCCGCTTAACAAATCTCTCAGGATCTACAGACCCACTCGGTGCTTTCTGGTTCAGTCCCAAAGTTTTCTTTCCAGCTACACCTGCTTCATACCATCTAAACATCGCATCAGATATTGTAGGGCAAAATGAAGTACTTGTACGTTTTTCTGCTGTGTGCTTCATTTGCAAACAGTCTGGATCTATCGTCTGCGACATACAAGCAGCACTGGCCGGAATGGAAGTCTTTTTATGGCAAGAAATACGAGTCAGAAATTCAAGACAATGTCCGCTTCTCAATATGGCAGAAAAATCTAGAGGTGAGATGAATTCACAGTATCAAAATAGTTCACGGGAGTCTAAGAAAAGGGGTATTTTTTCCAGTAGTGTACGATAGGATAATCACATGACAAACTAAAAGGTCGATGAAGTGGTGATGATAATCTGGGGGGGGGGGGAGGGGTAGAGAGGGAACTGGTGGTCACTTAAGCCTAAAATAAAATATTTTTCCTGTTTCATTGAGTGAAAAAGAATGTAGATTTTTATTGTTCTTTCGATTCTTAAGCATTTTTAATCAGGAGAACGCTTCTGCTAAAAGATTTGAGTAGGCGCTAGATAATCTAAGTTTCGAATTCGGTTAGAGTAAACTTCTTCTGGAAACTGAACAGTAGGAAAAAAAAAAATTCGCTGGGTTAATTTTTCTTACAGTATGTTCTAAAGCATAACTCCGAAGGACACTCTCACACCTTGGCCATGAACCAGTTTGGTGATCTGACAGTCGACCAATACCGATCCTTCATTTTGGGAGTTGGTTCTCATATTCCAAACGAGACAGAGCGCCGGGGTTCGACCTTCCTTCCAACTGGTGAACTGACCCTACCTTCCGAGGTGGATTGGAGGACGAAGGGATACGTCACTCCTGTCAAGAATCAGGGCAAGTTGTGAAACTTTAATTTTGTTCTTTGTCCTTGATTTGACAATCGAACTGTTCTTCTTGATATCGGCTGTTGGTCAAAAACGAAAGCAAGCACAACAGCAATAACAACAACAACAACAACGTTGCACAAAAAAATGTCTTCAAATAGATTAAAGGTCGTATGTAATGTGGAGTGGCACTCCGCTTCGCTCTGTTATTGGTCGAGAAAATTGCATCAATCTCTCAACCAATCAAATGCAAAACAAATCACGGAATGGTCCCAGACGTGTTACTGCACTCGAGACGGTCTACCTTTTAATCTTGACTTGTTATTGGCTACCAATTCAACCCGCTTTTTCACATGTTTTGCTCCACTTGATGTACCTTGGCTACGATGCCACAATTTGATTTGCGTTCGATTTTAAATTTTTTTTTTTTTTTTTTTGTGCCAGGTCAGTTGGGTGCCTCATGGGCGTTCAGTGCCACTGGGTCACTGGAGGGACAACATTTTAAGAAAACAGGAAAACTTGTTGCACTCAGCGAACAGAATCTCCAAGACTGCTCTGGGTGTGGCAAGGTATCTTCTCCCTCGGAGGGATTTGTGGACTGCGCATTCTTGTAAGCAAACAAGGAACGCTTTATTGCGTCATCTCTTTCTCTCAGTGTCTCTAGATCGCACTGTCTTTGGCAACGCCGATCCAGTGTTTGGTTGTAGGTCAAATTAAAGAGTGAAACTCGATTATCCTGTTACATACAGGCATCACGGTGAAAAAGATCTGAGCTGCGTGCTTGAGGTTATTTTCAAGTCCATGACAAGAAAAACTGATTGAATGTCGACCTAGAACGCGATTACGTTAGTTTTGTTTGGACACGCAAACTGATTGGTCTAGGAACATAATTCGACTCAAAACTCGGTCGTTAGAGATTTTCAGGCCGCCTCTTCAAGGCATTCAATTTCAGTTCCGATTAGCTCTTTGAGATATCCTTCTCTGTTCTGATTGGTTGTTGCTATTACTCTGGCTTTGTTTTACGACATCCAGTCAAAGTGCGCTCGAAAGACTTGATGCCAAAGTAGGAGTGCACCACGCGAAGGTACCATATGTATTCAGCTGAAATTTGCGGGCATTTTGCGCCTGTTGCACTCGCGTAAAATAGCTATTCAGTTTCATGGAGGAAGCTTTCCATTTAGTCGAGTTTGTTATGAACAGTTCTAGTTTCGTTGCGTGACTTTGAACAATGCGTGATTATCGAAATTTACGTGATTATTTTTTCTATGTTTCTCTGTGGTTTTAAATAGTTAAGCGATTGCGGTTTCCTATATATGACAGCTCATGAATAGTTCGTTTTCCTTTATTTGACAGTTTATGAATAGTTCGTTTTCCTATATTTGACAGTTAATGAATGGTTCATTTTAGGGCTAGGTTTTTTAGGTTTTGATTTCAGTTACGATCAGTGTCAGTATTGCAAACATTGAATTAAGCTTCCTCGTATTAGTTCTCCCAAGCCACAGAGATCCACTCTTCAGAATCTTCAAATCAAGTACAATAAAGATTAATGATGGTTTGACACGTTTGTCGCCTTCTGTACCACACCTTTTAATTCTCCTTTCAGATACGTCAAAGAAAATGGTGGCATAGACACCGAAGCCGGTTATCCGCAGCCATGTCCAAAGAGTTGTTGCTTTGAAAAAGCTTATGTAGGTGCCACCTGCACTGGTAAGTAAAATAAACACACCGTGGTTACTGAAGATTTCCGATGGTTATCGATGAACTTACACAAAAGAGAAGAGTTGTTATGATGATAATGTTGATTTTTCGCTCTCTTCCTTTTTCCCGTTCCATCAGGTTATGTTGACATTCAGCAAGGAAGCGAGCTAGCTCTTCAGTCTGCTGTGGCCGAAGTGGGTCCCATCTCAGTGGTCATCGATGCCAGTCACACCTCATTCCAGTTTTACCAAAGTGGAGTGTACAACGAACCGTAAGGGATTCATAATAATGTCATATAGCTCTCAATTAGCCCCATCTATCTACTGTCTGTCTGTTAATTGATGAGCCACTACGACATGAGTCTCACTGTTAGTCAGTCTTATTGTCTGACTAAAGGCTGATAGTTTCGAAAGAAACTGTTTGGGGCTGCGTCGGTGGGAGTAACGAAATAATTTGGATATATCAACAAAGTTGAAGTGGTAAATTAGCCACCGTAACGATTACAAAAGCTGACGTTTCGAGCGTTAGCCCTTCGTCGGAGCGAATAGAGGAATTGTGGGTTGTGTGTGCATTTAAAGGCAGAGAATGGAGTTACGTTATTGGTGGGAACATGGCAACGAGAAAAACAAGAATAAATTAGTGGAACGAAAAGCGTTCGTTGATCCCTGTAGGATTTAGACTGCCGGTTTGAAAGATGAGCTTTTGTTCAAGATTTTTTACGGCTTTCCGTGCTACCTAAGTGTAAAGAAAGACCGCAGATTGCCATGTGTTGCTTAGAATGATTAGGTAAATTAAAATGTCTAGCGACTGGTTTCGATGTGTCCTTGCCATTCCTTTCCACGTCTCGAAGGTGTTCTCGGAATCGGTCACCTAGTCTTCTGCCTGTTTCGCCGTTGTATATCTTTTTGCAATAAGTGCAAGTTATGCAATAGATTACATTGGCGGAGGTGCACGTGAAGTGATCGGTGATCTTAATGGATCGTATAGGTCCCGATGTTTTATCAGTGTTGTGAATGAAAGGACTTGTTCTGCACCGTGCACGAGCGCATTTAAAAGTGCCTGGTTGGTCTGAAAAGAACTTCTGACCAAAAAATTGCCTATGTTTTTGTCGCGTTTGAATGAAATGAGCGGAGGCTGCGAAAAGATAGTGTTTGTCTCTGGATCGTTTTGAAGTAATTTAAAGTTTTTAAGAATGATGGATTTAACTGAGTGGTTGTGAGGGTGAAACGTGAGAGTGAATGGAATGCGGTCGGAATCTTCCTTATTAGACGTTTGTAGTGCTGAATGTCGATCAATAAGTTGGGCGCGGTGGTAACCCGCTTGAACGACAGAAACAGGGTAACCACGTTTATCGAAAAACTGGCACATTGACTCTGATTTGTGGTGGAAATCAGAGTCATCACTGCATAAACGACGAAGTCTTAGAAACTGAGATAAAGGAATGGAATTCTTAACGTCGAGATGGATGCGAAGAAGAATATAACAAGTAATTATGCGAGTCTGTAGGTTTGTAATACACACTAGTGCATGAACCGTTATTTTCAGTTGAAACTTTGTCTAAAAAGGATGAAGAATTTTCAGAAATTTCCCAGGTATATTTCAGAGCCGGGTGAAAAGAATTGACTGCGGTTATGAATTGAGTGAGCTCCTCTCTGGTAGAGGAGGTAGCGCCGATACAGTCGTCGATGTAGCGACCGTAGAGTTTAGGTTTGGACCCGTTGTATTGGCTGAAAAATTGATGTTCGACAAAACCTACAAAAAGATTGGCATAGCTAGGTCCCATTTTGGTGCCCATGGCTACACCATTGGTTTGTTTGAAGAAGTTGTTTCCGAATGAAAAACAATTGAGTGTGAGCACTAGTTCGGCTAAGCGTAGTTGTGTTTCAGATTTAGGTTCCTTATCAGTACGTTGATCAAAAAAATGTTTAAGGGCCAGAAGGCCTTCGCCATTAGGAATGACAGTGTAAAGAGACGTAATATCCATGGTGAAAAGAAGTTTGTTTTGGCCAAGGAAATTAAAGTCTCGAAAAATTTGAAGAGCGTTTTGGCTGTCTTTAATATATGATGGGAAAGTTTTGACGATGGGAGCCATAATTTTGTCTAGATAGCTGGAGATAAGTTCGGTAGGGCAACTGCAAGCCGAGACAATGGGCCGATCCGGGTTGTTAGGTTTGTGAATTTTAGGTAAAAAGTAAATACGAGAAGTTCTAGGAGTGGTTATGATGAGATTTTTTGCTGTGGCCGGCAATTCTTGTTTAGTTATCAGTTGGTTGATCGTATTCTTGACGGAGTTTTGATTGCTGGTAGTGAGGTCTTTGTCGACCTTTTGATGAACAGAGGTGTCAGAAAGTTGCCGCAAAGCTTCTTTTTGGTAGAGGTCGGTGCGCCAAACAACGACTGAGCCGCCCTTATCGTCCTTATTGTCTGACTGTTTGACGGTCAGTCGGTCTTCGATTCGTCTGTAAGTCATTCTGTCAGTCTGTCCGCCTGTCGCAAAAAAGCTTGGATCGCAAATTATTTGGGGGTTTTTGAAAAAGTCAATTCTAGAGGCAATAATTTAATCAGGGTTTTTGATTGTTCTTTAAGACTTTTCAAAAAGGATTCATATAAAAAAACAAGTTTCAAACTAAATTTTCAAGTATTGAAAAAATACATATAAGATGGTCCCTTATCGGCCTCCGTTTGGTATAAAGCCGCGGTTGTCTCCTGTCGTAAATCAGATCTTTTCTTTCATAGCAGGCAAATCGAAAAATTCCTAAAGTACAAGAGAATAAAAACTTATCAAAATTTGTGTTCCTTCAGTTCCTGTAGCATTTCTCAGCTGGATCATGCAGTTCTCGTCGTTGGTTATGGAACTTACCAAGGACAGGACTACTGGCTGGTGAAGAACTCTTGGGGAACCAGTTGGGGAATGGAAGGTTACATTATGATGTCTAGAAACAAAAACAACCAGTGTGGAATCGCTTCGAGCGCCAGTTACCCTCTTGTTTAATGGACATGTGTGAAACACTTAAAATATTCGATTTTAGATTTTTTTTATTTTATTTTATTTTCAATTAATTGTATTTTTATTTTCAATAAGAGACCCTCGGAGATATTAATTATCCAAACAATAAAGCTTTTTTTTTCATGTAAAAGCGTGGCATATTCATCTGCACCCTCGTTTCCACCCCAAAACATGACTTTGCCACGAAAAGGCCCTACCGGTTGGACTGATTCCAGACTGGCACTGCTAAACAATCAACGAAGAACCGTTGGCTTAAGTGCGTATTCGTTTTGAAAAGAAACAGAAATAAAATCATGACATAGTCAAACCGTCAGAAGTTAAAGAAAAAGGAATGAACGAGTAAGATGTAAAACAAAAAAGGAAAGGAAAATTACCACGGTTGCGGTTGAGTAGACGTGCTTGATCTGATCTCTCCGGGTTACGGATCTAACCGACGGTCACTTCTCTTGAAGTCCTCCGTGATCTGCCAGAGAGGAGTGAACAATTTTTTTTGCCTTTACTCGGCGTTTCTTAGACTACCGGAGACTTCTCCCTCTTGCACGTGATGCGTGGAAAATTTTCGAGGCCAGCACGCGCAAGTGGTTCTCTTGCGCTTTCACACTCGCGCAGAGTGACTCACCTTTCGCGCTCTCCTCGCTCTCTCCTGAAAAATGCGAAAACAAATCAATTCTGGGAGTGTGGTGCTCCGAAGAAGTAGCCTTCTTTTCCATGCACCTCACTCCCAGAGTTCAACCATAGTAACTATGGTTCTGCGCAACGCACTTTCTACTAGTGCGACGAACTTGATACTCATACTTAGACTTGTTCACAAGTCGCGCTTTTGAGCGTGTAGCGCGACAGTGAGTGCGAAGCGGGAGCGAACCAAGCCGAGCGAGCGAAATCTCACACGAGAAGAGGAAACCAAGCGAACGACTTTGAGAAATTAAGTCTAACTTCGCCATAAAGGAGGGACTGTTTGTAGTCCATTAGATTACTTACACTTACACGTACGAAACGTAACAAATAAAGAAATAAATAAGTAAAGGGTCGTAAATGAAATTTTGTTATTTGCCCCATTTTAAGCCTCCTTACTTATTTGACAACGCTTGAGGTTTTGCTTTATATTGGTGTAGTGTCACGCATGGGCGAACACATTTCTTTAAAGGTTTGAGAGAGATCTGGATCCAGCTTCAATAACGGATGGAAAATTATGGCGCTCGATGGTCAAGTGACCTTTTTGTCAACAGAATTGTCACGGGATTCCCGGAGACCAAGAACTCCCAGGAGAAGCCCAAGGTTTAGAATGAACGAGGAAGAAGAAGAAGAAAGTGGAAACGAAAGAAATCCGTCAAATATGGGGATGACAGCACCGATTATTGGTTATGAAATAGTAGATAATCGACAGAAATTCACGGTACGTTTGGGCATGTAACCTTAATTTTGGTTTATATTGCTTTGTCTTTCATTTGTATTCTTGGTAGATTAGTTTGCTTGATTAAGTTTAGTAGGCTCAGATCTGTGATCTATAAAAGTACTGGAAGCGTCGTTTCGGCACTAGCTATTTTCTACAGAATCTGATTGTTTTCATTTCTTGTAACTAAACTCGTGACCCTATGATCAGCTTTGATTTAATTTATGCAAATAATGAAAACTTTCATACGATTACCAGACAAAAAGTTCGAACTTGTAAAAGCGATTGATGTTATTGCTATAAGACTTCGTTTGTTTGTCAAAACTATAGTGGAAGATTATGATATAAAATGGATGTGAGCTTATGTTTTCACTGTACACTTGATATATATTGCAAATTAATACGCGCGTACGTTGATATTTTTTTAACGATGCAACTTCCTCAAATATTTGAAAAATGAAATAAGCTTTGGTTCAAGTAGTCTTCGTTAAAGTACACCTATGTTTTGATTGTCAACAGGGGCAGTATCTTTTTACAAATAATAGAGATCATCAAGTTTCTTCTTTACCTTACATTCTGTAAGCTTACTTAAGTTTGAAACTGATTTGGGTAATTTAAAGGCAAATACATGTGTTTTGCTGGTAATAGATAAGAGTCTTAACAGGGGTGCCCTTATGGTGCCTGTGACATTTACACCTTGTGAGATAATTTTTGTTTTATAGTCCACAATTTGCAAACCTTTTGATCTAGGGTGAAAAATTCTGGCGAATCAACATGGCACCAGCCTTTTTAGAACAGCACTACTGGCTCATTTATAGGCTTTCCCTTCCTCTTAAGCTCACTGCTCATCTGAAAGATGACACTTAAAATGAGCCCAATGTAAGAGGATGTCAACTTGACAGTCTGATGCTGTGTCAGATCCCCTCTAAGAGAAATCCAATCCAATTATGAATTATCCAGTAGAACCACTTAAGAAATCATTAAGTTGCCAGTATAGTATGAACAATCACTGGAAAAGTCTCCAATCTTTTCAATATTTTGTTACATGCATAGATCTTAACATCTCATTAATTTTACAAAATACCCAAAACTAGTAGATTTTTCATTGTGTCCAGTCCATCATATCAACAATTTTTTATGATTAGTTCAAAGACACATTTTTTTTTATTTTTTATTTTCACCAGGTTTACAAAATTGAAGTTAAAAGTCAGAATAAAAGTTGGTTTGTTTTTCGCCGTTACACTGATTTCGCAAGGCTAAATGATAGGGTAAGTTATGGGGTGAACCTTTTATACCTCAATGCATTAAAACCCATATTCTCCATACTCGTCTCTATACATGTCCTTTGGATACTGACAAGGAGAATTGTTTAATGATCAAAGCTTCTTAGGCGGGGGATCATTTCCTTTATTCTTATGTTCTTAAGGAGTGATTCAGCAGTATTACTGTAGAGAGAATTTAGATGCTGATCACCCGTAGAGTTTAAAGGGTAAGGGATTTGAAATCATAGCTCACAGATGACAAACTGAGCGTGTCAGTCAACAGTGAATTAAAATGTGTGGGCTTGCTTCTCTTATAGAAATATCTAGGGCAGATCCAGGATTTAGTCAAGGGGGGTTTGGAGAATTGTCTGAGGTCATGCTCCCCCTGGAGATTTTGAAAATCAGGTCTTCAGAAACATTATTTCCAGCATTTTGAGGGAAAATTAAGGGGGTTAGACCGAACCACCCCTGGATCCACCTCAGAATATAAGCTGGCTACGAACACAGTGCCTCTTGAAAATCTTACCACATTTCAGATGTTATGATATACATTATTCAAAATTACTTAGTTATGATTGGCTGATTGATTGTGTAGCAGAATTCAAATGCAATTTGGAGATTGCTACAAATTGGATCAGATCCATTCTATAGGAAATCAATAAGATCCAATACAATTTGGGTGGTGGATAAGCTGCACCATACCAAAGCATTATCATAGTCAGGTTCAGAGGGAACAAATGTTTTCAGATCCTTGCAAATTGTAATTGATTTGTTGCAAAGAACAAGTTATCAAAAGAAAGAACTGCTTGCTGAAACTGTTGGGGAACACTTAACTATGATTAAAGATGTTAGATACTTTTGTTATTTATTTATTTTTTTGTTGTTGTTATTTACAGTTGAGAGATGCTTTTCCAGAATTTCAAATCAGGCTCCCTGGCAAACGCTGGTTCAAGGACAATTTTGATCCAGGTATAGCAGATCCTGAGAAACCAAAATTATGAATAATTTTTTAATGTATAGCTTTATTGTAAGGTGCTTAGAATATAAATGTTATGTTTAAATTCCATACAACCAAATTTTTGAATACTAACAAAGTAAACAAAACTCAGTCTAGTTATTTCAAAATTATGTGACCCTCACTGAGATTTTGTATAGGTGTGGGTAGCTTCCAAAATTTGCTTATTTTGCAAGTATCTGCCCAGTTCTTGATGTGTCCACTCAGTTACTGCAAAAAAGATATCTACAGGGCCCAGTTGTTCAAAGGTTGGATAAAATCCAATACTGCTATGCGAAATTTAAATTGCAATGTCATTAAATTATATTTCAATATCCACCAGATAGAGATATATCTATTGGACAGCATTACCTACTCTGTAAATAACTGGAGCTAGATCTATACATTTATATTCATGCAGTCTGTAGATAACTTCACTCTTTAACTCCCGAGATTTAGTTGTTAATTCTCTCCTTGAGCTGCTAGACATTTCCCTGTAAAATTTTTGGTTTTGAGAATTTGGTGTTAGATCAAGATAGCAACTTCTGCCGGATAAGTTTGAGTATTCCAGGAGAAGTTACATGTTAATCACTACTGGGAGTTCAAGGGTTTTGTAAAAGCTATGAACATGAGATGATGATTAAGTCAGAGTACATAGAGAAAAACTGCTTTCTTGTTGTTAGGACCAGTGGTACCTTTTCTTAAGATTCAGAGGTTATGAAGAGAAAAACTTTTAAATGTTATATATTTTATTTGCTTGCAGAATTCATAGAAGAGAGAGCAAGAGGATTACAATTTTTCATTAACAATATTATGAATCACTCTGACATATGCAACAGGTATTGTTGAACAAGACGTGGTGAAATAATAATGTCTTGGTTAATTACTATTGCCACTGGTAAGGTAATATGAAAAATCTTTCTGGTCATAGAAATGTTTATGTTCATTTTGAATTGTAGAAAATTGAAATTTTGCCCAAAAAAAGTTTGCATAAATCAACTTACAACATCTGAAATTTTTAAAGCAGTTGCACAGTGGAGGACTTGGCAACTGTGAATGTAACAGTCTTAGGTGGTGGGAAAGGGTGATTTTAGAAAAAAATTGAGTTTTTTTTTTTTTGGATATTAATGTTTTTCCCTCTGGCTTTCTGCTCTTTAGTGGTATCTGTAACTTCTCTTGGTTTGCACGAGTGGGTGTGTCCATGGTATGAGACCCTATTTATCCTGTGTTTGTATATATACAATGAGTGGCTGCTCTAGCCTCCTCTGTGGTTAATACAGTTGGCCTGACCTCCTGACTTTGTCACTGTAAAATACACTGCAATTATTTGACAACTGTTATGGGTACAATAAAGTCAAGGTCAGTTTTCTTATCTCATATATAATACCATTACTAGAAGAAGAGGTACTGAGATAAGATGATTATTTATAATAATTATTATAACCAACAAAGTTGTTGTTTGCAGTCATGAGGTACAAGAGTTCTTCTGCCTTAATGATCCTCCTGGACCTTATGACAGCTTGGAAGAAAGCAGAGTGAGTTGGAATGACTAAAGACTTTGATAGGACTTTATTGACAAGTCAATTTGTAGCAAAAACAAGATGCTGACACATAAGTAGTGTCACACATTTTTTCAATAAGGAAATGGCTCACTCTGTCTAGTGAAACAATAATTGTGCAGTCTTTGTTGCTTATTGAAAAGTATTAATTTTGAAGATTCAAAAAGAGTGATGCTTTACTAAAAACACTTTAATTCAATCTTAATTTAATTTAATTTATTAGATTCATCAACAGGCAGGGACACCGCAACAGCTTGCGCCAATTACTGTGGGCCCAGTTAACTCACCCATCCCACCCCAGGGGAGGACATCCACCACACAGTAATCTCTTGCATGTGAAATTAACGTCTCCTACCCCTAACCCTGCAGGAGACGGGGCCTACAGTTTATTCGTCCTTATCCGAGAAGACTAGAATATCTATCCATTTCTTGATATTATAGAAAGGTAGCAAATTCTCCTCAGTTATTTTAAGACCATGAGTATTGGTCCAGCTGGGGCTCAAATCCTCGACCTCCCACACAACACAATCCGGCGCTCAAACCAATTGAGCTAACCAGGGGGGTGGTCTTGTAATTGTAGTTGCTTTTGTCCTAAACTTTTGACCCTTTCACTCCGGAGATCTCATCAGTAATTCTCCTAACTGTCTGCCCTACTTTTCCCATGATATTGTTTCTGAGAATTTGGTGTTGCATTAAAAGATAATCCTTTAGCTGATATTTTTCCAAAATCTTATCACCTGATTGCTTGAATATTGTATTGTTGTAAGGAGAAATTAGTTCCAGGTCACTCCTGGTAGTGAAAGGTTTAAGTTCTCTGTTGGGATGTTTTTATTAGGCCTACTGTCAACACTTGGAAAACCAAGCTGAGGACTTGAAACAGAAGGTGGATGAACTAACAGCAGACCTCAAAATGACAAAATCGCAGCTCCTGCAGGCACGAGTACAACAGGAAGCTCTTATAAGTGCTCTTAGATCAGAGCGAACACTGAGAAAGAAAGGATTCAAAGGAAATGGAAAAGATTCTTCTAGGACTGATGAATTGATAGAGAAAAGTGAAAAAATGGCACATGCTGATGGTCTGAAAGGAAAAGTTTTCCACTTGATGTCAGATTATCAAATCAAAAGCAAGGGAAGGATGTCAAGTACCTCTGAAAATGATACTGAACCTGGAGAAGATCATTCACAACCATTTTGGGTGGGAAGTGTGGAGATTGCAGAGCATTCAGATGGAGCTGATAGAATGATGTCCTCTAATCTGGCCAGGCGGCTTTCAACTGAGCAGAGAAATCCTCGCACATCTACTCCTGTGTCTAGTTCAAGTCATGACAGTCCAAGCTGTCTGGAACCTTTGCAACAAGATAGTAAAAAAGAACTTGGAGTATCTCAACAAACTGGTGAAAATACTGAAAACTCAGAGGTGTTGCAGATAAGTAATGAGAAAGGGACAAAAAGGGAAACAAATAATGTTGAGGGAACTTCCACAAATCCATCAAACAGAAAGTCAAGTACTTCCTCCCGTAAGAGAGACAGTGGGATAAGTGTTGATGCCTCACCAACACCTAGCACGTAAATTAATTATTTTTTAGATAGATTGTAAGTATGCAGTGATTTTCATGGATTTCTCATAGATTGTTTATTTTAAAGTCAACGCTTCCGAAAAGTCTGCTTGGAATTTCATGAATCTGTTCTGAAGAGGTCTGTAGTGGAGTGTTAAGTGTAATTCTGCCATTTAATCTGCCCCAAATGGAGTTAAAATGAGAAAAGTTAAGAATTACTCCTGTTAGTTATCTTTGCTTCTGGAATGATTTTTTTTGTGTGTGGAATTGTGATTGTTTTTCTTTTGAGGGAAACTGAAATTTTCTTGTTTACTTTGTTTTGTTTCTGTACAAAGCAGTTTATAGAAAAAAGACCTTTAATCAATTTTGGTATTTTTGGGAGAGATAACTGAACAACTTTCAATAAACTCTCACGGGGCTGACCAACATATAAATATTGAATGCCTAAGTTTTGGCCGACAAAAAATTTTAAATGCTGTTCTCAAGCTTACAAGTTGCCCAACACTTGTTAGACTTCGGATCTGCCATAGTACATAGGCTTCTTAAGGATAGGCTTAATTCTTAAGTTCAGTTGCAATCAGTTGAAGTCTTTAAAAAAGACACACCTGCCCTGCTTATCTAATTAACATCAATCAGCCAATGACCTAGAACTGCTCTGGCTGCTCATTTTTCACATCAGATTGTAAACAATTGAAATGATTCACAGTAGTGTTGGTTTTGCCCTTAACCTGAGATTTGTGTTTAACGATGCCTAGAATAAACTCAGGATAAGTTGAAAATTGGAGGTGAGCAGTGCATGATTGAAAGAACTACAGGTAAACTAAATCATGATGTCTGATGATATGATGAATTCTTTGGAAACTCTTGAAGGTTGTTACTGTGTTTGAGCTTGTCTGCTTACTTGAAATACATAGTTATTTTACTTGGATTGGTGAAATGTGTGTTTTAATTTTTATACCTTTTGGAGTGTCAGCTGCTACAAAGATTGCAGTTGCTTGACTGTTTAAACTTGGGTTTATCTTTTTTGCAATTTAATGATGATGGTTTGCCAATTCCATTAAAGAACCACCAATACCCGCAGTTCAAAGCCCAATGAACATAGACTCGCATTTACATATTTATTACATCCATTTTGAAATCACTGGTGGTCCCTGTAATCTGATTGGCTCTAATAGGTGCGATTTATTCCCAAATCGCACCATTTTTTGCTCTAAATTGAATCATTTTATGCTTGACTGAGTTTTTGACACATGACGTCAGTCTTTCTGTTTTGCACACAAAATAAGATGTAAAAGTGTTTCAGGTTCCGCTTTTTATTTAAAAACCGGCTTAGTACTGCATCAGTAAAATACTTGAATTGACCATTAGTTCTGTATTTGGGCGATTTCAAAATGGAGGTAATAAAGTGGTAATTGAACCTCGTGTCGGGCAATTTTGGTCTGAAATCATACTTGTGATTTCAAATCGAACTCGCGCTGCGTGCTCCTTTGATTTTGAAATCACGTGTATGATTTCAGCCCAAATAATATACATGAAAAAATTTCTCAATTCCGATTGGTTAAGATGAATGCAGTTTTCAGTTAATTCAGTGCAGAAGAGAGTTAATTCAGTGCAGAAGAGGGTCAATTCAGTGCAAAGAAAGGAACAAACCAGACATTCTGATTGGTTAGAATGATTGGTCAATGTCAAGGTCAATGTCACCTGCAGGGTTTGAATAAATTATTTTTGCCCCTGATGCACACGCTTTTCTTCTGCGTAGTTATGAGAAGCTACCACTTATTTTTCATGTATTATTATTAATAGCTAATCACATGATACTCTCGTGCAATTTGGAATAAATAAGCACTTGTAAATTTTTTCAAAGACCACAAATTGTAGTCGCCTTACAGGCTCATGCAATTTTGTTAGTCTGAAAAAATTTACTCATGCTTTTTTATTCCAAATTGGACTCAAAATCATGTGATTACCTATACAAATTGCATTCCACTCAGTTCAATTACCATTATAAAGCTTCAGTCAACTGTTGATATGAATCAGTTGTTAGTATTGATCATGGTTGACAGCAAGTCAGCAAGTGTGTGTTGAACTAAGCAAAGTTTTGGGTTCTCAAACAAAGTTAAGTTTGAAACTACAGCTGTAGGCTTAGGAAAAATATATCTATTTTAAGATAAATATTAAATAGAGTATACGCACTTAGACAAACAGCAGAATACTTTTTTCCAGAACAAAAGGTAATCATGTCTGTTTGAATTAAAATTGAACTTCTGTATGACGTACTGAATCAGTAAAGCAAAATGGTGGTTGAGTTTGAAATTGTTCTTGTATGATGTATTTATACCATTATGATTTTACTTTTGAGATATGCTCATTTTCACAGGGTTGTCAAAATTAAGCAGCCACTACAGTAAACACCCAAAAATAAGAACCTAGTGGATTAAGAAAAATCTCTTGGCAGAAATTTGCCATTTTAATACCCCTTTAAATAGAACCTGTTTAGCCAAACATGATCAAGCAGGTTCTTATAATATGCATGGGTTACAGCTAAATTACAGAATAAACAAACCACAAGTTAGGGATTGGTCATTATTTATTGGGAGGGGGGGCTGGTGCAATGTAAAATATGCCATGCTTGATTTTTGCTGACCAGCCCCCTTTTACTTTAACATGATTTTTGCTGATCCCCCCTCCCATTCCCCCTTGTCCTTGGGCATGCATGAAACAAAAAGTCACCATGTCCAACTGATAGACATTCTATTTAAAACTACCTTAAATTTGGATTTGAGTTGCTCTTCGCCCAGACCGTGTGTAGACAAATGTTGTATTGACATTAAAGTTCTCGGTGCTCTCAATCATTTCTTCTTCTTCAGTCGACTCCTCTTCTTCTTCAGAGCTTGAAATACCAATCTCTGCAAGGACACAGTCTTCTTCCTCTGAGTCGTCTTCTGATTCACTACTGAGTGAATCAGAAGACGACTGATTGTCGCTCTTCCCATCCTCCTCTCTCTCAATGCGTTTAGCAAGTTCTTGGATGATACTTTCTTAATTGCTTCCAGCTTTGCCTTTTTTGTTCCATATTTTCCAAGGTTGTGGTGGGTATGTATAAAGCTATTTTAATAGGCTGTATTTGTTGATGGCATCCAGATGCAGCTTTTAACATTTTTCCTGGCAAAACGTTTGCATATTTTTAATGGCCCCCCCTTTAAGCCATGCATAAAAAATGGTGGCTCCCCCCTATTTGCACCAGTCCCCCCCTCCTAATAAATAATGACCAGTCCCTTACTGACACAATTTATTGGTGTGTGTAAAAGAAATAGAAGATAATTTTACACAAAATGCCCAATATATTGTTGAGTTGATTATTTACTTGTTACAGTAGTTAAAAGTTATAGTTATACAGTATTATATATAATTTTAGCCCATATAAAGCTTATTTATTATTCTTATGATATATATGCAAAACAATGACAACTGTATCCCCCTCTTAGCAATTAAGAACCTAATTAAGAACCTGTTTTGCCAAAATTACCAACAACTACCCCATTAAACAAGAAATCTTTTTTGCCAGACTGCCAAAAAATAAGGTTCTTATTTTCGGGTGTTTACTGTAGCACATTTCACAGTTGCCAGTGAAAAGCATATAGCCATTCCGAATGCTTGTGGTACAGTTTTGAGCATCACAGTCTAGGTACTCAGAATCTTTTGACAAGCCTGTCAAATCTGAAAAAAAGGTAGAATAAAAGATAAACCAGTTTGAAAGTAAAGTACATATTAATTTTTCCCTCAGTGTCTTGGCAGGCATACACCAATATTGGTATACTGATGCCATGTGCATATGCTCTGTTATCAGTTTTTATTTTATTTTAATAGTTTATGGAGTATATTACATACTGGTAGCTTTAATAAAGACAATAAATTTTGTAAATGTAAGAGTTCTTCGGGCATAAATAAATTAACTGTTCAAATGGTTGTGTACGTATAATTTTGATTTCAAAGATTAGATCTTTGGCTTTGAGTTTCTTTTTGGGATTCTGGGATTGTTGTTAGAGAAAGACACTTGATAAACAAAGCTTTGTGTAACAGTCCAGTGGCTCTAATACATGATTTACTGCTTCTGGTGAGGTAATAATCATTGGATAGACATTGAGAGTTTGTCTCATAATTCATTCAAAGCTTGAAGGTGTAGTTTCCTTTAGCCCTGATTCATCTGGTAGGATAATTTCCCAAAGATGTCTGCTAGGGAAGTAAACCCTTATACATTCCTAACCACCAGTTTTTGGCCAGTGACTCATGAACTTAGCCATTACATGTACTTTGATGGTCCAGTCTGGCTCTACTTCCAACCCAAAGTTATGTCTTTCCAAGAAAAGTGGTGCTTGTTTATAATTTAGGCCCATGGAGCTGCAACTAGTGGGTGTGACAAGAGCCACCTGAATACATGGTTCTAACATTTGTATGAACAAAGTTCATATGCTCAGACTTGTTTTAAATGCTGTTGATGGAAGATCCAATCCCGCTCTCCCCAACCAACCGCTGTATATGTATACTTCAACCTTTTGAGGGACCTGTCATTCGTGGGATAACTACACTGGGGGACACTGGGGGGCCTTCGCAGAAAGGGAAACTAGAACTCAGACTGTCACAGCCAACTTGCAAGTCTTGAAGGAATTTTGACTTATTTGCTATGTGTCGCAAAGAGTCGTGATCTAAGGCTTTCACAACAAGATGTCCGATACTCTTACAGCCTCAACTTCTCTTGGAAGGTCTCGACGGATGGTTAGCCCCGTTGAGTTTAAAAAGGAGAGAGATACTGCGGAAGTACAGAATAACATAAGCCCCCGAGAAAATGGCCACGGCTTCAGCGACACATTCACAAATTCTGTGGGTTCTTCGATTTCTATGCCTCGAATTGACTCGCATATTCTAGGAAAGGAAACTTTGGAACAGAGGGAAAAGTTTACTGTGAGTAGAACCGGTAGATCCTTCGATATATTGCATTTGCTTTTTATCTTGTTGCACAGTCAGCTTTTTTATAAGCTTATATATGTCCTTGCTATGACTCTTCACAGCTTTACAAGATTGAAGTAAACAATGGCCAAAAGAGTTGGATTATCTACAGACGTTATGGAGACTTTGTTCTTTTGAATAAGAAGGTGATAATTTAGAATCCTTAAGTTAAGATACAAATGAAAATTTTCAAGGAGTTGTTGTATATTGTAAAGACTTCGATTATTGCAGCGCAAAGCAAATATTGTAATGTGTGTTTTGGTTGATACGTAACCTTTTTTCATTTATTGTAAGCTTAGTACATAACGTAATTTTTTTGTTTTCGTTTTTTTTTTGTTACATTCAGTTACGCAGGCTTTTTCCAGAATTTCGATTGCATTTGCCTGGGAAACGTTTCTTCAAAGATAACTTTGATGAAGGTGGGTTAGTCCCGGCTAAAACGAGTAAAACAACTTACGATTCAGCCGCCCACACATAGGTTTGTAAACAAATAGTAAAGATCTGTGCAATTTCCTTTACTAAATTTTTATGTATCATGGAACTTGCAGAGGCATAGGCTCGTTTATATGGCTTATACTTCACCTTGGTTATATTTAAAGTAAATTTTCCTCAGGGTAACCTCAAATTTGATAACACGTGATGTCTATTTGTGTTTACAACACTCGTGACAAACTCGTTTAGTAACTTTATCGTCAAAGTGCGACGATTCATTTAATTTTCTGTGTTCATATGTGCATGGAATATTGTTCGTGACATTAATAATTTAATTACTACTTAATTGATGCTGCACAGAGTAGAAAAATGCCTTAGTTTGAAGTCTGTTGAAAACGAAGTTTTTGAGGTGTATGCTCTGCTGTTTGGTTTGTGACTCAAAGTGCAAAGTTAGCGGCGTCAAAACATTTCCTGTGTAGGATTTGGAAGCAGGAAGCATCTCTCAATACGCCCTCCTCTTTTCCCTTTCAGTTTTTAGATAATATGCATAATTTTTTTTTTTTAAATTAACTCTTTTTTTGCGACCAACAGTTAAATTTTGTCAACTTTTGTGCCTCTAACAGCTAATTATTTTGGCTGTTTCACGGTTAACGCTTAACCGCATTGAGATTCTCTTTTAGGTGTCTCTTTGTTGGAAAGCACCCACTGCTAAAATTAGACAAGACGGTAGAATACTTGTCCTGACCTAACTAAATGTTAACTTAATCCTGCTACTGTTTTTTCTTTTATAGCTAGCTTGTTCAAGTTTGTGTGGAGGCAAGAAAGGCCAAAATGCACTGATCTTTGTCATACATTTGTAGCCATAAATTCTATTTTACAACTCATTTTTGCTGTAGCTATAGCCACTATGTTTTGATATTTTACAGGCTTTATTGACAAACGCCAAAGAGGTCTTGAAGTTTTTACGAACAATTTATTTGGCCATCGAAATCTCGTCCTCAGGTATGTTCAAAACATAATGTTTAACCCCTTCACTTCCAGGAGTGATTAACATGCAACTTCTCCCTTTAATATCCATACATTATCCAGCAAACAGGTAATGAGAATACTCAAACTCATCAGGTAGAAGTCGTATCTTGCGGGAAATTCCTTCAAGGACATGTGTAGTAGCTAGATGAGAGAATCGACAATCATATCATGGGATTTAAATGGGTTTATGTACTTGTGACAAATCATATCACGTTTCCCATATAGTACAGTTGAACCTGTATGGAGTAGTACCAGCAGCATTTTAAGCATTTGCCTTGTATTAAGTGATTGGTTTTCAAAGTCCCAAAATTTTACCCTTAATATTACTGTTAGTAATTTTTACTTTTATTAAGACTTTTAAAAAAACATTAATTTAGAAATAGGGATTTAAGCACCTTAATTGACATGGGCAGTGGGTGCAAATGTCATCTGTGTCCAACTTGAATATTAACTGTTGTTAGCTTTTATAGTTTTACTCTGATACATATATTTTTAAAATTCGTTCCTTTTGTGAATAGCTTTTATCTTGATTCATCCTGTATATAGTTTTGATATAATTATTGTAACTTATCTTAAGTGTCCCCAATTAGCAGCAATGCTAAATCTTTGTAGACACATTAATAAAGTTATGATGATGATGATGATGATGATGATGATGATAAGCGGTCACCTTTAACACTCATTGTTGCCCTCTATAGGGTCCCAACAGCCTGTTTCTATTGTCTTCCACCTGCATTGAAGGGTCACTTAGGGACTGGTCATTTATTAAAGGGGGTGGGCTGGTGCATTTTAATTTTCCTATACATAATTTCCTGTGGGCCTGTTCTTGCCACTGCATAACATAATCTGGCCTCCCTTTGAGTCTATACATGAAATAAGATGACCCGCTCTCAACCACCAAAACAGTTTTAATACAACTGAAAGTGCCTATGACACTTATTTTTTTTCTATTCTACATCACAATATAATGACTCTTAAACATGTTTTCGCAACATTTGTGGTATTTTGCCCTTTTCTGAATTTTTTATCAAGCTCTATAATCCGCAGATAAAATGTCTGGCCGAGCAAAGAGAGACTGGGTGCCATGATGTCACAGTAGGAATCTTGTGGAGAGAAATATTTTTCATCGAGTCGGGTATTCGAAAAACCCCAAACTACACATCGAAATAGCATTTTTTGGCTAAAAAGATTGTAAACAGTAGCTTCCATACTCACTTTGCTTCTTTGATAAACTTAGTGTTACTACCATTAAATCACAGGTTCCAGTACTCTTTAATGCGGCCAAAGAGATACAGGGAGCCTAAGTTCGATACAATTTTGGACTTTTATTGCCTTGTAAAATAATAAAGACGCATCAGAATCGCCTACAAATCTTAGCAGACACCCTCTTACTTTTATTTTTTTAATTTAACGCTAAAAAATAGGTGTCATAGGCACTAAATAAAATTCACCAAACTATTTAAAGCAAATAGAAGTGTTGTTTCTTTTTTGTGGAATGGAAACTGGAATGCACAATAATACATGACCCCTCAGAAAGGGTTGCAGAATTTTATGCAGCCCCCCATTTTCAGGTGCACAAAAAGGTATGACCACCCACCCCATTTGCCCCAGCCTACCCCCCCTCTAATAATGACTGGTCCAAACCATTCAAATAAAATTGAGAATAATCTTTCAAATAAAATTTAATCCATACTTATCTCCCAAAACCAATGTTATTAGTATTTTCAAGTGGGTTTTTGTACATTTTGTGATCAATTATTGAGGAAAATGACATTTTTGTTATTGTTTCTTTAATAACACCTCTATTCTGTGGAACCTGTATTGAGTGGCCAACCAGTGTATTTAACGGTCACCACATCACTCCCCATGGGTGACCGCCTAAAACAAGTTTGACTCTCTAATTTGTTGTTAGAAATTTTAGTGCTAAAATCTTTTTATGATAATAGCAGTATAGTCATATGATACAGTGTAATGGGCCAATCAATTTGAATCTTTGACATTCCCTCTCAGCTAACCTTGGGGGGTGAGGAATTTGAACCTTGCCTGGGCTGGGGTGGGGAATTTGAGCCAGAAGTGTCAAGTCTTTCCAGCAAAACACAAGTGCAAATAGTATATAGATCATTTTTGCAAGCAAGTGGCTGAGAAGAAAAGGTCTATAAGCTAAGGTTTACGTTTTAAAGCTTGCTCATTGTGTAGAAATACAGTCACTGGTTTTGGCTTTTTACAAAAGAATTGGGTGGGGCATTGGAACAAAATTTTTGTCCCCTGGACGTGGGTATTTGAATAAAAAAATCTTTAAAAGTTTAAATGCCCTGGTTTGGGGGGGGGGGGGGGGCAATATTGAAGCTTCATATTGATTGACGAATAGCAACTTAAACAGGGGGTTCCCAACTTTTCCTTCCTCCTTTTTTATATTGTTCAATTTGTTTTCTGTTCTATAGTGATCCAGTTCAGAGATTCTACAGACTAAACAACCCTCCTCAACCCAGTGAAAATCTAGAGGCTTGCCAGGTTTGTTCATTTGAGTATGTGTTGCTGAGGCCTGCTTCCATAAATTACTGATTTAGAATTAATTAATTTTGTATGGATATAGATTTTCTTTTTTAAGGGAATATTAATTAAGGAGATGAGTTGCAGCACATTGAATTTGTAAATAGATGTTTTGAATACTGTGGGTATTTATCTCAGAACAGGCTTGTTCTTCTGCTGGACTTTTTTATGACTCAGATCTGGAAGAGATCTAGATGTGTATATAGTAATAAAAATCTCTAAATCATGTGTGGCCTTTAAACCAGTGGCTGAAAACTGAATGTTAATCTAGTTATTGTCAATGGTAATTTGAACCCAGCACATTATCATTGAAAAAACTCCTCAAGACATTTGACTGTGATGATCAATTATATCAAGGCTGCAGCAACATAAGCCACTGTTCCAGAAATTTGTCAGTGTACCTTATTTATTCGTCTATAAGCTGAACGATTTTTTCACAATACTTTACCAAAATCTTGAAAATTTGACCTAGAGAAGGGTCCTTGGCTTATCGCCAAGTGTTTTTCCAAACAAAATTTTTCCAAAACAGCGAATTCAAAGGAAACATAGGTTTCTTCATTTATAAGCCAAGATGCTGCATGCAGAAATAAATAACAAACAAGTTGAAGTTGGTCATTGACTTTTATTTATGTGGTGGCCCCTAAACTGAGCCATTTGTTGTTTTTGGTGTGTAGTAAATACGGCTTACTGTTCATCCAGTGTCAGTGTCAAATTCATTGTCCATCTCCTCCTCATCCACTAGTCCTGCTGTTTCTTCTGAGTAGATTGCTTCAACTTCCATGCTGTCTAGAGAGTTAGAGATTCTGCAGTTTGTGTATGGATTTTGCTAATAAAAGTTTTTTGCTCATTTCTTATGACCAAGAAATTGTGGAACTTCTATTTATGCATGTTAATGTTATCCACTGCTAAACTGTTTAAAACAGTTTCTTTCCTCTTCAGGACTATTGTCAATCCCTTGAGCATACTCTAGCAGATTTGCGTCAACAGTTGCGTGACCAGACCACTGAACTTAATTCCTTGAAAACAGAGCTAGCTCGAGTGAGTTATTATCGGGATGAAAATCAGCATCTAAACCAAAACCTACAGCAACAGCAGACTAATGTGGAGCAAGTCACTAAGGTTAGTTGTAAATGATTTATAGTTGTATGAGCTTTTCTATACTCCATATGAATTAGTGAAATAGCAATAAGTTAACTGCCACTGATATTAATTTAAATAAGCTCCTCAGGCTCTAGGCCGGGGTTGGTCTCTTAAGGGCAAGTACAGGCCAAATGTTGCAACTTCTTTGTAATGAGTTCTTGCGAAATTTTTGTAGCAGTTGTTCTTCACCAGGCTGGAGTGGTTTTCAAGTGTTCTTCTGCCTTTTCCACTCTCCTTTTTTACCATTGATTCAGTCAGTGTTTGTCGTGTTCCCAGCATGGCAGACACGGGGTGTAGCGCAATAGGGTTTGCCAGGTCAACCACAGTGAAGTACAGGATGGACAGCAGACTCTTACACACTTTTATTGAACTAAATTATATAATTAGGCTAGCCGACTTGTTACAACACTTGCGGTAAAAAGTAAAAAGGAATGCACGATTTGTCTAAGCTAAGGAAACAAGCTAAACTACAAATATAACGACAGAAAACACAACTAAAAACTAATAGGAACTCAACGATTGTGAATTACATCTGATGTTGACTCCGGGGATGAGAAAACTCCAAGTTTTAAAAAAACTTGGAAGGACTCCTATAAAACTCCTCTTTACTCCAGGGACAACTCCTTAAAACTAAAATGTTCTAGTGAAAAAAGGCTCAATATACTTCTTTAACGTAAAGGAAACTAAACTGAAACAATTCTTTGTGCGGCCAACCAAAAAGGATATTTTATAATCATGTTATCAAAACGAAACAAGGCTAGATTTTAAGAAAACAAAAAGTCATATAATGTTCTAAAGCATTCTTTGTGCAGCAACGTGACAGTGTTGACTCCTGAATTTAAGGTTCTGCATGGCTGGGTTGCAGTATTTCCCTGTTACAGATGGTCTCTTTCCTTGGTAGATACTTGGACTGATTGTAAACCCATAGATATCCTAGACAGCTGCCATCTTTTTGAGGGAGGCATCATGTTAACATGCACGATTAGCCTGGATTTGAGAAACTTAGAGTATGGTCTTACTTATCAGATTGTCAGTGAACAGACACCCTGGAAGCTGTCACAGTGATTTTATTGATAAGCTTAATGAACTTTAGACAGATTTGTACTTATATACCACATTTATGCTTTAAAAGTTGATTTTAATTCATGGTCAGCTGTCCATTATTACTTCCCAGAGGCTACAAGATCAACTCAACATTGCTTTAGAGAATGAGAGAAGAGCTAAGGAGGAGGTGGAAACTTTGAAGGAAGAGATGAAAGCTGAGCGGGCCTCTGTACAGGCTGCAAGGGTGATAGAAAAACAAAAGAACGAAGTGGGAATTAAGAGGCAGATGGATATGTTTAAACAATCACAGGAGGCCGTCAATCAAAGGGTCGATTCACTTGTTCATAACTTGGGACAGCTTTCTAGAATTGAATTTGAGATTTTTGGGGTAAAACACGGTAAGACAATACTATGTTCACTTTACCATGATTATAAAGTCTCTTGTCTATGAATGATATACTATACAATTAATCCTTTAATTTGTGAATTGGAATTTTTAAATATGATGAAGTTTGGAATACTTAATAATTTGTTTTCTTTCTACCTTTTTATTTTTTCACTTTTTTTCAAAGAATATAAAACTGATGAAGGTATACAAAACAAGGCTGTCCAGCTCAGGAAAGTATGTACATATATAATTATATTTATATGTATGTATACTTCTCAATTGGATGTATGAGATGATGATAGTTACTAGCACTTCAACCCTTTAACTTCCAAGAATCTTGGATGCAACAAATAATTCTTTCTTTTGATTGTGACAGTCATATTTATTGTTGTAGAATAGACAGGAGAATTTGGTGTTCTACCAACTGAAGAGAACACCCTCTAGTTCATACACCTGTCTGTTTGTCTGTTCTCATCGCTTTTTTGTTGGACAATGGGCTGGAATCACGAGGAGAAGTTACATGTTGATCACTTGTGAGAGATTAAGGGCTATGGAGTAGTATTTTCTAGAAACCATATTATCTTAATCTTAATGTCCTTGAAACACACATGTATATATAAAATTATAATATTGACCTGTTTTGAAAAGTGATCTTAGCATTGTGCTTTATGGAGTAATCTGTAAGTATATATAATCAGTTAACTAAAGCATCGCTACATAGTTTCATGGATTGAAATTGGCTGAATTTCCAGAAGGGAGGGGTTTGGATATTCTCATGAAAATCTGCTGCCTTGTTTTCAATTGTACTCACCAGTGTCTATTCTTTTCAGGCTCTTACTGAAACTAGAAGTCAACTTGACAAAATGTACAAAAATTCTTTAGAGGTATAATCCACTCTTTCTATACCTTTTGCTAATCAATTGATTAAAGGTTAGAGTGATCTTATTAAAGATAACTGTGTGAGGTATCTCACACGTTTGAAGATCTCCAACAGTCAAAATTCTCCACCCAAAATGGCACAAAAGTTTAGAAAATCATCCTTGATTAACAGACAGCTCAGTCAGTGATTATGGAATAAAATATATATTGACAGTTGTAAATTTTGCTCTTCAGAATGTACTTCCAGTTGGTCTGTATTTTTAGGAATGTAGATTCCTTCTTAGGAAGCTAGTAATGGTGGCTAATATAAATGTTATTGGATAGTCAAGGTTTTCTCTGTTTCCTTCTCTACAATCTTTTTGATGGGTTTTCATAACCTTAGGTTTCAAATTGAAGTAAGAAAGGCCTTGTAATAAAGACATTTTTGCATTGTTGTTCTTCCTGGACCCTTAAGAATGTCGTTAATGTGCTGAGAACAGTTAAAATGTTTATTCCCCATAAAGTAAAAGTTGTGCTCCCAAAGTGGAAAGTTTAAGGTCTTGAAAGGGCTTGGGGCTGTATGACTTCAATTATAAATAGTTATTTCAATATCTTATTACAGTAAGCAAGTATGAACTAATATTATTTTGTGCATATCATTAAAGATAAATCAGTGTTTAAAGTTATGAATTTTTTAGGCAGCCCACCATATGGGTGATGTGTCAAATTGAGTATGTTTTCCTCCCTCAACAGATGTATCAGCAAGAAGTTGAAGACCTAAAGGCCGAGTTATCCAGAGCAGACTATTTGGCTAAGGTACAGTTATAAATAATTTTAGAAATTGTCACTTACACAAAAGACTGCCATCATTTGGATCAAACTCCTTTTTTTTTTACAGGAATTAAAACAAAACTTTTGAAAAAACTTGAAAAATTAATGGGGAGTAGCTTGTGATGGGCTAATATAACATTCCTTTCAGGAAGATTGATCACTCCAGTTAATATTATGCAAATGAAACCACAATATGCTCCAACAAAAAGAGACTATAAGGCTTGTAAGACCTTAAGTCTGCCTTCAAGCAGATTGGTTGGCCCATCTAGGTAAAGCTTATCAGAATTTGTTACATGATGCAACCAGGGGTATTAATTGTTACTCACCCTGGATGGTATGCTTGTCTGGAAAGGTTTCCCACCCACCCCTTCCCCTCTTCCCAGCATTATCTCAGACTTCCCTTACAGTTTTCCAATACTTATTTTCTCTCCAGGGTGGGAAGAGGAGCAGTGGGGGTAATGTTTTGCCCATGAAGGCAACATGATGACCCAGCCAAGTCTTGGAATGAGAAAAAGTTTGATAATCAGTTTCAGTAATTTAAAACTGAAATTACTCGATCTTACTCCAACAGACTAAAATTCAAGAGGCAGAATCACTGAGGGCCCAAATGTCTGATCTTCATAAAAGATATCAGGATATCAGGAAGGTAATAAAGTATTATTGTCAATGATTCTTATTCAATTACGATGCAAGGTATAAAAGGCAAGAGCTTCAAGTCTCATATTGTCAAAGTGTTTCTAGTTTACTTAAACAGATTTGGTTTCAGAGGATAATTACTGATTATTCAGATTTGAATTAATTTTGACTTGCCTCAGTGGTTAATCTGATGTGTGTCTTTCTTATCCTCTAGGCACAAGATGATTACATTTCAGACCTTCTCAGTAAATTCAATGACCTTCAGCGATATGCTGTATCAACAGAAGAGGTAAGTGTGGTAGTCTTTGTGGTGAACCCTCTGAGTAGCCCTGATACACCCTTGTGCCATGGAAAGATGCTTTTAAAGTATCCTATTTGTCATCTTTATCAGCATGACTGTGCCACACAGGGTATATCTCCACACTGATATACTACATAAAATTGCCTTATCCAAGGTGAATCTTAACTCTTTAAATCCCAGAAGTGATTATATAATGTAAAACTTCTCCCTTTCATATCCAGACATTATCAAGTACTTATCAGGTAAAAGCTGCTATCTTCATCTAACAACACATTCCTGTTACTAATGTACAAGGATATGTGTAACAGGAAGAGGGGAGAATTAACAATCATCTTGGAAGTTAAAGCGTCAAATGTAGGAATTCACCCAAAAATATCTCTTCAAGAAATCTCCTAGAACATGGACTTTGTGCTGGGGGCCACATAGACTTCTATTTGATTCCTTTTCTAAGAGGGTAGCAACACAGTGTCAGAAATATTCATTTTAGTTTTACAGTTTGTGAGGAATTATATTTTTAAGCAAAGGTGGTCAACAACAATAAAACCAATGGGTGCATCAAAATTTTGTGATAAAGATTACACTACTGGTTTATGTACAATAATACGGTTTTTTTTTTTTTAGAAATATTTCTTCTCTCTTGTAATTGGTGTCAAACTGAACATGGGTATATGTGGATATAGAGTGCACCACTTAAACCACCTCAAACCACCGGTGAGCTAAGCGCAGCCTTCAATATTTCATACCTAATATTGATATTGTAAAGCATACCTCTACAGAAATGTAGATAGACCAAAATAATTATAATTATGATATATTTTCATTTGAGTGTTACTTTTCTCCCAGATTGGTCCAGTCACAACTTGATCACTTGGATTTTCCTGCAATTTAGGCAGTTGGTGTTTTTTTTTTTTAACTTTGAGTTCTCATTGGCTCTTAATTAAAGGTCTTTTCCTTTTGTTATAGCCTTTGTGATTACATTGGTTTTGGTTTTGGAATACTCATCAAAAAGTACCCCTTATAGAACAATTATTATAATCACTATCAATGATAAGAAGAAACAGTATTGCAGTAGATGATTTATATAGAATTGTTGCAGCGAGAATTCTATGGGAAAATTCATAACCTGATGAGGGAATTCCTCCTAGAATTGCACACAAAAACAAATAGTACATGAATTGCAAAACAATGAGTGAGATAGTGGTTTTAAGGAGTGATTTAATGCGGAATTCACAATTAAGTCAGGTAATGGATTTTCCTTGAATCACACAATTGAACAAAAGTAAGAAAAAAAGAAAACATCAATTTGAGGATAGTTATTATGTAGATGTAGATGTGAAACAATATCACTTAGCTTTGTTTTTCAACTTGCAATTCCATGCTTAATATACTTTGCCTCATTAACAAATCAGAAAGGGAGATTTAATTATGCAATTTATCATCATTTGTTCTTGTCATTGTTATCATCACCATCATCATCATTATTAATTTTTCTTCTCATTGCACCACCTGGTCAGATTCTGTAATCACATAAATTATCATGATGATACAGCAAAACTTACAAAATGTCAATCCTCAAATATCCTGTCTAAATCTCATGCAGTATGTGAACATTGCACTGCTTATTGTTTAGGGTGCTGAATAATCAAACATTGTTACTCAAAGAGCTGTGTTAAATGAAAGATCAATATCTTTTTTGCAGAAACTTTTTGAACAAGTGCAGAATCTTGGCTACTCCATAGAACATTGGCCAAGTTGGTTGTCTCGCACACTGTCAACTGCCTCATCGTCACTTGATCCTGAGGATGAAGATTAATTTTACTCCTTAAAAGTCGGAGTTTGTGGGATTTTTTTTTGTTTGTTTGTGTGTTTCTAATCTTCTGTCCCTCATATAAAACACAATGTAAATTCCTTCACTAAATCTTTTTTTTTGTTTGTTCAGAGTTTGAAAATTGTCTACATTATTGAGTTTTGTTTTGATCTATTTTCTTTTCTCATTTTCACCTTTCTGCATGGTGATACACTTGTCTGATATTATCAGTTAAAGAGCAGATTGTTACCTCTTTGGAGAAATTTTAATTTATTTTTTTGTTTTGACCAGTATAATCTGTTTCTTAATTTTCTTTTTTCTAATCCTCTTCTGAGAAATCCCACCAATCTATGTATGCATGTTCTTGTCCATAATTTCCATATCTGATGCATGAATACTGGTAATTGAATTTCAAGGAGAACTGAGTGAGTCATATCATTATAGGTGATTACGATAGATCAATCCTTGAGTGAATTTTGATTATTAACAAAAAAATACAAAAAGGGATTAAAATAGGTGATGTATTTTTTCCAACAAATTCAATATCAGTCACAGGGCCTTGAATATTACCATATTTAATAAACAAATAGATATCACCATAACGTAGAATTATCAAATAAGATCAGCATATCAAACTGAAAGACTGAGGCAATATATATAGAACTTGTACAGATTATTGCTTCATTTTAATTTGCTCTTAGATGTCTTTTATCCTGTTACAGCCACCGATATGAAGGTGTAACACTGCAAAGGTTATCAACATAGGTCTCATTTATTCTTAACAAATTATAGGTAGGGGTGTTTTAATCAGTGTGAGATATTTTTCTTATTGATAAGTGCGAACTAGATAGCCAACTAAGTGTGATGTGTCGTGAATGTGCTCAGGTTTTGGAGAAGAGCCAGGGAAGCATTGGATTTTCAGAGGCAAATTCACATGTGCTTCTAGCTCCCAGACTCTTACGTCTCACTTATGTTTGGTCTTTGCGAGCCTAATACACTTACACTTGCCAACTTGTTTGGAGTCTGATGCAAGAGTTTTCTTGTAGAGGAACCAATCATATTGTATGACTATAACAAGGATTTCCTTAAATAATTCCAAAATGCCTGTAGGCATCCGGAAGATTCCTGACATAGCCTCCTCTTCTGGGCTCCCCTCCTAAAAGTATTGATCCCAGAGAAAGGATAATCGTTTAAAAAGATAAGCCTTTCCTTTTCTTAGATTGGTAGAAGTTTTGTCAACTTGATAGACATTTAGAAATTGTGACAGACTAAGCTCCTGATACAAGCATAACTTTTTTGGTACATGCAAACAGTTTGTTGGCAAGTGTGAGTTAAAAAGCACAAGAGAGAAGTTTTTCAAATTTGTAAAATGTTTTCATAAAACATTCCCTATGCGGTTTTACACTAGCTAGCTGAGCTAGCATTTTTGAAAAGTTGTGAAATAAAAGTTACTATTTTGTTATTTTTATGTCTTCTTTTCCTGTGAAGTTATCAAAGTGAGTTGGGGCTGTTTTTTGTTTGTTTCCTGTGTTAGCTATGCTCTAGAGAGGAGAATCCTTGATAAATCATATTTGAATTTATTAAATTCAAAAAGAGCTTTTAACTTGTAACTCCCAAGATCTGATAGATAACTCTCACAGCTGATGAACTAGCGGACATTACTTTCTTTTCTGGGTATCCAAAACAATTCTCCCAGTCCATGATGTTCTCGAGCCTTGGTGCTAATGTCTGTCACATAATGCATTGACCTGCTTTGAAGGGTATTGAAAATTATCACGCGCACATCTTAGATAAGTTCCTACATGCTTCTCACTTCTGTGGGTGAACTCGCGAGAAACTCGTGAGGGAAAACGCGGGATTTTCTCTCGCGTACGTGCTCCTACTTGTCGAAGCGTGTGAGTTCTTTACAAGGTAAACTTGTGTCTTTGCAGGGAAAAACTTTGATCAGTTATGCAAATTTGTCCATGGTTTCGACATGGTTTCATAAGGGGTCGCTCGTGTGCTACCCAGTTGGTATTAACACACCATCAGTGGACAAAGGCCTTGGATGATGGACTACAGGTGGATGTCGTGTTCTTAGATTTTTCTAAGGCATTTGACAGAGTATCACATGATATACTTCTGAAGTTGTGTAATTTCGGCATCTCTGGTAGCCTACTAAGATGGTGCGAGGATTACTTGACCCACAGAGAGCAAAGGGTTGTTATTGAAGGACAGAGTTCTACCTGGTCTGTTATCCCATCTGGTGTACCACAGGGCTCCCTACTAGGGCCATTATTTTTTGTAATTTTCATTAGTGATTTGCCGGATGTGGTTATGCCTGGAAACACAATCGCACTGTACGCAGATGATTGTAAAACATCAAGACTGATAAACTGTACATCAGACCAACATGATTTTCAATCTGACCTGAATAATCTACACATCTGGAGTCAGCGAAATCTAATGGATTTTAATGTAAAGAAATGCAAATTGATGCGTATCACGAAAAAAAGTATGCCCTTTCGTTCTGACCTTAAGCTGAATGAGAGCTCTCTGGAAGAAACATCTGAATTCTGTGATCTTGGATTAGTTACTAGTAACAAGTTGTCCTGGAATGCTCATGTTGATAAGATATCAAGCAAGGCTAACAAGATTCTTGGCCTTATTAAAAGGACATGCAAAGGTCTGAAAGATGTTAACATGTTAAGAAGGTTGTACTGTGCTTTGGTAAGGTCCCAATTGGAATACTGTACTATTTTCTGGTCACCCTTCACGGCTAGAAACATTAATAAATTGGAAAGGATTCAGCGAAGAGCCACCAAGTTTATTCTAAAAACTGATGATGATTACAACACTCGTAAAGAAAAACTGAACCTGTTATCTCTAGAGGACAGACGCTTCTTTTTTGACGTACTATTTTTTTTATAGAGTTCTTAATGGGTATATTAATATAGATATATCCTCTTATATCCAATTTTATTCACATTCGGAAAGATACTCGTTGAGGGGTAAGGACGATCTTAAATTAAAAAAGAACTACGCGAGGACTGATACTTTTAGGTTTTGCTATTTTAATAGGATTGTCCACATGTGGAATGGGCTGCCACTATCGGTCCGTCAGGCTCCAAGTGTTTCTTGTTTTAAAAGGGGTGTAAGGGATTATTTGACTGCAAGATTTGATTGATTTTAGTTTGGATTTGTTTTTTTGTTAAGGTGGTCTGCCGTGCATGGGGATTTATCTCTTTTGCGGACCATCCTTATGGCACCTTTCTTTTTACTCTTTTGTATTATTATCTATTAATGTAAGTAAGTAAGTAAGTAAGTTATATGTGTCATTAAATTGTAATAAATAAAAAATAAAAAGTCACAAGATCTTTTTGATGCTTTGAGAAAGTTTTGAACATAATTTTTCATGAACTGCGCGAAAGTGGCGCGACTCGAGTAAGTACCCGAACATTTATTCTTCCCCACCCCGCCCCTCCCACAGGGGTGGTCATAATCGCGTTATGTGATCTTTGGACAACTTGCGAAGATGGCGGAGAGTACTGAACAAGCTGAGCAATCACCTCCACCGGAGGACCTTGTGGAGGAGAAAGGAGAGGACAAGTCAGAGCATCTTGAACTTCAACCAGAGCAGGAAACTATGCGATGTGTTGTGCTCACTGGATACGGTGGTTACAACAAGCTCGAAGTGCAGAAATACGCAAAGCCTAAGCCGATGAATGGACAAGTTGTTATTCGCGTTCATGCAAGGCAAGTGTATATTGTTTTCATTTTCTACCGTCGTTTTCACTTGTTGTTGTGGATAACCACATTTAAATATCAGTGGGTATATATATTTCCCCGGGAATACATACTACTATTAACCAACGAAGCAAGAAATCATTCAAGACTCTTGAAGAATTGAAAACGGTGGGAGGGGCGGTAAATTACTAGGCTAAAAATAATCTCGTGTTTGACCACTGAAAGTAATGTGTCCGAGAGTGAAAGCACGTGGGATAATTGTTGTAAACCATTTTCATTTTTGCCGCAGTTCCTTGGTTTTATTCTTAAAAGTTCCTTTTCTGTTTCCGTAATAATATTATTCACGCTGCATGCAGTTCGTGACACATTTGAAAAGGTGGAATTATCTTTCCGACTTCAATCATTTGACACCGTCAAGTGTTGACTGTTACGCGCAGTTTTTTCAAGAGATTGACAATGATTTTGTGTTAATTATATTACATTTAGTACACTTATAAAGTTTTGAATTTTGAACTTGGATGCGCTCACTGGCAATGATGCGTTATTAAATAAATTTAACTCTAATTTTAGTAACAAGTGGTTGTCAATAATTAATATTTAATTGTTTAGTTTGAAATTTGACTTAAATTATTAATTGATTTGGTCTTATGCATGGGTCGCACTTGGCAAAGTTTGGTGTGAATGTGGTCACTTTGGTGTAAAAATCTGTCATCGGGGCACATTGCGTAATGCTACCCTAACTTTTTCAGTTCGCAAAAACTTTGAAAACCAGCCAAAACATCAAAGATGCCATAGTGCTTGGGTGGGGCAGGTAGATTTCGGAAAACTCGGGCTAAACAATAGCTATCACAGCGGTAACTGTCATCGCTTGTCAGTAAACAGCAAATGACTCGACTGGTCGTGGAACTGACCAGGCATATGGTGCTTGAAGAAATCTTCGCTGACGTCGATTTCTCGCTCTCATCATAGCGACAGTCAAAACAGTTAAACAGGCGTTAACCCATCTTTCATAGATCATACGAAAGATAAAAAAGTGCTCGTGATTTAACTGAATAAGAAGAATAAGCATCACCGTGATCGTTGTTAACAATGCTTCAACGGGATGCATTTTTTTTACATTTGTTTTCCTTTTACAGCTCACTGCTCTCTACCCATAACACGCTGATAAACTTGTGTCCGGTTTATCAAAGTGTCATCACTGACATTTTTTTCACCTAGTGCGACCCTAATAGTTGAAACCAAAAGTTTGCTTTCCAGTTGTGGTTTCAAATTTTCTGTGTTTTTTTTGCCTGCAAAGTTGAAAACTTTGCCCAAGAACGACCGATACCTAACTTGCAATCCCAATAAAATATCTTAGTGGACTTTGAATTGAATTCCTAGGAGTTTCCAGAGATTCCAAGAAAAACTTGCAATTCTTAGAAAATCCTCTTCCAAAATAGTTGAGATACAAATCAAGCAATCTATATAGTTCTGGGGCTTAGGTTTATCAGGTGCTATTTTTTGGAACCCACATCAGCCTTTGTGTTAAAATTCCATGTGATACAGATGTAATTCAGTGAAATCTGGATATTTTGTTTTTGCCTCTTACAAATCATGGAAAAAATTTTTAGTTAATCTGTAACCAATCAAACTTTTAAACCAGCTGCATATCCTTAGAGCAATCTACATCCTACTTTTTGTATTCAATTTGTCTTGTCTTTTTTAATTTTGTGAGAGAAGAATGACTTTACCACAGAGTGTGATTGGTGTTGTATTTTTCCTATCACGCAGTGGCCTTAATTTTGCGGACATTATACAGCGCCAGGGAATCTATCCTAGTCCCAAAAAACCTCCATTCATTCCTGGTATGGAATGTGCTGGAATTGTGGAGGAACTTGGAGAAGGTGCAACTGAGTTAGAGGTGGGATCTCAGTTTCAAACTTGTTTAAGCCTTAATTCTGATCTGATTATTTTAGGGTAAAAAGAGTATTTTTCATTTCTAGCTTCAACTGAGGAAGGTACTAAATATCTGTTTACCCGCTTTATTAGGATACTTTGGTTCAGCTGATTGCCTGTACTCCTATATTAATGATTGTGTTTAAATTTCCATTTGATTCAAAAACTTTAACCAAAGCATGACTAGTGCCTTGCTCAATACCTAATCTTGAGGACCATGCAAGGTTTTCTGTAGAAGGTTTGTTCCCCTTGCTTTAGGTTCAGCTTATGTAAGACTTTCAGACTTGAGCCTTTCCCCACTCTCACCCAGCTGATAATAGCCTTACCAATGGCTATGATATCAAGGACATGCAACATCTGACTCTTTTGGCAAAGCTCATGTCAGGCAGAGAAAGGCATTTTTCAATATTTTTTAGAATGACATTGGTGACAATTCTTAGCTATACTGATTCCAAATACACACCATTGCTTTTGCCTTTATTTTTCCCATGTTACATTTATAGCATAGGTTTTTTTTTATGTAAAAATACATGTCCAGGGCTCGACACAAACAGTAGCCCACTAGCCACAGACTAGTAGAAATTCAGTTTTGGCTAGTGGTTTTCAATTTCCACTAGCCAGTTGGGCTAGTAAACAGACTGAAATTGTCGTAACATCTAACATGTCACAAGCCACTTGGCTAGTAAGTTGAAAAGTTAGTGTCGAGCCCTGCATGTCTTTGTTCTTTTCCAACAGGTTGGGTCCCGTGTGGTTTGCCTAACAAGACAAGGTGCCTGGTCAGAATATGCTTGTGTCCCAGCAAAGAGTTGTTTTGTTATCCCAGATAGTATGAGTTTTGAAGATGCAGCAGCAATCCCTATTACATATCTGACAGCTTATTTTATGCTTTTCCTCTGTGCAAGTTTGGGTCAAAGGAAAAGTGTTTTGATTCACATGGCTGCTGGAGGCGTGGTAAGAATGTGCTTGGGTTTCAAAAGGGAGAGTGTATAAGGGGCCTGGAGTGGTTAAAATCATTAAGTGATACCCAGATGGTGTTAAAATTGCTTTGGGTTGTGTTATGAATTAGTGAGAATAATTCAAATGCCATTCAAGGGCCTTTGTGGTGAAGAAATGTACTTGTGAGTAACCTATGGCCTGCAGCATCCTGGGAGTAAGTGAAGACACTAAAAAAGGTCTGAGCACAGCCCATCATTCCTCTTTACCAACCCCCAGTACATCCAGTCATCGGTTAAGTTTGATGAGTTCAATGCGTTTTCCACAATTAATTGGCCAGTTGTGGCTGACAAATTACAAATTACATCCTTGAAGGACTTATAAATTGTTTTTCTTCATCTTTGTTAAATTTTGTGATATATCCTAGGGTATTGCAGCGGCGCAGCTTTGCAAAACTGTAGAAGGTGTCACAACATTTGGTACAGCCTCAGCTTTTAAGGTACAGACTGTAGCTCAAGATTTCTAGCTTTGTATGTAGCATAACCCTGGAGATGTTTTGGATCTTATTGGTCTTTCTACCACACTGATGTTAAAGTCCCAGTGACACTGTAAAATGCAGGAGATCACATGAGGTATCTGTCCATCATCCTGTATTTTGTGCTTGGAGCGTGGCATTGCACAATGTTTCCCCATGACAAGCCCAAGCACAGGCGATGTTTCTTAATTTATCTGACTGAAACCCATTGATTTTTTGCTTTCAATATAAGTTCTGTCTACTAATGTAGATGTACAGACTGAAATAAACACATCTTGAAAAGAAAAAAGATAAATAAAATAACTCCTAAGTTCCTCGGGGAAAAAAGCCTAATCTAGTACATTTCCTTAGATGGAATGTTTATCTACATAAAGTTGACAATTGCCTTGATGTAACTAGAACAATACCTTTCATCCTTTTAAGTAAAGATGTTACACATTACTATGTACATCTCTCTTTTTCTTTTTAATTGTATTTGTATTAGCATGAAACCATCCTTGCAAATGGAATAGATCATGCTATTGACTACAGGACTGTGGATTATGTCCAAGAAGTAAAGAAGTAAGTAAACTGAAAAAAGGATCAACTAAACAGTCAAACATGATTTTGGAGATTCCATTTGGTATTCTGTCAAATTTTGATGCTGCACTTTCAACAACTTAGCCACTTAAAGCTGTGCATGTTTCATCTTAACTGTCCTGTATAGCTGTAAATAAGCACTTAAATTGGTAGACGATATCTGCTTCAAGGGTTAAAGGGGCTATTAGAGTCTTGTGCAAAACTGCAGCATAGGGCCTATCATGGGTTCTGAAGTGTGAAATCAGGGTGTGGCCGGGAGTCTTGCTCAACCCTTTGGGTGGAAGGCTGGTCTCTTGCAGGTTACCCTCATGATTTTATCAGGTCTCTCTGATGGATAGCTAGTACCCATTAATATTTATGGTTGATATGAGGTATTGTGTGGTTGAGTGTCTTACTCAAGAACACAACTTGATAATGGGATTATCAGTTGAGTGAGGGTGTTGGCCATAAAATAATATTGTCACAGGCAAGCTACCTTGTTTCCAATGATAACTGAATCTCAAGAGTTGTGGGTCATCAACCAGCAAATGTAACAGCCTGCCAAAAGAAGTCAAATGACAGGTCACTGGAAATGAGTACATCCAGTTACCCGTGATGACAACATGATTTTAGCACTAAAACTTGGTCACCAAACTTTTTGTGTCGTACTCAAGTGAAAAACTTGGCAACACCTGTCCTGGTTTTAACTCTGACAGGGTTCACCTCACAGGAAACTCATTACGACTTCAACACGGACAAAGTGTGTAATTCATTAAGAATTCAGGTTTTAATCGACACATGTGCAACGAGGCGCTAGAACTACCGAGAGATACTGGACACCACTTAGTATCCTAGCGACCGATTGCAGATTCATCAAAACAAGTTGACCGGCGTTTTCGATCGCAAACCTGGTGTGATCGCTTAGCGAAAGGCACAGTTGATAAAAGATGAGATATTGCTTCCAAAAACTGTTGGCTTCAAAGCTGAAGCAGTCGATGAAGAAGGAGTTTGGTGTGTGTGCACTGTTAAAAAAATGAACAATAATTTTGCAATCGTGTCCTTTGATGGCTGGAATGCGGAGTGGAATCACCACGTCTGTGATCCACAAGAGATCAGGGATCGAACCTTCAGTTTGTTTCTTTACGTTCGGCTACAAGAACAAAATGGAATTGTGCTCTAAATCAAGATAAACGGTACAAGATATCGAAACAAAAAAGACCAGTAAATAAGCACCCCTTACTTACATAAAATTCCCTTCAGTGAACAATGTCTTCACTTTAGGAAGACCGTCTTTTACTTCTAAATATCACCAAAGCTTTTGTAAACAAAAAGCTCAAATTACAGTTCACTTTCATTTCAGACGTGAATTTGCATAATCTTTCATGGACGAAACCTTTCTGAGTTTCACAGATCAAAACCATTTACTAAGCTGCTCATTGAACTGTAACACGCTTCCACTTAGCAAACAAAGCTTTCCAAATTTAAGGTAGTTCGCTTCGCATTTCTCGATCTATCCTTAGTTTCTCCGACCGCATCCAATCAGGTTTTACTACACAGCTTCCATCAGAGACTCCCAGTGAAATGTGACATAAAATACATCACGCGTTACTAGGTAACAGAGCTCATACATATGCACGAACCCCACTGGGGTTCGCAGAATTACACACTTTATCCATGCTGAAGTCGTCATGAATTTATTTCCTCCCTTAACATTTTTATCCTCAGCTGTTACTAATACTTCAATGGGGAGAAGAAGTGGGAAAAGTTTCTTAAGAAAAAAGAATTTAATGATGTAGTTATAGTAACTGTTATAGTTTGCTTTGTTTGCTTACAACAAGGAGATCTGAATGAAACTAAAACATTTGGGGATTTCAAATCTAGATCCAAATCCAAATTAATCCTTTGCTGAACTCAGCACTAAAACAAAACTGTTTACTCATCATTGAAGGATTTGTCCAGAGGGAGTGGATATTGTTCTTGATTCCCTTGGTGGTGCTGATACCAAGAAAGGATACAATCTTTTAAGGCCTATGGGTATCATTGTTTGCTTTGGTAAGTTGCACCAGTAGCAAGACATTTAAAAGAAAGTTTGAGAAGTATTAATTGCACTTAGTGGTGCCTCTAATGCCAGAGGATAAATAAACAATAGCCTCCATTTGGTGTGAAAACACGGTCAGATATTTGTAAGTGGACATTACATGATCTGAGATAAAAACAGCTTTCCAAGAGGGAAGCTCAAGGACAGCTGTGAGCTCTGAGGAACAGATAATATCTAAGGACAAGTAAACATGTGTATTTCATTACCAATCGGAGGCTATACTTTGCTTATTATCCATCAAATATTTTTGCAATCCTCAGGAAACAATGTTTACATTCAAATACCTTAATTACCATTTGCTGTGTGGGATGGTTTACTTTTCAGTGTTCTCTGGTATGACTTGAACCACTTTCTGTAACAACAGCTAAATGCCCTCTCTTCTTGAATTGAATGTGAAACAAAAACTTTTATGGTACTTGCCATAGGGTACTATACCACTTGGGGTTTATCCCCGATATTGACCCATTTTAGCAGTAGCATATTCTTTCACTTGACCTGTTTAGATCAATCACATGCTAGGAAATAATTTTGACAGATTTCAATTTCATCTGTGAACAACATCTGCATTTGCTCACAATTGTCTTGCTGTTTTATAATACTATGGTAATATCAGTTTTTCCAAAATAAAAACTGGCAAATATTTATCCTGAGTCTGACCAAGGGACATTCTCAAAATTGTTGTTAGAAAGTGTTTGGTTTGTCAAAAATCTGTTTTTGCACACCCACACATCTCTCAACATGTCTGAGAATGAGTGGTAGGGTTATTCACAATGTTGATTGCTAATTTGTTGAGCTATTCTTTTGGCAGGTAATGCAAGTGCAGTCACTGAAACCAAGAGTGTCTTTACTTCAGCAAAAAATGTAAGCTTGCTTTTAGTTTGACATTGTGCTTAGCTTCTGTTGGTGTTGATACAATGGTAATATCATAGTTTATTTTAAGGAGCCAAGAACTCACTAGCTTGTATATTTTTTGCCATATTTAGACAAAGATAGCATGAACTGTGTTGCATATAAACAGCTTATCAACACTTCTCTCCCAAAATCTAACTATTGATTTTCTCCACCATCCCCCACATGTTGCTTAATGATTCTAGTTCTTAGTATTTGATGTTAAGTCAAGCAATATCCCCTCACTACCTCATTGATATTTTTCCGTCTTTTTCATTACCTCTCTGCTTGAAAACATTTTTATATTGTAAGGAGAAATTCCTTGTTGGTCCCGGTTAGCTCAATTGGTTAAGCGCCAGACTGTTGTGTGGGAGGTCAAGGGTTCATTAGCCCCGGCTGGACCAACGCTCAGGGTCTTAAAATAATTGAGAAGAATATGCTACCTTTCTATAACATCAATCAAGAAATGGTTTGATATTCTAGTCTTCTCGGATAGGGATGAATAAATGGAAGTCCCGTCTCCCACATCTATTAATTAGTTAATTTGGTTGGGCAGGGGACGTTAAAGAACCCATTTCACGAGATTACTGTGATGTGGTCTGGCCTGTTTACTGGGAATTAGGGGGAGGGGGCATCTGTTATATTCGCCTTTATTTGATTGTAAACTGCTTAGCAGTCTGGTAAAGTCCCCCGTACAGTGTTGTACAGTACCATGAATTTAAGATATGAGCGCTATATAAATAAAAGTTATTATAATTATTATTTATCACACGACTTGGGCAGTCAGAAGGCCAATAACTAAAATCAACCAATCAAAGTGCTCTATTGCCGGTCAATATTATCTCAGTATTGGACCGGGCACTGTCCCGAATGGTCCCGAATGATACCGCACTTGTGTCCCTTTGAACTTCAGTCTTATAATAAACCTCTTATTAACCAAGCTTGCTTGGGACTGTACTGGAAGAATATCGGCCTTCGGTCTTTTTTGTACAGACCTTGCTATTGATAAAAATAAGCACTCGGTCCGGTAGAATATCGACCCGAAGCCTTGACAGTACAGACCAAGCGCTTGATTAATAAGTTATATATTGTTATTATTATTTTACTGAAATTTTTTTTTCCTCTCAAAATGCAGTGGTTTCAGGGAGCAACTTTCAATCCTTTGCAACTGTTGAGAGACAGCAAGACTGTATGTGGATTTCACTTGGCACAGATGCATAGTCACCCAGAGCTACTAAAATCGGGAATGGAACATATCTTGGATTTGCACACAGATGGGAAGATAAAACCTCACATAGATGAGGTGTTTGCTTTAGAAGAGGTGGGTAGGTCACTGTGAATTTTTGTGATATATTTATGAATGTGCTTAATTTTAGTAATGTTCATAGAAGTTAAAAAGCATCTTAAAAAAAAAAATAGTGGTGTAGAGGTTTTCTTAAGCGTCGGACAAAGGTGATCATGAATATGTTTCTTTAACTCCCAAGACTTGATAGTTAATTCTTCCCTTTTTGGCTGCTATGCATTTCCTTGTTAATTAAAGACAAGAAGTTGGTGTTAGATCAAGATAACAATGTTTACCTCTAGTTTAAGTATTCTTATTTTTCTTCTAGTAATTTGGAGACTATTTTGGTATGACATTTTGAGCATTAGCCCCTCATCAGAGCAAATGAAGAAGGGCTAATGCTCGAAACATCAGCTTTTTAACTCAGTCTTTTTGGAGGCCAATTTACAATATCAACTTAGTTGATAGAACTAAATTACCTTATTACCCCCACCGATACAGCACCACAGTTTCTTTAGAAACTTACCCTCTTTATTATTTTGGTATGAATTTTGAAGGACAAGATGGGCTTTTACATTGTCTACTCTTTATCTGCTTTTTCTCCTCACTATCCTGCCACAGCTCTAAATTTCAAGGCCCCTCTGATTTGGAGCAAATGCTGGGTGGAGATTTAAGAAAATTTTCCATAATGCAAATGGGAGCTATTTATTGGCTTGAATAATTCTCATAACAGATCTTGGACATTTAGTTGTTTATTTTTCCTCAGGTTGGCAAGGCCATGCAGCGAATGCACCAGCGTAAGAATGTTGGTAAAATAATAATATCACCCATGAAGGAGCCAACACTTGAACCCACACCACAGCCACCAGCTGAACCTGCACCCACAGAGGTATGCCGCAAGCTAAAAGTAAACTCAATGAAAGGAAAGCTTAGGTTGACTGCTGGTTGGCGTAGTGCAATCTGAATTAAGAGGTCCAAGTTTCAGCCATTGTTGTGCCAATGTGGTGTGTTCTTGGGCAAGATGGTCAACACTCACAGTTCTTCACTCCACCCATGCAGGAGTTTAAATGATTATCAGCAATTCCTAAGGGAAGCTGGACAAAATGCTAAAGCTGTTGTAACTGGTATGAACTAGAATCCTGGCTTGGAGGGGTAGCAATGCTGTTAGTTAAATCATGTATATGTTGTAGTTCAATTTTATCCTTGGTTCAAATTTTATTTTCCTTTGTTTCAAACTCTCATTATCATACATTAACATGACCAAGAACAAAGGAAAATAAAATTTGAACCAAGTATAAAATTGAACTACAACATATACATGACAAGCTCCAGCAACAAGGAGTCATTAAGCTGGTAGGAACTTTAATTATGGTTCATTTTTATCAATAGACTGCTAACCTGATTTGAATTTTGAAGGAAGAAGATGGTAAAACAGAGGATAAAGAAGGAGAAGAAAAAACGGAAGATAAGGAAGGAGAAGAAAAAACAGGAGGAGAAAAAGAGGAACCCAACGCTGAAGAGGAGAAAAAAGAAGAGGCTGCTGCTTAGAGGCTGGTATTACGTTCAGGTGTTACCTTGTTCATTGAGCAATTATGAAAAACTGGATTTTGTTTGATTTTGGTTGTAGGATATCTTTGCCTTATTTGTATGTAAAACAGCTTACTTATTTTAACTCAGAAGGTGTATATCAGTCAGACATAGGGGATTTCATGGCCTCTTTTCATTAATTGGAAATGAACCTTCCAAAAGCTGTTTGCTAAGACATACAAACGGGAAAAAGGTAAAGAAATACTCAAAACGAAACAAAGATGGCTGAGGATGGAGGAGATTATCACGGATTGCAAAGGAGAAAGTTAGAGAGTGTTAAAGTGCATATGACAAGTTTTTTTTTTCGATGAATTTTCTTAGTTTATAGTCTTTGGTTCACGCCTGAAATATTTAGATTTGTTCTGTAAAGAAATTTAATATACTTTTTTCCCTTCAAAACTGCGCTAGTCTCGGCCATTATCTTACCGGAGCCTGGTAATGAATATTTGTAAGTTAATTTATGCGTGATGTCATATGGTGTACCTTTCCTAAGAATACTAAAACGAATCGAACATGTCCAGAGAAAACCTCCAGAGTTTTAGTGATTCAGACGAATCCTGTAATGAATCCGACCACTCAGAATCTTCAAGCTCATCATCTCGTGCAGAATTAGGCAATTCCGAAGAAGAAAATATGGTAGAGGAGCCATATCAAGACGAACCGCTAGCCAGCGATAGCGATCAAGATCCAGAAGACGGAGACGAAGAAACAGACGTCGATGGCCTTCGACCATCTACTTTAGAGGCTCGATTTGAAGGCCAGATTAACGTTAACGAATGGTAAGAACCTTATTTCATAGTTTTTATGGAGTATATTACAATGATCTCTAAGCGATTCTCGATGTTTATAGGTGCAAATGTCAACACTGTCATGGCGAAGCTTTGGAGGACGCAATGGAGTTTCGTTGCTGTCATGAAGTAATAAATGCCATCGGTAAATTAGTGTTTGATGGTTCTATAGAGAATATAAAGTGTATAACACAACACGAAGATTTCTCAGCCTTGATCAACCCGACAGTACTGATGCAAGTGGGGCCATTATTACGCTATCGCCGACAAACCGGTTCTACGCAAAACGAGTGAGTACAGTAAATTACGTATGCTCCAAATCTATCGCATATATCACAGGATAATAATCTTAAAACGTGTTATTAAAACAAAAGTTGCTTTCTTAATCAGTTCAGCAGAAAATATAGTTGAATGATAATAGCCCTTGACAGTTTTAGAACCCATCTTGACGGGTAGGCAAAGCCGTCAGAAATTACAGGTTTTGTATGGGAATCCCATGGCAAATAACTTTTCCCAGAATCAAATTTTACGCAATTCATGAATCGCAACGTTAAAACACCGAGTAGAAGATTTTATTCACCAAGTTTGAAGATTGTAGGTTTGATACAAGACGCTCAGTTAATTTTTCTAATTTCCACACATTTGTCTGCAAATCTTTTGCGCGCCGCCCTTTCTACCCTGCGAAAAGTTACAGACAAATGTATGGAAAATTAGCTGAGAATCTTGTATCCAACCTGCATTCTTCAAACTAGGTGAATACAATCTTCTACTCAGTACTTTAACGTTGCGATTCATAAATTGCGTAAAATTTGATTTTGTAAAAAGTTTTTTGCCATGGGATTCCCATACAAACACTGTAATTTCTGACCGCTTTGCCTACCCGTCAAGATGGCTTCAAAAACCGTCTCAAGGTCTATTTCAATTTGTTGTGACTCTTTTGTTTCTCAGAAAATTAATAGTTTCATTTTCTTCTCTCTGTGTAGATTTCTTAGATCAGTTGCGTATCGATGGTTGATTAGATGGCTTTGTGGCTTCATGGGTTGGGATAACCGAAGACCATTATGTGCCTGCGTATATAGTGCTGTTAGGAACAAGTATCCTTCAAGCCACAAAAGAGGTTACAAGCCTGTTGAAGATGAACAACCAGGACACTAAAGTGAAATTTTATCTAATCCTCTATCCTTAAATTATTTTATGTAATAATGTCTCCTTTGTTCCAATGCTACAGACAAATATACTTCCTCCATATTAAGTACATCTTCCCTCTGAAACATGCGAATTATCCAATTACTACAAACTAAACAAAAATGAACCTTTATTCCATTATTATTTATCTAATTTGATGCACATCAAAGAAGACCTTTCTATACCTTTGACATTGTATATAAAGATATTTATAAAATTTCAAGATTTCATTTTGTTGTTTCTTATTTATCTTCACTTTATTGCCTCCTTTTGAAGTCTTCTTTTTCTTTTCTTGCTCAGCCTTTTGCATTTCAAGTTGTTTGGTTTCTAAATAGTAAACAATAAAGTAAGTTTATGCCCAAGAGTTGATATTAAATTATACTTTTACATGACATAGTTTATATATATGTGTGTGTGTGAATAGCATATTCCAAGAACTGTTCTATAGTTGGCCTAAATTTAGTTTAGTAATTATCTAACTGTTAGTTAGCCAACTATTTAACAGTTTTCTTGAAATGACTCTAACAAACATTTCCAGATCATCAGAATTAGTGTTCCTCGAGTGCATTACTTCTCTTGTTAGATAGATGTCTCGTTTGTTTGCTGTACTTATTCATAGTTCTGTGTGCCCATGCTATTTCTCCTATATAATTACCTGAAGGGTAAAGAGTGTTTGGTTTCTGCATTCTATTCTCTTTTTCTCTGACTGCTTCAGATTTGCTTTTTCTTGTGGTGAACTGTTCAGTTAGGGATCCTGGTGCTATGGCCTGGTACTTTTTAAAAATAGCAGACCTTTTTTGTTTTGAAAGATTTTGAGCCACCTTTAGAATCTCAGAAACATAACCTGTAGAGAAGTCATATGTACAATTCATCAGCATTTTTAGATAAAGTCGCATCTTTTGTCTGAACCATATGCATCTGTCTGTATGCTGTAGCCCAACTTCCATATATGGACGTACCAATACAGGGCAATTATGTTCTTACAGGTGAGAACCATGAAAAAGACCTTGCAGAGATAAATATTACTGCCAGTTAGAATCACTAACATATTTTTAAAAGGTTTCACAATTACCATAGGTGGGGGCAACCTTGACATCTCTTACAACTTCATCGCCAACTTTGTTTTTGGGAAAGCACACTTTTACATATTTTTCACCACTTTTGGATAGTTGAGGTTCTCGTTGGAGGTTTTCGTTGAAATGAAGTACTGCCAGGGCATGTCTGCCAAAAAAAGAAAATTCTCTTATTTTTGTTTTGTATCACAGCATGTAGAACTGACATGTATAAGTGCTTTATAAGCTTTAGATATTATATCAATAGAAATATTCTCTATATTGGGACCATTCTTATCAATACTTTTTCTGTTTTAGTACAGTGTGTACTAGGAATCTACAAATCACTGAAGTACTTTATAGTTACCTATCTTGATCCACTTTCTGGGTTTTAGTTTACCATGGCTGCAGTTCTTGAAAAGGGCATCTGGGTGTGCTTTATGCCTATTAGCAACATGACGTAGGAATGATGTCCATTTGGCTACAATCATAGAGCCAAACCCTGTTCTTGTTGAGGTTGCACACCAATATAGATGTCTTCTTATTCCTTTTACCCATGAATTGATTATGTCACAGCCTTTTTCCTTTCCAACTTTGAGCAACTTTTTTGAGACTGATCGAGCAACATGCCAGATGTCATAAAAATGAGCTGTACCTGAACAAGAGGTGCGGATCCACTTTGCAATCCCTCTGTGGCGGTCAGAAATAAATACTGGTACTTTCAAGCCAATCTTTTTGAGGAACCCAAAGCTTCTCTTGCACCCCTCTAACTCAGTTTGCTGACTTCCCCCAGTTTCATTTGCCTGAAAAATGTAGAATGGACAGAAATCACATATATGCCATGCAAACATGATACAAGTATAGTAATAGCATTTGATTATGACCTCTAATATTCCATGCTGGTCAAACTGCATTTCAAGCCATAAATCTAATTGTGCACAAATTTCTTTATTGCAGCTAAACAGATAAATAAAATACCTGTACAATTTCAAAGTGAACAATTTTCATTATTGTAGTACACATCATGGTGTAGGCACCGTATTTGGCTGAATGGCCCATCGAATCGAATCTGCCATCTCCCGACCATGTTGTATTTTTCATCTTCTTTAGTTGCTCTACTAGTTTGCACCTGTAGTCTTCCCAGTGGCAAAGGACTGCTGGGAACAGGTAATCCCTTTGATGCCTAAAAAAGGCCCTTGCTGAGTGGACACACAAACCCAGATGCTTGAATATAAGCAGGGTTTTGTTTATTGAAGCTCCTGCCATTAAAATGCTAAAGCTCAATAGTATGTTTCCAAATGGAATCCCATTGAGCAGAGGTTGAGATCTCCATTCAAATGCATTAATGCATTTCGTACATTCTTGGGTTACGGTGACCATAGTTCCATACTTCTTAGCTTTAACAGATGGCTTAGTCTCTTTGCAGTTAAAGCAAAACATGGTGAAGAGACTAACAAGCTTCCAATAAAAAACAATAAATTTGGGTTGTAGTTCCTTTGGTTGGTCTGGATCTACTCTGCAGGAAAACAAAACAAAAATTGAATATATAGTAATATTGTAGGAGAGCCTGACTATATGTTAAAAGGTCAAAGAGCAATTAGACATCAGTATAAGAATGAATGCATCATGAGGCTCATTCACAGGCTTCCCGGATAGTGGTATTCATTTGCTATATCTGCAAGTGAAAAACAATTGGTACATTTTTGTTCTGCACCATGCTTACTGTATGGGGCAGATAGTAGCATTATTTTAATTACCTGATTTCATTGCCATTCAATTGATCCTCTTCATCCTCTTTACCCTCGTCCTCTGTGCTTTCCTCCACTGAAGCATTTGCCCAATCCTTATCTTTCTCATCCTCATCATCATTGTAGCTTTCTGGGTCAGTTGGTTCTTCGTGATAGTGCAGGGTTTCTTCAGAGTACGGTTTCTGTGGTTCTGTTTCTACAGATGATTCTTCTTCAGTTTCTACTTCAGTTTTGGTCTCAAGAGCTCTCTTGAAATACAAAACGATAACCACGATTAATATACAAATACTTTAATAAATATCCTTTCTGCATGTGTGGACTAATTAGAAACTGAGTGCACTAATAGTTTGAGCTACAATCGTGAGTGTTCATTCCAAGGGAAAAAGAAATAGCTTTCAGATCAATATGTCACATAAAGTTATTAAACGAATCACACCAGCCAAACACAGTAGAATCAAGGCATTGTATAAATCTCTGTAGGGTCCACTTTTGGGCGTCACTACTTACGCTTTTTAGTTCTTTGGTCAAATGCCTTAGTTCTGCAACTTTTCGTTTCAACTTTATATTGGCTTTTCTGAGATTTCTACAATTTTGCGACCTTCTCAGGCATTCTTTACACGATCTAGGTGTGCTTGTTGTTGATGTACTTGTTGCTGGTGTACTTGTTGTTGGCATACTTGGAGAAATAACAAGGCTGTTTCTTGGTGTTTCTGGCGGGTGTGGCATCACTGTTGTTACGGTGGAGCTTGTAGGCGATGTAGCCATATCAACTGATATTTGATTTCCTTCCACACTCTCTGTCGTTTCTTCTGAGTATATTTCTTCCTCCACAACTTTTCTCCGTTTATTGACGGGATCATAAACGTCAAGACTTTTCAGTACATCTCGTTTTATCTAAAAAAAAAAAAACAATACACACTAGAATAAGCTTTTGACCACACGTCGGAGTACCTCCTTATGTGCAAAACTATCTTACCTGTCTTTTCTCCCTTTGAGTTAAAATCGGAGTCGTTGGAGCTTTTGTCGTATCTCTCGTTGGCACTGAACCCTTCATTAACACTCGGCGCAAGTTTTGTTCGCTCATGCTTTCAACGATAGTAAGATCTCGGGTAAAACATGAATCTTCGAAGTGTGCAGAGCACAAGCAAGCATGTTTATTCACGGGTTCCTTGAAGTCTTCTGGTCTATGTACTTGGACAAATTTCACCCATTTCGATCTTATTTCTGGATTAGAAGGGAACTGATGCATCGTTATACCAGGTGTGTATGAATTATTGCTACAACTCGTCTTATTTGGTGCTCCAGCGACACATCTTTTCCCTCCTTTACGCTTTCGACTGGAGTCCGCCATTGCTGTAGTGTTACACACCATGTGACGTCACGAGGTTAGTTATTTGGTGGTCTGGCCGAGCGAAGTGGCGGTAAAAAAAATTCAAGCGGTGACAGCGATTCAAATGAAAAAATTCAGTACTTATATTTACCGGATTGCTCCCAAATTCCTCAAGTATATTAAAGACGATATAAGCAACTAGAATCTGTCGAAAAAAAAAACTTGTCATATGCACTTTAAAAAGTGTTCAAGGTATCGCTCTTATAGAGCGCTTTTCGTTTAAGTTTATAAAACCAAAGCCAAAGTAATCACAAGAGCCATTCAGAGCATAGGAAAATATTACAAGGAGCCAATGAGAATTCAAAGTAAAAACAGAAAGTTCTTAACGCGCGAAAACACGAGTGACCAAGTCGCGACTGGTTTTAGTTTTGAACGTGATTGGTTGAGAAATTGGCGCGGGATTTCTGAACGAAGTAAAGCAAAAGAAAAGAAATCCCGGATTAATTTCGACTCCGTTGAAAATTGCTCCAAAACAGCTGTAAGCCATTTATCCGAGACCCTCCGAGGGAGAGTAACTCAGCCTCAGTGTCGGCTTATTAGAGATACTTGTTCGCAGTGTAACTTGGTAGGTCATAATCCTTGCTCTGAGAAGCACGGTTTTATATCATATCAGTACTAAAATATGAAGCACGAATTTCATTTCACTTTGCAGGTAACAATGATTCTTGTACAAGAAAGTGATGGTTGCGTGTTGTTACACGTTGTTACGTCACCTTGATGTGAATTTATCACCAAGAACTGAGGATGAAGTTTAGTTTAACTTACTCAGCCACTGGTCAAATACGTTTAAGTATTTAACTATAATTTCTTAACATGTATTTTTTTCTCTCTACTCAATTCTGTGAAACCCTCCTTAGTTTTATAAATTAGGACTATTTGCGATCAGGATTCTTTCTCATTTTGACAAAAAAAGGGGCTGTGGAAGGTAAACAGAATATTGCGGCGTTAAGAAAACCTTGTTCGTTTTCTTATGTTGTAAATTGCTTTCTGCTTTCTCCTTTCTGCTTTCTGCTTTCCGCGATTCGCCCCAGTGCATCTTTCCGCGCGGGGTGAAGAGAATCGTGATCGTAGGAGGGGGTCATTTTACGACATACGGATAATATCTCTCATTACATTAATTTGCTATTTTAAAGGCAGATAGCTGGTTAAGTATAGAGGAGGCTCAAGCAGATTTCAACAAACAAACTTATTAAGATAATAATTATTTCGCTAGTTAAAGGTCGAGTGTCTAGTGTACAATCTTCCCTTGTCGTTTTCAGTTTTTCTAGTTGCCCTTGAGAAAGACAACTTATCGCATGGTAATAGAACTACAGATAATTAACTTTTAGGCTAACAAATTACTTCCGCAATGGAGAGTGCATTAATTTAAGTTGACCAAACAATCCATTCAACTAATTTAAAAAGCGCACATCGCGCTTCACTGCAAACGATTTGATCACAATCAGCGTCATTACAGAGCGTAACTCAAATTTACCAAAACAGTTAGTATACCATCATGTTTCTGCAATTAAGAGCTGAAGATCGAACATTGTTTGGGTCTTGCTAACATGTGCAAATCGTTGTTCCGATTTCTCAGTTAACCACCTTGTTATATTATCCTGTTATCAAATAGTGGCGTGAACCCCTACTGGTTTCACATCTCTTTGTAACATGAAGTTCTCTTAATTCGTCTACAAGGGAATGGATGTTGACCAGAAGGGAGAAATATCAAGATCCGGGGAGTAAAGGGCGAGACCATTTTTTCATTTGATGCCTCGAATCAAAGTCAGTATCTGAACAACTGCGCACTCACCACTACTCCGACCCAGCAACAATCAACTGACAACAAGTTGGTTAATGTTAGTTAGGCGAGGGCTGGGATAGTTATGCAGTTGCTCAGATACCTGATACTGATGTTTCAGTACAGAATTATTTTAAACAAGAAAACAAGTTTGGAGATTCGGTTTGCTCTGCGTATTCCACAAAATTGTTGTTGTTGTTTTTTTTTATTTTTCTTCCGTGCTATACTACGGAAACGACAACTCCAATAACCAGAGCAAATCACAGAAGCTATATAAAGGATTAAAATTAAACACGATTATTTTCGTTAAGCAAGATTTTAGTTAAGAATATTATTTTATTAGCGAAGGACACCAAAGAATTTATGGTAATTAAATGACGAGTGAATCGTCAATTGTATCAGAGTACATGTTGAAAATTTCATCAAACCCCCAATTTTAACTCCCAGAAGTGATTAACATGTAACTACTCCCTTCAATATCCACACTTTATCTAGCAAGTAAACAATGAGAACACTGAAAGCTTAAAGTCAGAAATTTTTATCTTGATTTCACTCTAATTCTTGGAACTAATTTTCAAGAAATGTAACTAATTTTCAAGAATAGTAGCTAGAGGGGAGAATTAAAAATTCGGTCTCGGGAGTTAAAGGGTCAAAACTGGATATCTATTGCGATATCTTAATTGGCTAGAGCCCTCGCGTTTCTCTGGAAAACCGATGTACCAGCCAAGGTATTCGCTTGAAGTTGGGATTGTGAAATTACTTCCGTCGTCCTCCTAGGATGAAGATGAAGAAGTACAAGGACATTTCCGACTTTAAAACCCTCACATTCAAAACGAGGCTGAAAACAAAACTCTCTTGCAAGAATTAGCCTCTAAAGGCATGAGAATAAAAGTACGTTTTCATTTTAAAGGCCTTGTTTTAAAGCAGAGGCATTGAGCATCTTAGAAATAGCCAGCTTCTATAAGAAATATGGTGTTTCGAAGTTCTGGACACTGAAATAGCGCCTCTCTTGTCACTCTATGTGTCCCAATTCCTTCATGAGAAGAATGTGATCAAGTAGGTCACGATATAGCTCTCGTGCTATAATGTATGTCAACTCTACGCCATAAGATCAGTTGTCATGTTCTCCTTACTCTTTTCTGTATGATTCTTTTGGTGCTGACAAGGAGAATCCATAGGTTGGCAATCATTTCCTTTCTTCTCATGACCTTAATGAATGACTCGTGAGTATTTACTGTAATAGGAAATAAGATGCTGCTCACTCGTGAGATTTCAAGGATTGAGATATCGGTTAGCGTCGTACGTACTTGAGGCAATTTTCCTCAGAACATCATGAAGGCTTGAAGGGAATAGCGCCCTGGGGACAAGTTCGGAACACGGTCAATGTGATCGTCACACGACCAAGAGGGAAACTTAAAAGATGATGAACTAGTATCGCAGAGGTCAGTGGTTCGAGTCCCATACAGGCCTGATTTTTTTCAGGTCTGATTTTCGCTATTGCATAAATAGCGCTATCTACTGCGAGGATCGTGCATCATACGTATCTAATACCGCAGTTCAAAATATATGAACTTCATATATTCATTGTATCTCATGATGAACTTAAGTTGACCTTAGGATTCCACGATATGTCAGCCTTGCCTCGTTCAAAAGTTTTCTTTTCCAGTTGAAGACAAGCTACGGCAGAATAACTCAATTTGTTTTCTTTCCTCTTTTTAGTCGAACGGGTCAAGGTAGGTATCGAAACCTCAATTTAAGACACTTGTTCAAGGGGCGCGTCTAAACTAAAGTCTTTACTAAAATTATGCCACTACAGTCGTTGTATCTTTTACATTTAATTTATTAGAAGGAACTTCTTTATCCAGGGACATTTTTTCTAGTCCTGGGAGGGCCCACCGGAAAGAGGTTCCACCGTGATAATGCACGTAAAGGATCCATAAGATAAGTGTAAGTGGGCTGGAGTCAGGACTTGTCATTTGCTTCAACTTGACTTAGTTTTAGTTGGTATGAACACAGGTTGTTATATTTGGAGAAAGGTTGAAGAAGCTAGTGATTAACATTGATAGATACGGACGAAAAAATTAAAGAAGCATCAATCGGAGAGGGGTTCCTCGTAATTTTCTATTCATTCCGCCATATTCAATCATTCGAGAGCCATGCCAGTTCCCGCCATAGCTGTAAGCCAGGGCGGGAAGGCAGGTTTCCAGGATATCTCTCAAAACCGAACCTTTAAACTACTTTTGACAAGGTTGGACAAAGTATGATGACTTATTAAGTGGTGGGCAGATAAATTTTCAACTGGCGAGAAAGTAATTGTAATCTGAGAGACACAGGCAAAAAATGACTTTTTTGTGATAAGCGAGTAGTTTACGTATAGACATAAATTATTTTCTCTGACAACCAAGGGATTTGACCTACCATGAGTTCCAGGGAAGAACCAGAAACAACTACGCATGAGCAGAATATCATATCCAGAAAAATACACTTTGACGACTTTGACACGACAGTCCTTTGACATAACGTACAGACCAATCTTGGACAGCGGTGTTTTGCAGGTCACTTGGGAGCTAACTTGGCCATATCGAGAGGGAAATAATTCTCGAACGATATTTGAATATACGAGTGCAGAATTGTTACTAGATTAGTATGCCATATCTGCAATGATCAGATGAACCCAAGAAATTATTTTAGCTTAAGATATCACGATAGATGTCATTTTCCAGAAAAAACGGAAATGGAAGTTGTTTAACAAGATGCCAACAATGCCACAATATAACACCCACTTCAGGCCTCTTCAAGAGTGCCACAGGCACACCATTCCCGATCTGGTGGAAATAATTGAATTTATCACGCTAACACTCGAGATAGCACGTTGCTGTCGAACGTTTTCGCGACATTTTCGCGTTCGGGGCATTTTTCTAAAGGGCAGAAGGATACAACAGATACAACTGACAGTTTCTGCCGGTACACAGTGGTTCCAAAACGAAACATATTCTGTTAACTGGAAAGGTAAAACTAGTGATTATTGCATAATATGTGCAAACGACGATGAAACGATATTTTTAAAATGACAAGTCAACTGCAAACGTACATCGCGTTAACAAAAAAAAAAATCTGTCAGCTAGCTGTAAGCGTTGGGCAAAAAAATTTTTTTTCGGAATTTGTTGTTGAGTGCGACCAAAACCTTTGATTTTTTATCTTACTCTGATCACGATCTGCGGAAGAATTGTGTTCCAAGTCTTAGTTATAGATTCAAAACCAACTTCATGATAGTTTGCTTGCAGAACATAGAATGATACATGGCTAATTTTGCACATAGTTTCCAATCAAATACCAAAATAATTTTTCCAGGTCTTGGGGGCTGATAGGGAATTCAAATTATAACCTAAAGTGCTGGAAAAAAAAAAAAAACATCAGATGTATTATTGACGTGGGTGGACAGTTAAGGCGTAGAATATTTTAAGAGACCACTGATCTCTCTTCTGCTGTCGATCTGATCCGAAAATAGCGACTGACTGGGAAATTAGGAGGGAGGGATTTTTTGGTAAATTTCTCTTGCAGGTTCTAGAACGGTTTTGGGGAATAAAGTCATATCACCGCTTTCGCTTTCTGGTTCCCTTTGGTTTGTAAGAAACACGTGTTTTGTGATGGCTTGATCGGCCGTAATGAATGCATGTAAACAGCAGAGATCCACGACACGTATACGGGTTTCGGCAGGTGGATTTGTCGAATGACCAATAGAAGAACAGCATCGAACAATGTCTTACACGCTAAGTAACAATATCGCCTATTGTTTGAATAGTCAAACAAGGAAATCCTTTTGATAGTCCACTTTTTGATTGACAGGCTTTTACGATAGCTAAAGTGAATTTTGGTTCTCGCAAACTCTACGGGGTTTACGCGCATAAAAGGTGAATTCAAAATAAGCTGAGCGTGACCCGAAAGAGAAGTAAAAAGATGTCGCTGGTAAAATGTGCAGCTCAATCTTCCTCTTCGCACTGAACGAGCGTAAAAGCTGCTGTCACCATGATTGTTTTACTTTTATTTTGAGTAATTTTAATGTTGACAATCCAGCTTTTGTTCTGATATGAAGGAGAAATAAAGAATGAGAATTTTGCTGTTTTACAACACATCTCTCTCTTCGCAAACGGAAAAATGATAAGATCGTGAAGGACTATTCTATAATTTTCATGCGCGTGATGATGAGAAGTGGAAGATTGGAGAGAAATAAAAAGGAAAAATTTGCGTTTCCTTTCAGTTCGACCATCAGAAAACTGTTGTTAGTTGTTCTTTGTCTTTTTGTCATGTTTACAAAACATTTTTGACTGTCAACTACATTTTCTTTCCGGAGGGGCACTGTAAGTTTGCTACTGGGATGGAGGGTTCGCTCAGCTGTTGGATAATCAACACACATTTCCACGATTGTGAAAATGCGATATGTTACGTGAAAAAGAGAAATAGAATGAAGGACTAAACGATTAACCAGCCGGCTTAATTGTCAATGATTGACAGTACATGTGTCTCTATTTAGCTGTTCACTTACAACCAAATAAAGTACTTCACAGACAAAGTCGAGAGACAAGGACAAATATGGTGGTTTGCGCACGGAGGCGTTAAAATTCCAATTGCTTTCTACGATCTTCTTGTTCTTCTCAGACATCCTCTATGGCACGTTGTAACATCATGGGGATGAAATGTTGGCAACTCGTCGCCACTGGCCTAGATAAAAAGAAAATTTCGGTCAAGTTATTTTCAGGGACTTAAGCTTTTGCACTGATAGATCAAAATATTTTCTCCATGACGATTATTCAGTCTAAACTCAGATTGCAAGCAAGGCCTATGCAGGCACGGTTCCTCCGGAGCGCGTCGTAATTGCAATGTACAACCCCAGATCTGTTCATGTATATGAGCAAGCAACCTTACCCGCGCCAGTACCACCGTGATACCATATTTTAAACCGAAAACTCGGAAACTAAGCCGCATTTTCTTACACGAAAACTCAATCCGGGTTTTTGGACAGAAATTTGGAAGATTGCAGCCTGTTTCTCTTGGCAAAGCAGCCGTTTCAGCGGAAATTATTACAGAAATTTCTTATTTGAGCAGAGACTAGAATTCAGCGCCAAACGGGACTACCAGTTTACCCAACCAGACTAAGTCTAATTCAGTGCTCTCAAAGCCAACGTATTCCGTGCATGAAAGTTTCGCCGAGAGCTTACTTGGAAATATTTTTTTTCTTTAAGTCATCCGAATACTTTTGGGTTCGTTAAGTCAAGGAACCGTAAATCCTTGTCATTTATGTCAAAAATCTCTGAGGTACTCAGACGTTAAGTTCACGAATGCCGTGTCATGAAATGTCTTTTTCTCTTTCTTCTTTACTTTTTTTTTTTTTTTTTCTTTTTTTTTTCAATCGAATAAAGAACCTTTGTCCTAGCTTTTCGTGTCACACAATGAAGATGACGTAGTACGGATTGCCTAAGAGTGTTGATTGCTTTTTCAACCTATTCTTGGTCGCGCTTCATAAAAAAGATGTCAAAGCTTTTCCTAGTCCGGACGAACAACAGACTTAGACAAATAATCCTAATTATTCCGTTAACTAACTAACTAGCTATGTATATTAAAGTTAGATTCGAAGTTTTCTTAACGAATGTGTTTCTTTGTCAAACTTGGCCTCAGGGTGACCCCGTTAATATATGCTACCCCCCATTTATCCGGGAACTTTTTCTAAAAGCTGCGATCTGATTGGTTGTCAGCAGGTAGTAACGTGGTGGCCAGTGAAAGCATGATATTCGTGTTCGAGTTCATCTCAAAACCTTTCGCTTATTCACCGAAGGGGATTTTTTTCTCGGGCTTTTTCCATTCTTGGAGCTGGGTAGACTGGATTTTTTGTAGGTTAGTTTTATGTTTTTGTGTTTGACCATGTTTTAATCGCGTTGTTGACCCTATATGACATCAATTACTTCACTTGGAGCGCTTATGAAGGGCAGCCAAAATATCCTTCGTGTTTCCCACATTTCGCTTTTGTTCCCTTGACGTTGCAAACAAGCATGGACGTTACCACTTGGCGTTTGCATACTTAAATGCTGTTAAAGGGTACTCGACTTTTGAGGATTTTTGGAGACTTTATGGTCCAAATTGTCGAGGTTATCGAGGACAGGCATCAATTTGCACATATGAATCAACTAGTGAACACGAATTTTACTTTGTTATTGTGGACAACTTTCCTACACCTGGCCTGACTTGGCATGAAAGCTTTTGTTTTTCCCTGCTCGCTCCACTTGTATGAATATGTTTTCTTGCTTCGTGGTTCTAACTCTCTCAACTGGAGGTTGTCACAGTAATTGAATCTGGTAGTAAACGAAGACTGTAAAGATAATAATAGGTTTTGACAGGGGGAATTTTTTTGTCGGCTATAAAGCTATGCCCGAACCGGCTTCGTCCCCGTATTTCGACACGAACGCACTTAACTTTTAATTCAGGGTTTTTTGGGATAACGCTGCCTTTCTTTATGCGATTGCGTTGCGTTTGAAGAACAATGAACGGTTAATTCACAGGGTTTTAGCCGTTGAAAATGAAAACCCTTCGAAACTGGTAAGCATTCCGTAGGATAGCGGGCCATGCAACGTAATGTATGAACGCACGACAAATGTCGGGTTACGCAAACCTTTCGCTCGCATTTCATTCATTCGTACCGACACATTTAAGTGGTGGAAGTTGGTGTGGGTTTTCCGTTTTCCGTCGTTTTCCTTTTCTCCTGTTTACATATCATATTACCATTAATTGACTGTCTTCTTCTTCGGTTTTCCAAGGATTAGAGTCGTTGGTCTTTAACTTGGTTCGTCTTTCGTGACCTTTTCTCTCTTTTCAGAACGGCTTCATTGACGGCGGCGAATAGAGTAGCCAGCTTTAAGAAACTGTCCTCGCTTCCATGGCCGTTGAAGGAGACTCTTTCAAAAGGATTTACAAAAGAACATGATGATGGATAATTTTACACTTTTCGGTTGAAGAGAAAAATCGGAGAGCGCTTCTGCCTCGATCTCCGATGACCCATCATGGCGGATCCATTTCTAGGCATCTTTGATGGAGTCAATAATGGCTTGGACGAGTTAGGTCTTGGATCAACGCTCGGCTCACACGGAAGCCAAGGAGGACAGCTGCAAGAAAGGCTGCAGCATTCCGCGTCTTTTGCAGGATTTCAGTCACAATCACCGTCAAACTCGAATCAACCAAAGCTTCAACATTTCGATGAACGGTCTTCCGCGTCACCATTTTTACCGCCCTCGCAGAAACTTCAACACTTTAACGATCCGTTATTGTCGTCATCACCGCAACGATTTCATTCTCTGCAGTCGTCCTCTCAACAACAGTTCGCCGAATTTCGTCCACCATCGCAGATAAACATGTGTTGGCCGCGTGGCCAAACGTCACGAAGCTCCCCTAATTATACTGGGTTTTCGCAGGCATCTGAACAATCACCGTTTCGACAGCCATTTGGCTATGGGTTTCCGCGGTCCTCATCTCCGAGACTTCAACATTTTGCGAATCAATCTTCTATGAATTCCTCTCCAGATATCTTCCCATCTGGGGCTTCACAATCTCCTAGACTTCAGCACCCAAATCAATCACCTTCACTTCCTTACTCGGGTTCTTCTCCTAAGGGTACAAGCCCCAAGACAATGGAGTCAAATCAACAGCAGAAGCAGAAGCAAATTAGTCCACAGCAAGCCCTCTACAGACATCTTCAAGGTTCAGAAGGGAACCAGCAACAAGTAGAACTGGGGGGCCAGAGTCGTTTACAGCACTTAGTATCTGGTAATACAGTGGATTTGGATCAGAATAAATCTTCACTTACTGGGGCAGCTGGGGATGGAAATTTCTCCTATAGTACTTTTCAAGGTGGACCCAGACCACCCATGGGTATGCATCAGAATTCTCCTCAATCAGGATACAATTCACAACAATTTCAAAATCCACAATATGCTGCTTTCAATGGAGGAGTTTCTAGTGGAGCTGATCAAGATATGTTCAATCCTGGGAATCATAATAATATGGCAACTCCTCAACAGCCAGGATATAATTTTACCAACTTACAAATGTCAGACCCTCAGGACCTGATGCAGGTAAAGACATCAGCGATCTTGCTTCAAATGCAGCGGATCCAGCAACAAATTCAACAGATGCGAGACATGGGTCAGCCTGCTCAAATGCAACAGTTGCAATATCAGTTCCAAAGACTTTATCAGATTTATGCCATGCAGCAGCAACAACGTGTGCAACCTAACTTTCAGCCTCAAAACTATGACCAGATGAGGTTCATTCAGCAACAAAGGCAGCAGGAGAAGGCTAACAGAATTGCAGTTGAAGCTATGGCAAAAGCAGCATTACAGAACAGTGATGGAAGGCCCATGATGCCTGGGTTTCCACCAATGTCATCAGGCCAGCGAATGATGACAAATCCTTCAGCAGTGAATACGGGAGGATTGGATTTTTCCAGGCACCCTATGCCTGCGGACCCTATCAGTCTGGGCCCTTCGATCGTTTCTAAACCAGCACCAGTACGGAGCTCACAGACCTCAAGGTTCTGTTATAAGCATTGTTTATGTTCTCTTATCTCTTTTTATCCCCAGATATGTATCTATGTATATATATGTGTGTGTGTGTGTGTTGATGAACGATTAATCTTTGTATGACGCAACAATTTGTTAATTTTTGTACATAGTTACACTACAGGTCATTTGTCAAGGTCATACTAGGATTAAACTTCAACTTGTGCCAATAATGTGATTATCCAAGTGATATTAACACCACCTCTTGTGTCTTAACCAATATTTGATAGTTACCTCCTGAAAATGCACTGAGATATTGCAGAAGGCATTCCCCATTCTTGACTTTGCAGTTAAAACTTCTTTTTTTGTACAAGCTTGACTTGTATTGTCTGTTCTATATTATCACAGGCCCCCAGCCACTGTGTTAGCAAAACCAGCACCTATACGAAGTAGGAAAGATTCATCTGATGCTGAACCCTCACCACCTAATTCCCCAAGTTATTTTGAAGAAGATCATGCCTCCAACATCACTGTAAGTCAAACCTGATCAAGATTGGGTTGAAATTTAGGCTTTTTTTTTTTTTTTTTTTTTTTTTTTTTTCTAAATTTGGTCTTTGCTTAAGATTACTGATCTTTGTAACTTCTGGAGGTAAATTTTTCTGACATGATTCTGGGACCATTTCCAGCGACGGTCACTCAGAGAACGTAAGAAGAAGACTTACAAGGATGACTTTGATTATAACTTGTCTGAGGAGGAGGGAGAGAAAGAGATGGCAGAAGGTGGATTGCAGGCAACATTTCCAGGTGACGGCGCTGGTCAAGCCCATATACCAATGGGACCCGAAGTTGAAGAGACAACCACAGTTGAAAAAATATTGGCCATGAGAACAAAACAGGTACAAAGTCTCTGATTTATTCTCTGACAGGCTTTGTATAGTATTCCTTAGGAAGTGATTTCAAATATAGCACAAATTTGATGACTGGCTCTAAATAATCATATGTGGGAATTTGTTGATTATTATATAAACTTTTGTACTGTTTCTTTTTATGAAGTTTGGAATGTTCTTTTTGTAGGATGAAGAACTAGGAAGTTACGAAGAATTCTTGGTCAAGTTCAAGAATTAGTGAGTGCAATTTTTGGTGGTGTTGGTGTTGAAATAAAAATGGCACTCTGAACCATTATCTTATCTTTACATTATGTACTCCTTTAGCTCATATCTGCATTGTGAATGGGCAACAGCGGAAAAATTGGCAAGGGGAGACAAAAGAATACACATGAAAATCAAACGATACAGAGCAAAGCAACAAAACTCTATGGCCTTTTTCAGTGAGGTATGCAATCATATTATTTTTGTTTTTAAAGAATGAAGTTGTACTTAGTAGTCTTGACACCAGTATGTGACAATAGAATCTTGCTTTATCAGTAAATATACATTGTGTTTGCCCTTAGCTTGATGAGGAACCTTTTAATCCTGATTATGTTGAAGTAGACAGAGTACTGGATATGTCTACAGGAGTTGATCAAAACACTGGCGAGGTGAGTCAACTGGATAAATAGTAAGCAGTAATTTGCATTACTATGTTAACCTGTTTACTCAAGTATCAAGAATTAAAGTTAAAAGTTTTCTTTTGGTAACAGGCATTTGTACATGCACATCTTTTGAAAGAAAGTAAAAACGTTATCTCAGAGTTTGTCTCGATTGCAAAAGCCAGAAGGATAAATGTTTTACATGTGTGCCTTGCTGAAGTATTCAATGAGCATAAGAAGTAGTGCGTGACATTACATTTAAAATAATCAGATTGTTTTATTTATGTTGTCATCCTAATAACTTGTGGGATAAACATACAGTTATTCACTTGAAGGTCATTTGTTTGTACTCTAGTCACTAATCTGTTTGCTTCTAAAAATAAAATTAGCAGTTTTCTGTTGGTAAAGAGTTTATATCTGTGTTATCTTTATGTTTGATGGGAGTTGAAACACTTGATATTGAAGTGCTGATGGTGATAATTATGTGGCGCATGCAGATATTCTCTCTTGTATTAGAGGATATTGATGTCTGCGGTGAAGGGGTCATGTATCAGTTATTTAACCAAAATTTAATCACTTACACAACTCTGATAGACCACGCTTCCCTTTGAAAACTCTTTAATGACATTTCCTTTTTATTGAGATTTTTATTATTCAAGCAAGACAGACAAATTAGCAAGGGCTTTGTTCCTTCAAGTTTCTTTCTGTTGCTATTTGTTTCAAATCATAATTGATCCACCATGTCTAGCTTTTGTCTATGTGAGGGAGACATTAGGCAATCAATTTCACTGATAAGCAGGGAATACCTTGGCCTTTCACAGATGGTAGTGATGATAAATGAAATCTTCACAGTTCAGGTTATTTTGATTGGGATGTCATTATGAAAATAGGAGTGAAGCTTTAAAGGTCACAAGTGCAAAACAAGAGTAGGAAGAATGATTTGAACCATGTTCTTTTATGTGGACTTTTCAGTCTACAGACCTTGTTAAGTTTTCTTACTGATATTGTTAGTTTACATTTCAATTAACTCAATACAGATTGTATAGCTTCTAAATGAAAGGAATGTTGTTTTTTGGCTTTACAGTAAGCCAGATTCACCATCTGTGTCTAAGAAATATGCAAATTTAACATGTTCCACCCTTTTTAAGCATGAATAATTAATTCTGCCCTGCTTTTGTTTCATGAAATATAGTATTTTTCTGGCTTTCCTTCAATAAATTTTCCTATATTTAGTGGATATGTGTTATTAAGTTAATGACCATGTTTTCTCCACCATGAAGTATGATTACATTGATAACAGAATGGGTGAATTTAAAAGGTGTTCTACCCTTGATGTATACTCATAATGTTGTTGTCTTGGATGTTTAATACATAAAATATGCCATTTAGACAGCAGTTTTACTTCAAAGCATATGATTTGGATGATCTATTTACAGAATGGTGTATATTTTTCACACATTACCTCATATTGAGAAGCTGCCAAGGCTTTTGAACCTGAATAAGATCAATGCAACCACTCTCTTCATTAATTGCGATCTTGGAGTTGATATGTCTTCAGTGACAGTATGCTGTTGACATTTTTATCTGCCATCTGTGTTTGGATATCACACTGGTGTTATACAGCAGTATTACGTGAACCATATATGATATGGTTCAAGTAATACAGTCTCTGATTTTTTGACTGGTGAAATAAGGTCCATAACTTTGTCCTGTCAAGTCTAATCCTTTTTAGCCTTCTGTTTAAATCTATCCCAGTGACTCTTGTGAACTATGAAATACTCTTTTGTGTCATCTCCTAAATTGCAACTGCGCATTTCCTGCAGGTGTTTATACTGTCTGGTGCATTGCCCGCGGAGGCTTGTTTTGGTGGAAAGAAAATTGTTGTTATTTGTAATGATGCAAGCTTTGATGTTGTGTTATTTATTTTACTGGGGAAGACTTCATTTTGTATTTTTCTTGTTGTGATTATGATTTGTACTCTGTTGTTGAAATTTACTTTCATGGCTGAGTTTGACAAACCATTATCACCATAGGGTGTGCTATTTAATTACGCAAAGCAGATAGATGCAGACATTGAATTTTAAGAGACAGCTAACACAAAATGACTCGTTGCTGACTGTCTGTAACTGTTACTTCTTTTGGTATATTCACCAGGACAAGTACCCTTCTTACACAGTTGACTGGTTTTGAGGCATATTGTTGGGAAAAATTATGTATTTACACTTTCTAAGTTATCAGAACAACAGCCTGAATGATGTTTTGATAACTTGGAACTTCCCTTTTTCCTTGTTCCTAGTTCCCTCTACTTATATTTTCTTGTGTTTTTTTTTTCCTCTGACCAGCCTTTTGATCACTTATTAAACTGTTATTTGCAAATGGTAATAAGAGTGTTATTGAACAATTCATTAAATGAAGCATCGAGTCATTTTGGCTAAATTGATTAGTCTATAAAGACTGTTTCCTGTATTTCCAACTTCCTCAGACATTCATCAGAGCAACTGGTTTTACTTTCCTCTTATAAAATTAAGATTCTAAAACATCAGGAAACTGCATACTGGTCATTTTTCTTTTAAAAATTTCCTTACTACTCTAAGGTTATTCAAGCAAGATTTTCTCTGATAGTCTTTGTCCATGCAGAATGTGTTTATCTCTTAATTATAGCGTGGGTACTTAATTAAACCAAGAGGAAGTATTATAGAGGGTGTTGGGATCTTTATAGTTCTTTGACTGACAGCACTGTGAAATCATTGTCAGTAGCCCTTGAAGGTAGCTGCTAGACAAGAATTAAAAGGGACAGTGATTACAGATGTAATTCTACATTCCTAGTGAATTGCTAAATCCAGAGTCAAATGGAGTAATTTGGTCTTTCATTCTTAGATTTTTTTGTCTTTGACTGAGTTTTTTAAAGAGGTTTTCCTTGAAAAAAAAAAAACTTCATTATTATGTTTTTGATTAATGACAGTGATATGTTAAACCTCCAAGAAAACTTGTTGCTTGTCAGACAAGTTTCTGAATGCTATTTCAGAGCACTTCACTACAAGCATACAAATCAAACATTTTAATTTTGAAATTGAGTCTGTGCATGGCAGCATTCTGTTCTTGTGGAGGTTATTTTTTTAAAGCAAGCTTGAAAATAGTTGTCTTATGGGAAGAGACTGATATAATGCTATCGTTAAAAAAAACATTTTAACAATGTTGAAAATTTGCTAAATTTATATCTTGAATTTGGCAAATTGTTTTTGTTTTTTGGCCTGTATTGAGTATAATTATCCACATGCAATAAATTATTTTGTCTCACTCTTACAGCCAATCACCCACTACCTTGTTAAATGGTGTTCACAGCCTTATGAAGAAAGTACTTGGGAAATTGAGGCAAGTGGTACAGAGAAAAATCATAAGTCTATCTGGCATAGTTGTATCTCACTGTTTCAGCTAAGTTGTTTGAAGTCCTGATTTTAAAAACAACTGAACACCACGATAACAATTTTTTGCTCGTTGTTCATTGTCAGGCTGACGTTGATGAAACAAAAATCAAGCAGTTCCATAAACTTAAGGAACAACCACCTATGGCTCTAAGACAGGTAAGTTTTTGGCCCTGACCCCATAATGTAGGAATCCCATCCAATGTCAACATGTAGTGCTCAATATCCCAGCCACTTACTATTCCTTGCATTTACATGTATATCTTGCCTTATACTGATGCTTGGAGAAGAGCATATTAGACTCCTTAAGCTAGATTGTTATGTGATCTGATGTTTATTCACCCTGTAAGCCAACCTGTTCAATCTTACACAAAGGAAAAAAAATGTATGAAGTGTCGTGGAATGCATGGGCAAAAAAAATTTCAGAACTCTGAAAATTGGGTGATTGAAACCAGTTCTCTCAGTGGCATTTTGTGGCTAAAAATAACACAGTCAAACATCACTGTGGAAGTGCCTCTCTCAAGTAACAATTTCTGCTAAATTATCATATCTGCTAAGTAACTAATTTTTGCGTGAGGAAGAGTGAAAAGCTTTTTAATTAAGCACTCATGGGAAACTACAATTAATTTTAGTGTCCTTGTGGTAAGTTTTGCTATTTTTAACCTCTTGACATGGTCTGACCTTAACACAAGCATCAGTCTGGTAATGAGATCCCTTAAAGCCTATTGTGACAATGTGCAGGCCTGACAATCTTTTTGAACAACAAACATATCTATTATTAAATCCGCGTGAGGTTGAAGATGATTTTGTGTGCAGAATAAGACCCTGAACTGTCATGGCTTAACAATTAGACCCCTTGCATTAATGACCCTTACTCTTAGAAGTAACCAAGTAGGCTTAATTGTGTTTTTTGTTTTTTTGTGTGTCTGTAGTTCCGTCCTCGCCCCTACCCACATGAGTGGTGCAAGATGGCTGTATCGCCAGTGTATAAGGAAGGGAATACTCTACGTGACTATCAGCTAGAAGGTGTTAATTGGCTCACCTTTTGCTGGTGTAACAGGTACATGACTAAATTGCATGAAAACTGTTTTGTTCTTAGCATGAAGTGGTCTGATAATGTGGAATTTTTTTCAAGAAATTTAGTAGCAAAAGAAGAGTGTCAAGCATTACATGTAGATTAAAAATAAGATAATTCAGGCAATGGCAACCCGTTGGAGAATTTTGTGTAGTGGCGAGAGAATTTTGAACTCTATTGTGATGTGCAGCTTTCTTAATAGAGCTGATTGTTTTCCCTTCTTGCTTTATATCCAAGCAGACTGAAGTAGCTCTTGTGCATGATTCTTCTGTAATATTCGTACAGGCAGTGGAAATATATTTAGAGCAGTTTTGTGATATAAATGAAAGAAATACAGGTCAAATGGCATTTCAAATAAATTTGTTACTTTGTTGTAAATTTATTGGAATGGATTCTAATGTTTAATTGCAAAGTTTGATGTTTGTTTTATTTTTAAACTTTTTATCCAGGCAAAATTCCATTCTAGCAGATGAGATGGGACTTGGGAAAACCATTCAGTCCATTTCGTTTCTGGTTGAGATGCAGGTAAGTTGGAAAGGTGTTTGCGTTATATAGAATCTTAGGCCTAGGACACCTTTGCAACAAATATGATGGTAAGGGAAAGTAAGGTTAGATTTAAATCTTTGTGGTCTTCAACAGTTTAAGTTGGTTGTTAGAACCAAGCAACTAGACAGTAGTTTTAAAAGGACCAGTTACAGTCAATAATTGCGGTAAGTTGATTGTTTTTTTTTTTCGCAGCGATATGGTGTTAGGGGTCCATTTCTTGTAATAGCACCTCTCTCTACAATCTCCAACTGGCAAAGAGAATTTGAGACTTGGAGTGACATTAATGCTGTTGTCTACCATGGAAGGTAAGTCCTCAGCTGATTTAAGTCTTTAAAACTTAATTAATTTTTAACACAAGATTTAAATATTGATAGGAAGAAACTCAGGAAAACTGGCTAGATTTTACATGTTTCTGCTACATGCACTACTATACTGTATTAAGGCTGTACCTTTGATTTACATGTGGCCTCTTTTGTATTCTAGTGCGTCAAGCCGTCACTTGATTCAAGAGTATGAATTTTACTTCAGAGATGAGCATGTAAGTGACCTTTATGTACATTGTAAAATAGTTGAGTGGGGTCTTTTTTACAGATTGTAGATAGTTGAATGCCCATCTTTATAACATCTTATTCGGTGATCAGAATGCAGTTGATTTCTTGCTCCTCATTATGCAACCTGTTGTGAATAAACTGGAATATAAAGTTTGAACAGATTAAACTTTATGGGCTGAAGGTGTTTTTGAAAAGTGTCATTTTATTTTGAAAAGTGTCTTGCTCAATTCTGAAATTTTGAAGCAATGACATGTACACTGTTTGTTAATTTCTCAGGGCCAACCAGTTCCAGGATTGTACAAATTTGAAGCAATGGTAACAACATATGAAATAATCATAGGTATGAAGATTTTATTTCCATTGAACAGTTTTATAATTTCAGGTACAACCCTTTTTTAATCATTCCACCCAAAATTGTTTCCCTTCCTCAGTAGGAGCATTCTCCTAAGTTTTGCCATTCCATTTGATGAAGCTGAAAATAATTTTATGTGGAGTAATGAGACGTTCAACTCTTTTTTTCACATGAGAAGTTTACATCAATAATATCAATCCTGATCTCTATTTCAATCTTTCCCATAAGCTGACAACATGCAACTGAGTGCAGTGCCTTGGAGATGTGTGGTTATTGATGAGGCTCATCGCTTAAAGAACCGTAACTGTAAACTACTGGAAGGACTGAACAACCTCAGCATGGTATTAAAGAACTTATTTTTGATGCCCTCTTGTTTAAGGGAGTTACCATGTACAAACACTGTTAGCCTGTTCTCAAATTTAAAACATTCCAAATGATAGAGTAGATTATGAAACAGGAAAAGCAAGGGAAACTTTTCTGGAGGCTAATGTCGAATCTTAATAAAGGTTTGAGAACAATACAGGTTGTTGACGTGGAATGTTAGTGGTTTATCCTGATGGCTGAGAAAAGTTTGGTGAGTTCAGTGAGTGAAGTAAAAGTCAGTCCCATTTGGTTTTACTGAATGGTTTTGATAAGTTGTACATTTTATGTAGAGTAATGAGTAATGAAGAGAACCTTTGTACCTAAGCCATTGCTATTAATGAACTGATTGTATGTATTTCATAAAAAGTTAAGGCAGTTACTTAAACAAGCGGTCCCTGTTTGTTTGTTGTTGTTTTTTTTGTAATAGGAACACCGAATACTACTGACAGGAACCCCTCTGCAAAACAATGTAGATGAGCTGTTTAGTCTTTTGAACTTCCTGGAACCAGCTCAGTTTCCTTCTCAGGTTGCCTTTCTTATGGAGTTTGGTGACCTTAAAACTGAAGCTCAGGTTGAGAAACTCAAACAGGTTTGTCAACAACTTGCTACTTTTTTTCTTGACCACTTATGGTCAGCTCTTTTTGAAAAGAGTTTATTTGTCAAAGGAAAAATTTGTCTTATAATACAATTCTGGAATGTAGCTATCACTTGCTCTGAAATTTAGCATCATTTAATGGAGGCTTCCCTTCAAGTTAAGTTTAATATTTATGTCACTTTACATTTGTCCCTGTTTTGGTCTTGTTCTGGTCTCTTTCATAAACTTTTATTTATTTATTATTGTTATTATTTTTGTTATCATTATTATTATTTTTGTTATCACTGTTTGTGGAAACCAAAGTTTGAGCCAAGAACTAAGATTCAACAAGTGCACCTTGCACATACTCTCAGAAAGGGTTTTACCATTTTCGTTTTCTAACATTTTCACTAGCTTCTAAAGCCAATGATGTTGAGGCGACTGAAGGAAGATGTTGAGAAAAACATTGCACCCAAAGAAGAAACCATCATTGAGGTAGGATGTTTTTTCTTCCTTTTGTGCTTGTTAGTATTTATTACTTTACTTAAGAAAAACCAGTTTCTAAAATGTTCGTCTTAAAATTATTTACATTTATAGGTTGAACTTACCACCATCCAGAAGAAACTGTATAGGGCAATTCTTGAGCGCAACTTTGCCTTTTTAAGCAAGGGAGCAACATCTAGTGCAAATGTACCAAACTTAATGAACACCATGATGGAACTTCGCAAATGCTGCAATCACCCTTTCCTGATCACTGGAGCTGAGGAGAAGGTGCTTGCAGAGCATAACTTGTCATTGGTTGAGAAGACAGTCAAGCATGTAAACATCATGATTGATGCTTCTGGAAAGCTGGTGCTTATTCATAAACTTCTACCAAAACTGAAATCCAGTGGGCATAAGGTCCTAGTTTTCTCGCAGATGGTTCGTTGTCTTGACATTTTGGAAGACTATCTTGTTCACATGAGGTATCCTTATGAGAGGATAGATGGGCGTGTGCGAGGAAACCTGCGTCAGGCAGCTATTGACAGGTTCAGTAAGCCTGACTCTGACCGTTTTGTGTTTCTGTTGTGTACCCGAGCTGGAGGTTTGGGAATCAATCTGACAGCAGCAGACACTGTTATCATTTTTGACTCTGACTGGAATCCCCAGAATGACATTCAAGCTCAGGCAAGATGTCATCGTATTGGGCAGAGCAAGTCTGTCAAGGTTTACCGGCTCATTACAAGGAACTCTTATGAGCGTGAAATGTTTGACAGGGCAAGCATGAAACTTGGTCTGGATAAAGCTGTTTTACAGTCCATGAATACCAAGGAGAATGCAAGCAATAATGTAAGAACCAAAGTGTAAGAACCAAAGTGTGAGAGTATTCAGTCATAGTTAAGCTCTGTAAAAGCTGTGCTAAGCCACTCTTTACACAAAGAATTCTAATCTGTTTGTCATGCTTTGAGTTCAGTATCTTGTAGCTTTTGGTACTCCTGGCCTGACTTGTGATGTTGGGTTCAGAGCTGCCACAGTCACACATTTTAGAACATGTGGCTACAGTATGTGGTCACAACTGTTCATTGTAGAGGTGCAGAAACAATGGTGTAACTTTAATCCCACTGATTCAAGCTAAATGCCCAATTGTCCCAAGAATGATTAAATGGAGAGGCATTATATTAGAACAAAGAAAATAAATAAGGTTTCTCTTTGAGTGAAGGATCTTGTCATAGAATTGAGCATTACAAGGTCTACCTTTTGTTTCTTGCAAAAAAATGAATTCAAGCTGCAGCTAAGCAGGTTCTTTGCATTCTGTAGCAATCATTGTCCAAAAGAGAAATTGAAGACTTGCTGAGAAAGGGTGCTTATGGTGCAATTATGGAAGAAGAAAATGATGACAGCTCCAAGTAAGTGTGTTACACAAATGTGTAAATTAAAGGAGGTTTTCTATCACTTCACTTACATATTCCTTGCCTTGATTTGTTTTGTCATTGTAGATTCTGTGAAGAAGACATTGACCAAATTCTTGAACGCCGTACACAAGTAATTCAAATTGAGTCTCAGGGGAAGGGATCAACTTTTGCTAAGGTGAAGAATAGGCTTTTCTCTACAAAATTTAAAAAGCTCTCCTTTCTGTAGTTGCCATTATTATTAGGCCCTGTTTTGTTGTGCACAGTCACTCAATCATCACTCATGCTGTGGATCATTTTGTAGGCAAGCTTTGTGTCATCCAAGGGTGAAGAAGATATTGACATTGACGATCCTGACTTTTGGCAAAAGTGGGCAAAGAAGGCAGAATTAGATGTTGATCTCATGAACAAGGTAAGTCACAAAGGCCACAGCCATACCTACATTTAATGAAGGGGGGAAGCACCCACTGTAGTGTGGCAATCAGTGTTTTATTTATGATTTTATATTAGGTGCTGATATGTTGCTTTACTTAATTTTAGAGTCCAGTTTGCAACATTTTCTCACCACAACAATCCTAGGCTACGTGCTTTGAGGCCTATAGTTTTGCATAGATACATGTATCCTTGAAAAAATTGAATCTTTAGATTAAAAGTACAGTTGATACAGGTACTATTTATGTATTGACCATGGCTGACAATATTTTTACTTTCTTGTAGGATAATCGTATTATTGATGCACCTCGGCAAAGGAAACAGACTAAGCGATATGGAAATGAAGATGGGGATTTTGAACTGTCTGACTTAGACCTTGAAGAAGATGATGAAGCACCTTTGCCAAGAAGATCATCCTGGACCAGGGTAGAATGTTTCAGAGTGGAAAAGAACCTGCTTATATATGGGTATGCCATGGAATTTACTCAATGTTAAGTCGTTTTCCCAAAGAATGCTTGATTGATTGCTTTGTCATTGTTCTCATTTATTGTCTTGTTTTTCTAGCTGGGGACAGTGGAAAGATATTATTTCTTCAGGAAGATTCAAAACCAAGGTCTCTGAAAGAGATGTGGAGGCCATTTCCCGCACAATACTTGTCTATTGCCTCCACCACTACAAAGGAGATGAGAAAGTGAAGTGCTTCATTCGGGACCTTGTCAAAGCTTCTATTACACGAGAAAGACTCCCCAGTGAGGAGCGAGATGCCACCTACACACCCCTACCATTGACTGGTAAGACAAAGACAAGGAACAAGAAAGGAAAGACCTCAAACAAGAACAAAAGTGCCATTGCTCTTCTTGAAGTTGGCAATGAGTGGCGTACGTGTGACCCAGAAACTATAATATTGGATGAGGGTTACAAGAAGCATTTGCAACACCACTGTAATAAGTAAGAGAACTTTTCAGTCAAATGTTCAGAACTAAATTAACTACTCCACTTAAGGAATTTTTGAGAAGCAATTTTCCTCCTCTATATTAATATATTATTGAGAGGCAGAGAGGCAAAGAGATGTGAAAAATCTCAACGTGGAGACATTGCATAATTTAACACTTAATTCTTGGAAATAGTTAATTTAGGAGAAGTATATGTTAGACAATAAGGATAATTAATTTTTTTTTTTATCTCAGGAGTGACAGTGTTGACAAAGAATTTTGCTAGTTTGAAAAACTGTCTTCTTGATTATCATTACAGTAAGTTTTAACCATTGTTTCTTATTCCAATGTTAAGGATTCTGCTGCGTGTCAAGCTGCTTTACTTCTTAAGATATGAGGTGATTGGAAAACTTGGACCAAAGATAAGGGAAGGGTGCAATGCAAGGTAAGGCAACTTGAATTGTTTTTTATGAATTTGTTAGAAAAAGATGTTGTAAATCTTCAAAATAAGAATTTTCATTTTATTATAGTTAATGCTTTTAATATAGTATACTGAGAGTGACAGGACCTTGTTAGCTAAAGGTTTTGTCATGAATGTTCATTACAAACTGGTAACATCACAAAATCCATTCTACTGGATGACAAAAGAAGGGAGGTGGCTTTCACCAGGACCTCTTTAAAAAGGAAGGGAAATTTCATAAGAACTTACTGTCTTTCTTGAAGAAAACTACTGACATCATTTTGTCATTTTCTAGGGAGGACTAACAAGCCTAGTTCTAAGACCTATTATTACCTGGAATAACAGTAATCTATTGGATTCTTAGCACAACTGATTACTAGAACACGTTATCTTTTTTAGTGAGTTAGACATCGTCATTTACCCACCTGAAGGAGATCCTCCAGCCAGCTGGTGGGATGAAGAGTGTGATAAGTCACTTTTAGTGGGAGTCTACAAGTATGGTGAGTGCCAATTAGGGGCTTGCTTTTTGAACACAAACAGTTAGTGAAACTTGTTCAGATATTAGTCATGTAATTTTCAGTCGTTCTAATACCTGCCCAATTGGATGTAAATGGCCATAATGGTGGTGTAAATTTGTAGGTACCCATTTGAAAACCTTCCTCTCTATTGCTGTGTTCTGTTTTTCTCCAAGGGTATGAGCATTACAAGACAATGAGAGCAGATCCTGGTTTGTGTTTTCTCTCAAGAGTTGGCCTTCCTAACAACATGAATGAATCTCTGTCTGGTGAACCCACTGATCCAGATGACAGGTGAGTTCATTATGATTGTTAAAACCTGTAGCAGTATTATAGCCATATACTGATACTAAGTGGAAAGGCAATGTATATCATTCTTCCATGTTTCAGACAGAATTTGTTGTGGCAAATGATTTCTCCTCACCTTTTTAGATATGAAAGATTTGTTTGTATACCTGAACCATCCTTGAAATGATGCTGAAACATGTTAGACTACTGAGACACAGGAAGAAAATTGATTAACTGATCAAGGATGTTAATTGAAAGCCATTTTAGGTAGCAGTTTGGCATTTCCCGGTTCACTAGTAATTCTCACTTTTAACAGTATTGATGTCTCTCTTTGTTCAGAGATGAAGATGATGGTGAAGCTAATGATGACCCAGACTATCAACAACCATCCAGTATGTCGCAGAAAGACGAGGACAATGATGATGATGAAGATGACAAGGTACAATGTACTTTCAGAGTGCTGCCCCTTCAGTTTTGATACTACAGACATCTGGTTGCCATTGGTCAAAGGAATTGCTTTGCCTCTTATCTTACACATTATCAAACTTTGATAGCCCTTGAACACTCCAGGAACTGGGATACTCTTTTAACACAAGTCCTGACTACTGATTTACTGAATTGTTGATCAGATTGTGTGGGATTGTAGCTTCAGGAAGATTTCCTAGGCATTAACCCTTTAAACTCCTAGAAGTGATCAAGTTGTAACTTCTCCCTATAATATCCATACATGATCCAGCAAACGGGTAATGAGTATACTAAAACTTTTCAGGTGAAAGTTTTATCTTGATCAAATGTCAATTACGCTTAACAAGGACGTGTGGAACAGCTAGAGGGGAGAATCAACAATCAGATCTTGGGAGGTTAAGTTTCTAAGGTTAAAGTTAAAGGATAAGTACCTTTGTCATTTAACAACTTGTCTGTCATATTTTAGGACGCTGTGTCCGCTGTGTCTTCACCTGGCACTCCTCGAAAAGCAGACAAGACTTATGATGGTAAGGTAGACTTCTTGTTTATTTTCTTGCACTAATTTTGGGTTGTAATACATGTTCTGATCATTACCATTAAGAACACAAACACACAATCATTTTTATTGTCTGGTTTTTCTTCAGCGGCTGCAGGTGAAGTCAGGGGCAGCACACGTTTACGATGGCCAACATCATCTGATTTGAACACAAGGCTGAGAAGAATCATTGCAGGTTATCAAAGAGTAGTGAAGAAGCAAGAGCTGAAGAAGGCAGCAGCTGAAAAGGTGTGTGAGTGCTTTTTCAAAGAAGTAAATACATAACTGTCATACATATCTGGTTGGAAAATGTCAGTGCATTAAGGTCTCACTCTTAACCTTGATTGTTTCAAATTGTCAAAAGTCCTGGCTTAATGGCGGATTGTCTATTTCTTTATAGGAAAGAGAAAGGAAGGAGAGGTTTGAAGAGGCTGTCAGGCAAAAAGAATTGAAGAAAGCAGAAATGGCCCAAAAGTATGTCTCTACACATGTATTGTTATTTACCTTCATTTAACTAAATAGACAGGGCAGGATTGGGTCTCCAATCACTGTTGCTAGTGTGGATGACATAATTTACACATCTATTTGGTGCACTTTTTTTATGCAAAGTTCTTTGAGTCCTGCATTCCCTCATACAAATGTGAGGGTGCCATTGTACTGGCCCTTCCTTTGGCAACATATTACTGACATTTGCAAATCTTCATTTTATCATTTGCAAAATATTAGCTATATCAGGAAATATCTTTCAGCAACCACTACTGAATTTCTGGTTCATATGTTTGTATCTTCGAAGCTGGATTACTGTAATTCCCTTTTGTATGGCCTACCAGCCTACACTATAAAAAAGCTACAACACATCCAGAATGCCGCGGCGCACCTCGTCACACTTACAAAAAAGCATGATCACATTATGCCTGTTCTTTTTAATCTTCATTGGCTTCCCGTTAATCAACATATTATTTTTAAGATTTTACTTATAACCTACAAGGCACTTAACAACTTGGCACCATCGTACATTTGTGATTTGCTTACATCTTACACCCCATCACATCAACTACGCTCATCATCCAAGCGCCCTCTGGTTTCTCCATTTTATAACTTGAAAACATATGGCGCAAGATCCTTCTCTGTAGCAGCACCATCATTATGGAATGCTCTGCCATGTGAAATTAGAAATGCTCAGTTTGTGTCTGTTTTTAAAAGTAGATTAAAAACTTTTCTTTTTGGTAAAGCCTTTTATAATTAATATTAGCCGTCTTAAGTGTTAATGTTAAAGTTTTTGTAGGCACCTTTGAACAGGAGGATACTGGCGCGGTATAAATCTTTTATTATTATTATTATTATTATTATTATTATTATTATTGTTATTATTATTAACATAGTGAAGAGATCTGAGGAAAGGTTATCCATGACAATTAATGTTAGGAACCTATCCTTCTGCATTTACTGTGAAGTTTTGGTGCACTTGGAAGGAACTTACATTTTTTTTCCTTCTCAAAGGTGGTCAAAGCGAGAAGAGGTGGACTTTTATCGCACAGTGTCCACGTTTGGTGTGGAGTACAATAAAAAAGATGGAACTTATGACTGGTCACGATTCAGGTAGTTTTACTAGAAGCCTACATGATCAGCTTCTGAAGCAGTTTTTACTTATTAGGCTGGGCTTCTGCACTGCAGTCAATGATTATAATCTTTGCTGTTCACATCCTGAACTATCTGATGACAAAACCTTACCTACAATGAGACTGTGGTTTTCGTATTGTAAATGCATCCTCACCAATCCATTAACTTGTTACCTGTCAGAGTTCAGCTTTCTATATTGCACGAAGAATGACACGTGTAGTCTGAGTTAATACTGTACCTGCTGCTTTCTCTTGCAGACGCTTAGCTCGTTTGGATAAGAAGAATGATGAGAGGTTGACACAGTACTACCTTGACTTCATGGCCATGTGTAGACGAGTTTGTGGCCAAGCTACAGAGGATGATGCTGGAAAAGGTAAGTAAAATACTCACTGAGTAAGCCACTGCTTGATACACAGCTTTGTGCAGGCGAAGCTCACAAGAGACATCTCCTTTTTCCTTTTGCTTAGTTTCAAGCTTGGAAACTTATTCACAACATTTTAGGTCTCTTTGCTGAATGTTTTTTAGACGAACACTCACATGTTACACGTTGTCACACAGCTGAAGCTTCCAGTTATGTTTACCTTAAAATTGGTTATCAACTGTGGGCGAAAGCACATCTTGTAATATCCTGCCTGATACTCCAAAGATACTAGTTACGATAATTTTAGTCATGCTTGCTGAAGTGTCTAATTCATTTTAGTTGAACGTTAGGGGTTCAAAAACAATTGAACAATTTCAATATTTATTAAAAATGAAAGGTGAAAAGTTAAGCGTCGAGAAATGTTCTGAACGTGGACTACTACTAATTTTTAAAGGTACAGGTGTGGAAGCTATTTCAGAGGAACGCGCCAGTAGAAGTCTTTACAGAATACAGTTGCTCGCAAAGATCCGAGAGGAGGTAGGATATGGCACCCACTTAAGCATAAAATAAGCCTACAGTACTTACATACAACCACGTTTAAGGCCATTGAAATTGTCACTTAGAGAAGATTAAACATAGAAAGTCATTATTGAAACTGTTTCGAATTTCCTTGTGCAGGTTCTACCTCACGAGAAGCTAGACGAACGCCTTCAGCTGGCTCAGCCTTCTCCCAGTTTTCCCGACTGGTGGCAGTGTGGCAAACACGACAAAGACTTGTTACTGGGTGTGGCAAAGTATGTAAAGAAATAATTCTTTTGCTACGCCTATTTAAATGAAGTGGTTTATATTTCTGCCATGAACTAAATTTTTGGTTTTGGTTTTGTTTTTTGTCTTGTCTCGTTTTGCTGTTTTTTTTTTTTTTTTTTTTGCTTTCCGAGAAGGTATACCACACTTTCCCAACCGCAGTGCAGTTGGGAAAGTGTGGCACAAAACAGTTTTGTAAGATTTCTTTTCTGTGGAGTAAAACTCCTTGTGTTGACCTAAATCACAAGCTTGCGGACAGTTCCTCTCGTAGTCCATCTTCTACAGTGGTAACAATTGCAGTTATCAGACAAAGTTGCACTGTGTGAGTAAGGACGCAAGAGTCACTTTTCGAAAGGTTCTTCCGTTGATGTGGAAGTCATTTGTTGGTCTCTTTCTTAACTGATATTTCACTTCACTTTTTGGTTTGTAGACATGGGATCAGTAGAACAGATTTTAATCTGCTGAGTGATGCTGAACTGTCGTTTATGGAAGTTGTTTCGAAATTACCTTCAAATCCCGGAGGACTACTCATGAACAAAGGTACGCTTTTCAAACTAAATGATTTGATCCTTTCCGTTGCTCAAGATCTGAAGCACATCTTCCAACCAAACTGTGTCAATTTTTTTTTCTGTCTCTTCTCTTTTGTACATTTTCCCCTTTTTGTTTTCCTAATGTCAGTGATTATCGTTTTTCTAGTTTTTATGGGCTGCTTGTCACTGCATAAAGAAATATTGTTCACATTGTTCTCGCTCATTGTTCTCTGGGCTGCTTGTCATTGCATAAAGAAATGTTGTTCACATTGTTCTCGCTCTCCAGTTCCTGGAGATGAGAAAACGCCATCTCCAGTAGGAAGCATCAAGACAGAACCTTCACTTCCATTTGATGGCTTCTCACATCTCCACAATGACCATGGAGATGGACAAGGTGACCAGCCAATGAAAAGCGTGTCTCAACAGCTACCCAACTATGAAAAACCATCCGAAGAAGTGCCGTCATCACCCAGCGAGCAGATGCCTAAACCACCTCCCCCCGAATCAACAGCACAAACATCACCGTCGGTGAAACCTGACCCGGACGCTTCAGTGGCTATGTCGTACGGGTCAGCATCCCCTGGCAACGATTCAGCAGCTGCTCAGGAGCAGAGAATTCTCAAAGAAGAAGCTGCGCCATCATTAGCTGCCGAACCTAAAACTGAGGACATGGAGGATTCCAGCAGGCAGAACACTCCTACTCCTTCTCAACTCAACCTAGGAGTAGGCCAAGATGAGGAGTCACAACTGAGTTTCAACCAAGACAACCAGTCCAGCGAGACTTCCATTTTCTCTGTTAGGTGGCCCAAGGTTAGTAGAGCTGGTGATTTATTAGAGAACTAAAGCACAGATGTTTTCTTTACACGAACGACGACCGATAGAAGAATTCGACCACTTCTTGGGTGTTTTGACATCAGATAATCTACTGGAACGCTTTTTTTGTTTTTGTTTTTGTTTTGTTTTTTTGGCGTGTTTCAATTAAAAAACCACATGCTTGAGATTGGTAGGCAAGGGCCAGAGGGTGTCTCCGTCACAGAAATGTCTGCGTATATGTTACCTCCCTGTTGTACGTAGCATTGACTTACGAATCTCTATGGCATCTAACCTATTACTTTATTCTAAAGGTAAAAAGGAAGATATCGGCTAAAATAGTTTGGATTCACCCATTTTCATTTCACAGTCGATGATTTAACTTTTTGCTGTTCACATCCTGAATCTGTGATGATAGTTCCTTACCTACAATGAGACTGTGCTAATTTCATAACAGAGCTTATCTCTTTGCTTTGCTACAGTCACTTTCAATAGAGTGTCGAAAGTGATCTGGTATCGATTTGGGTTTGCTCTGCTCTGTGACGGTCCGAAAAAAAGAAAAAAAAACTCATGCCCCCCTCTCAGCCATTCAAATGCAATGTTAGAACTAGTTTCGACTTGGTTACTCGCTGTGGGCAGTATAACTGTTTTTGCTTAGAGTTCTGATTGATTGCAATTACTGTGGTTTTGGTTTACGACATTCGATTGAAAGGTGGTATAAGAGGTTGTCGGGATTTTTTCAAGCTTTCATGACGAGTAGTATTTTTACCTGCGGTACATGTGCTTGGCCAATCGTATAATACTCCACATTATACTGAGTTCACTATACTTTTCTTGCAACAGGACAAAGTTGTTATCCAGCGTCTGGATCAGCTGTGTGAGTGTGTATTAAAAGGAGAGTGGCCTATTGTAAGTAAAGTGGCAGACGCTTTACTTCAGAATCAGTTGGCAGCAAATTCACCGATGTCTGCAGGCTACCCGGGTATAGCAGATGTTGATATGGCTTCATTGCCACCCGGCTTTGCTGTTGGCGAGGATGGAGTGCCAGAAGACCCCTCCAAAGCATTTAAACTTAAAAGGGTTAGTCCAAATTAGTATTCAGAATTAATTTATAATGACCATGTGTTTTATCTAGTATCAGTAAATTATTATGAATTCACACTCGGTCAACTCGGCCAGATATATTTTGCGTAAGGAAGCTAGAAGACCACTAACATCTTCCCTACTTATGTTGTTTCTCAGCTTGATGGCTTAAAGCTTACTTTCAAGAAGAACAGAAGAAAAAGAAAAAGAGATGCAGGTTTGTGTACAAAATTTCAGTTTTTGTTTTTGTTGTGGTTGTTGATTACCTTAACCCGTCCAAGAAGGTTAAAATGGTCGGCTCCACATGTTTGGTTGCCAAGCATGTTTATAACATCAACGTAGATGTTGAATTCTACAGAATAACTTGTGTTAGAGGAAGTGACTAAGTTTTTCATTTAGTCTTGACTTGGCACAACATTCTAATAGTCAGTCAAACGGTCTTGATGTCAGCAGGCAAGTCAGAAATTTAAAGAAAACGACAAAACTTTTGAGTTTAAAACATTTCTTTTGTCGAAACATGTCTTTTAAAACTCAAAAGTTTTGTGGTTTTCTTTAAATAGTCAGTCAAGCTGTAATGTTGGCTAATCTTTCGATTTCAACCTGGTAGTTAGTAAAGGAGTTACTAACTCGGTAAGATGGAGAGGATTCTGTAAAGTTTGTTGAGAGGTGGAAGAAAATTTGAAAAGGGTAATTTCAGCGAAACTTGACAGTGGTTTGCCTTGCAACATTTGCCTTAGAGGTTTTCGTAATGACGGTTTTTCTCACGTTGCAGAGATGAATGAAGGCCTCGGAGACGATGGAGGACTAGGTCTTCCGGAACCAGGTACGAATTTGTTTACCTGTTTGGTTCGAAAAAGCGATTAAAAGTTCACTGAAAACAAAAGGCGGGTGTGTCAATAGTAAACCTGACCGAAATCTGCGTCCTAAAAAAAAACTCTCGGGAGTGCAAACCTTGACTGCAAGGTTTTAATGTGATATAGTAAAATTATGCCTTCTCAGCCCAAATCGATCCTTGTCAAGAATGATTCTATGATGTTGCCGTCATCAAAGGTAGACAAACGATGAGTTTGACGATCAATTGGAATTTTCCAATATAACAGAGGTGCGGAGTGACTGCACGTTAGTCCCCGAAATGACGCTGATTACCCGTGGGCGTTCTCTCTCATTGTGAGAAAGTCTCCTTCTTGAGTCTTATATTCTGTCTGGAATGTTTAGGTCATAGAAAAATGTCCGCTCAAGTTCACGATGGGGAATGGAACGAAGGCATGATGAACATGGAGGCCCAAGGTCACGACTTAAGGTGGGATGCCGCACCCATTGGTGCGAAACCTCCTAGGAAAAAGAGGGCTTCCAAGAAAGAAAAAGGCGAAAAGCCCGAGAAGCCACCTGGGAAGAAACGAGGGAGGAAACCGAAAACCGATAAGCTCGGATCTGCGGGCAGATTGGCCGACACTGGTGGTGTAGCAATACCACCTGAAGGCGCTGCCCTCGAGTGGACTGGGTTCTCTCTCCCGGGTAGAGTGGAAGGAGGCATCAACCAGGTGTCTGTGATAGAGGAAACTAATACTGGTCACGGGAGAACTGCTCTTCCAAAATCACCTCATGAAAGTGGAGCTAAACCTACCTTCTCGACTTTTGCGGAAGAGGTACGCTTGCTTCTTGACTGATAATTCCTCGCATAAACTTAAACGAATAAATTTTGAAGATACCTCTCTGGGTGATGAAAACTGAGTGACGTTATTGTCAGAAAACTGATCTCCGCCCTTTTTCGGGATTATTTAAAAGCAAGTTTAGTCTATCAGAGATAAGGCTCGTCCAGGGTGCAGAACTTTTGAAACCGAAAAGTTTTTTATTATTATTATTATTTTTAGTACAAAAACTCGTCGAGTTTAGAAAATGACTCTCTTGGCACGAGCGGACAGAACGACACCATCGCTGTTATTGACAGAGAAACAGGAAGAAAGGTTTGTGCGTTTGGTCAGTCCATTGCTTTTTCGTTGGGTGACTGAGAAATCTTCGATTCGATTTTATATTCTTGTTTTTTGTTGTTGTTTCATGCTTGCTGTACGTTTTAGTTGGTGGGAAATATAGCACCAATGCTGTCGAACCTTGTGGAATGGTTACAGCTGAATACCAGTTACGACGTTGCTGAAGAGTCTGCAGCATTTGTGCGTAGCAAGGTAAGCTAATCTCGGGGAAGGAGATGATTGCCGTAAAACGTAGAAAATCAGTGTAGTGAGCAAATTTTTAGTGTAGTGTCGAATTGGTCCAGGAAACTCGCGCCATCCTCTTGGACAATTTGATCCAACATTAGAGGCAATCGCCACCTGGTCAGTGGCATTTTCTACTGCTCGAGGTCAGTAAATAAACCCCTTCGGGTGGCTGGTCTGGTATGCCGGCTGATAATATCTACAGCTGAGATATTGTGCGAGGAATGAATATTTGGTCGAGAAGCGAAACTTCGAGGGCAATTGTGAAATTTTGACGATAATCTCTCCCTCAAATTTCTTTATTTATATATTTGAAAAGCGAAAAACTCACAAGTGTTGCTTATGGTTCATTTCAGGGTATTTTACCTTCTTCTCTGCTGAACAGATTGTCCCCCAATAAGAAGTCTAAGTCTACCACACCCAAAACGTCTGGCGTGCAATCGTCACATCACTTACATGGATCGTACAGTGACATGAACTACGGTGCGTCGGTGTCTAAATCTCAATTTGATTCATCCCCTTCAACTTCATTGACCTCAACAGCTACGTCGGACACTCGCAACGAACCTGCCCGGGCTGCATTCCCTTATGACTCTTCGCACTTTGGAAACTTTCCGCATAGCATGCCGTTTGGCCCATTCGGTCACATGCCGCCTTACTATGCTCCTTATGGGATGGGTATGGGGCCAAATTCTCAGGGAGGTACTGCATTCGGTGGCGACAGTGCTGTGTCGAAGACCGCACAGTCTCCGGTCAGTCCAAGCCGTTCATCTGCGCATGTCTCTTTTAATAACTCTTCCTACTCGTCACTTTACGCAGGACAGCAGCTCGGAAGTGGAGCACAGGGATACCCGTCAAATGCTTTTTCGTATCAACTTTTGAACAATGGGAATCATCCTGCGGCGTCTTCGCTGTCGCCAAAGAGAGATTTGTTGGCTGACAATGCAAGCCACGGCTCCTCCAGCATGGGAAGCGACATCTCGTCGCAAAGCAGTCCAGAGCATGCCTGATTTAAGGGCGTAATTTTATCTGGGCAGATTTTTGCACCTTTTTAATATGTCGCAAGGCTAAGCCAACGGTTAGACATCTGTGAATGAAAGCCTAACCTTAATAGTAACTTCAGGTGTTTCTTTAATTGCTTTAGATGGTTGTGGTAATAAGAGGGAAATGCGTTTGTAACGTTTGTCGTAGCGTAAGAGTTTGTAGCTATTAATGAGCGTAAACAAGTTCCATTTGCAGATTCAGCTTGACTTAACATTTTATTGCTAGGTATCTGGTAATTTGGAACGTTTTACATGCGAATTCTGTACGAGAATTTGCTTTGTAGTGTGAAAATTAGGCCTAAATCCTATCAAATCGACAGGAAAGTCCACCATTGATTGATGCTTGTTCCATAGCTGAAAAATTTCGCAATTATTGCATGGAGACCGTCACAGCAGAATTAATTGTTAAGAAAACACCTTGAAATAGTTCGTTACCTTCAATACATTCGTAATTCGCTTTTCTTTTCTTTTTCGTTTGATTGTTAGTGAGAGAGAGAGAGAGAGAGAGGAAAGCGAGGAAGAGAGTTTGTTAATCATATAATTATTCTTATATACATATGCATGATTTATATAAATATATAGTCTACAATCTTCCTACGCCTTCAGGCATATTGTACATTTGAATTGACCCAAGCAAAACATCGGACGGTAATTTTTATAACAGCAGTCCTCTCTTCGTAAAAAACCGGACATCAGCTTTTTGGTCTCCCTATCTACAGTGAAAGAAAAAAAATTAATGGAAACCACTCGGATACTGCAATTGGTGAAAGATTAATATATTGTGTGGCCGACCTGGTATTTATTTTGTGATCGAAATATGTGCGCAACTTCGGTGCGACTTTTTGTACCTTTTATGGCCACTTTCCCTTTGTTGTGGCTGACAATCTGTAAAATGGAATACATTCAATTTAAGAAACTACCTTAGAGAACAGAATTTATTTATTTTCACGACTCACCTTAGAGCTGTCTAATAAATGCAGTTAATTCATTATTCATATAACTTTTTCTCCGGAAATTGCCGGCCGACTGCTTGGTGTGGTTTTATTTGTTGTTTTTGTTTTGTTTTGTTTTTGTGTGTTTTTTTCGGCCTCCTTTTTCGCCACTAGATATACCAAGGCCTGGCATGTAAATGTTAAGGGAAGAAAGTTAATCCTTTATACACCTGGGTTTGAGCAATTTTCGTTTCAGTGTGGAAATCAACGTGGTGTGAATTGGCTTCGCTGTTCTATGCACTGAACGCCTTCGTAGAAATCAAAACCAGTGTCGATACTGTTTTTTCGTTGGTGTGTGTTCGAATAAGTTTATTGCCTTAGTAATTTTTTCTTCTTTTCCTTGTGTAATTTTTTTCATGGTTCTGAAAGTGCGCCAGCACCAGTTTTTAAGAATGTTTTCCTTTACTCACGTAGTAAGGTAGAAGAAAGGAAAAGCTCTTTCTAAATGTAACGGTCATTGTAGGACGTTAACGCAGTAACGGCCTTTTGTGAAAAGGGCGTGCTTGTAAATGTTACCTTGTTTTGAGTGGGTTTGAGGGTCGCAACCTCAGGACCTTAATGACCTTGGACTGATCAAGATGTTTAGACCAGCACGCTGGAAGCTGATCTAGCCTTTGTCTGTGTGAATATTCCAGTGGCTTTTACATGAATCTTGAACTGAGTTAATTTTGATATAAACTTGTCTGTATTTAATGGACTGTATTTATTAATTTGAATGAAATTTTTACAAATATTTTTAATAAATCTCTGCTGCTCTGGTGTCTCTTAACAGTCCTGACTTAAACTGGTTTCTTTCATTCTTAATAGTTCGTAAGGGTATGGTTACTGTACGAAACCCATCAACATAAAGTGCTACCGTTCTCGTGCGCCGTTCCAAAATGTGAACTCCTAACGTTGCGCAGAAGCCTATTCGGTATGGTTATCATAAGAGTGAGAGTTTGCACCCCAAAGACCAATTTCTCTTTACCACTCCGCTGCCCACCCCCCCCCCCCCTGCTTCACCTTGAAACCGACAATAAGGTCTCGATAAAGGAGGAAATGATCAACTTAAGTAGGACCCCAGGAATAGTACAGAGAGCAGCCTAGAGTTAAGTCCAAAATCGGTGACTAGTGTCCAAAATCAAAAATCGGCCAGTTAAATTAAAACTCAAAATCGCCCACTAATGTCCAGAATGCAAAATCGGTCACTGGTGTCCAATATCGGCCACTAGTGTCCAAAATGCAAAATCGGCAACTTGAGTCTAAAATCGGTAGTCTCCCTCGCAGCCGTTTTCAGTCTCGTCACGCAACGCTCCTCCTTTGTGGGGAGGAGCGTTGCGTGACGAGACTAAAATCGGCTGCGAGGGAGACTAAAAATCGGCCACTGGTGTCCAAAATATAAAATTGGCCACTAATGTGCAAAATAAAAAATCGGCCACTAGGGGCCAAAATCCCAAGACGGCCACTTATGGCTAAAATCTCAAATCGGCCACTGATATCCAAAATCCTAAATCGACCACTAGTAGCTAAAATAGCAAAACACATTAGTCTCCAAAATGAAAAATGGGCCACTAGTGTCTAAAATCCAAATTGGCCAGTAGTGCCCAAAATGCAAAATTGGCCACTGGCGTCCAAGATGCAAAATCGTCCACTCGTGTCTAAAATTCATAAATTGGCCACAAGTGTCTAAAATCCAATATATTCCTCCATGGGAGGAAGTAGCCGCAAAAACTTGAATAAACAGTTAATCTTGGCTTTGATTTGATATTATTATCAAAGCTTAGGGTCCACTTGAACTTTATGGGTTGATGATTTCTATCAGAGGAATATTTAGGCTCGATTTTCGTAAGGTTACCAATCACAAGTCATGATGTATTAGATCAAGGAAAATAAGGGACTGGACGGATGGATGCTACGTGGCCATGCCAGGTGACGTCACACGCATGGGTATTGACTTCTCTTATGAATAAGTCAAAAAGGAATGACATCATAAACGGTGAATAAGAGAGAAAGCAAAACTCGAGATTCAATCGTTAAAATGTCGTACGCATATCTTTTTAAGTACATTATTATAGGAGATACGGGTAAGCAAAACACGACGGAATGTTTTTTTTCTTCTTTGTGCAGTGATTTTCGCAAGAATACGGGCTAATATTCGTAGCTCAATTCAAAGATCAAAAATGGACGCCATTGACCAATGTTGTGGTTTTCAAAATCATTTGTTCATAGTGTTGGACTGATTTTGTCGATTTTCTGTGATTCAGGGGTTGGAAAATCATGTCTTTTACTGCAATTTACGGACAAACGTTTTCAACCAGTCCACGACCTCACAATAGGTAAGTTTGCCTTGAAAATATGGCGCTACTTCCAAGCGCTACGGTACCCGGCGTTCAGTCGGAGTTCAATGATCACGAGCTTTTATTTTTAAGCTCTACTTTTCTCGTGTTTTTGACGGCTTATGATTGAATTCTGTTATTTCTCTTTTCCGTCAGGTGTTGAATTCGGTGCTAGAATGATTACCATCGATGGCAAACAAATAAAATTGCAGATTTGGGATACGGTAAGTTTAAATTAAATTTGAATCTGTTCGCCATTATAGTACTTGACAGCATGTAAACTCACAAAGAAAATTTCTAAGAACCCTGGCCTTATCAGTACATTAAAAATGAAACAGGTTCTTTGGAATTTTCTTTGTATAATCATAAAAGCCATGTTTTTCTGCGCTATGGCCCTACGGAATTTTCGGTTTGAATTGAAAGCCACACATGATCAAACAAATTCGTATTCAAGAACGTGCAAAGAACTTTCGTGAATTGGCCAGGAGCAATCGCATTTATTTTTTTTGTTTGGAAAGTGATCTTTTGACATCTTTCTTTTAGGCTCTTCCTGTCATTTAGGCTCTGAAAATGTCCGACTCCATGTAGTTTTTAGAAAAAATACGAAAGCTGTTTTTGACTAGTTATTGTTTTAGTTCACCAACAAAAAGGAAATAATTCCTCGAAGTTCAATATTTCAGTGGTTTTACTGTTGAAAAGGAAAGTCAGGAAATAGCAAGAAATTAAATCAAATTATAGATATAAAACTGTTTTGTCATAAATGGTTTTTAGTCATTGTAATCAAGAGGCAATAATCTGGGTTTCAGTGTAAATTTATTAGAAGTGTTTGCAGTGGATGTCATGTTTCCTGAATCTGAATTTATATTGTTAGAATTAAAAATCAAATGTTCTTATGTTTACAACTATACATTTAGCTATACAGTTTTGCATCATTTTTCCCATGTCATCTAGTTTGAATCATGATCCATCTAGCATTGTAAGAACTTGAATAAAATTGTGAGTAATTGGACTTAATACAGTAAGTACTATAGCTGATCATGGAAAAGGGCCAGAAAGGAAATTTTTGATCATGGTTATTGTAGGCCAGCTTTGATGTGATTTTGAAATGTATAGGTGAAGGTGATTTAACAATTTGGCATTGTCCTTCCAAGTGCATGCATATATATGTAGAAGTAGTGTCCTTAATTGTAATCGGGAAATATTTTGAGTGGATATCAGGGCTCGACACTAACTTTTCAACTTACTAGCCAAGTGGCTAGTTACATCTTAGATGTTACGACAATTTCAGTTTGTTTACTAGCCAAACTGGCTAGTGGAAATCGAAAACCACTAGCCAAAACTGAATTTCTACTAGTCTGTGGCTAGTGGGCTACCATTAGTGTCAAGCCCCAGATATAAAGGGTGAATCTGTAAATGTTAATTTTCAGAAGATAAATGTATACTAGATTGTTTGTAAATTCTGATCATGCTTTTTCTTATTTTCTTTTTCTGCCATTGCATTTTCCCATCTTTTTGAAATTGCCAGTCCCAGTGCTTGCTAAGCACAGACTACATGATTTTTTTTAAATGTGATTCTATTATTAAAAATTTGTTTTCTTTACACAGGCTGGTCAAGAATCTTTCAGGTCTATCACACGTTCATACTATAGGGGAGCAGCAGGGGCTTTGTTAGTCTACGACATCACACGGTTAGTTACCTTCCAAGCCAGAATTTTCATCAGTTGTGGAAAAAATTCCATCTAATTCTACTTCTCACTCAAACTGGGACTTAAGAAGCAGTACTTTTGGGAAAGGAAAAAATTGTTTCTTTTTTTGCAAATGCACTTTCCACACATGCAATACATGTGTACACCTTTAGTGATGTTGCCAGATAACTTGCGTAGGAAATATGAGAACATTGAGATAACAGCATGTGGTCATTACCAATCCTACAATTTACTTTCTTAATTGAGTCCACAAAATAATCTGCTGTTATAGTTGAAGACATTGATGACTCATTACTGAAAAATGTATCATCAATGATTTTTTAGCCATTGTATTAGCATGTTCAAGCTTGTAATGATCTGTTGAAACAAAACCGTAGTCTAAGTAGCAATGCATTGCTGATTATAATGTTCCTGCTAAATCCAAATATTTTCAAGCATGTTTTTCTGTGAAATATAGATATTTTATAAGTATCTGTTGTTGCCAAAAAATAAGTTGGAACACATTCATTGGATGTTTGTGACTTGAATTTATGCTTTTGTTTTCACCATTTGTTCACCTTTTGACAAGCAAGTTAATTAAAGAAAAATCTGTAAAATATTTTAAGTTTGTATAAAGAAACTATGTTCTTGTCTCTTGGTTTCCACAGGAGGGATACATTTAATCATCTGACAACATGGCTGGAAGATGCTCGGCAACATTCAAGTTCAAACATGGTGATCATGTTGATTGGAAACAAGAGGTAAAGTCTTTAGAATGACATAGTGCTGAATCTAGGAAAAATACTTAATTAACACTAGGGTTTAAACTACTTACTTCATAAATTACTATTATTTTAGTGAATTACTGTCACCTAAACTAGCTTCAAGACCTTTTGTTGGTGGTTGGTATGGTTGTGATTGTCATCTTGCATGTTATAAAACAAATGGTGAAGTATAATTATTATTTTAAGACAAATAATAGTTAATATGGTGGACAGTGTAAAAGACTAATGGATAGATATTATTCCTTAAGATTGCTGTTATCAGTTGTAGCCACTAGAATGTATCTTTTCTTCCACAGTGATCTTGAAGCTCGCCGAGATGTCAGAAAAGAAGAGGTAAACTTGAAAAAGTTTAAGCTTGTAATGATCTGTTGAAACAAAACTGTAGTCTAAGTAGCAGTGCATCGCTGATTATAATGTCCCTGCTAAATCCAAATATTTTCAATATTTTCTTCTACTTGTACACTTTTCAAGTAATTTTTGATTGCAAGAAGAAAGAACTTCAAAGGAAACTTAATCTTGAATCTCTTTTCCTTCAGGGTGAAGCGTTTGCTCGGGAGCATGGCCTCATTTTCATGGAGACCTCTGCAAAGACTGCAGCAAATGTAGAAGAGGTGAGATCACTGATAAGTTATAAGTGACAGCCAAATCCTGCGATTGTGTTTGTTTTTCTTGCTCTCAGACTGTTGACATGTACTTACTCAGGTGTTAGGATGTGTAGTGAGAGTCACATGTCAACTTGTTATTGTGGATTATTTATATAGTTTATTAGTAGAAGGTCACTGGGTTTTGGAAAAGGTGTACATTTCTTACACTTATGTCAAGATGAATTCAGTAGACTGTTGACGAGAAAAACTTAATATTTCTTGTGTGATCGTCAGTGACCTTTGCTGCCCCCCGCCCCTCCCCTCCTTTTTTACCCAACCCCCTAGCCATTGAAGATGTTGAGTTTTATCCTTCCAATTACAACTTTGGTCTCACTCAGGGTTGGGAAAGTTTTGCAGTTTATGAAATCTGCCTTTTAAATACCCCTGCATATAATATTGAGTGAACAAGTGTTTGTGGCATAAGTCTGTGTCTGCACAGCAGTGTCCAACACTGCATTGGGGAATGGTAGTGCAATAACCTTTTCCAGATTTTTGTTCTGAATTGAGTTGTCTTAAAACAAATTTTACATATAGATTTCTTGGAGATTGCACATTTGGTAGTCTGATGTTTCAACACTGTTATCCATAAGGAAAATGTTTTCAGAAAACTGGACTGAGACAACTGTTCTATAACCCTTAATTAAACTCTGCACCAAATAATTTGTCTAAGTTGCAGTGATCAATGTAATGAGGAAAGTGGTACAGGTATGTATAACTGTTATCTGTCAATTTATCTTTTAGGCTTTCATCAACACAGCTAAGGAAATCTACCAAAAAATCCAAGAGGGTGTTTTTGATATCAACAATGAGGTGAATATTCCTTGGAATTCAGCTTTGGTTAGCACTTGACAAATAATATATTGAAATGTGCACAGTGTAAGTGATAGTCCAGGGGATAAAGCACAACCTGAAAAAATGTTGAAGGAGTGAGTGGGTGGGTGGGTGGGTATGGGAAGGTTACCTGTGATGGAGTGGCTTCTCATGCATAGGGACCAGCAGTACTGCAAAACTTAAAAATGCCTTGTGATCATCTTTAGTTATAGACGGTAGGAGACAGTACAAGTGGAAATAGTTGTTCTTCTGAAGAACATGGAACTCGGAAAGCTGAATTGAGCAGTAGGCTAAAAAATCCTCTTTTTTACGGAATGCACTTTCACGGCACTTGAGAGAACCATTCAGTGTCCTGGATTTAGGACCAAAGGTCCTGCCTGGGTCAAGCCTTGGTGGGGTCATTTTGTTGTTATTGTGTTGATATTTGACTCCCCCAGTGACATTCTCCTCCCGTCAGTCTAAATAGGGGCTGGCAAGCTGTCAGGGGCATAAATTACTATGCAGTTTTTTTCCTGTGATTGATTTGCATCCATGTTGTTGGAGAAGTAAATCTCCTTGTTAATGCTTGCTAATGATACCAGAACAAGTTCTAGTATAGTGTAATAGGTGGCTCTAACAAAGACCTTTTTTATCTCTTAGGCAAATGGCATCAAGATTGGCCCTCAGCATTCACCATCAAATCCCTCTGTGCCTTTGGGAGGTGGCCGATCCCAAGACAGTGGTGGCTGCTGCTAAAGAAGTGTTACACAAGTCTCTGAATAAACTTATCCAATTTATTTTCACTATGGATCTTAAACAAAACCTTTCAAACTGAATCTCTTGTTTCAGTTTCAAGGAGAGGAGTAAACTTGATTGATAGTGAGTACAACTGCTAGTAGAGGGCTGACACCAATAATGTTGTGGAATGGTTAACTTTGGAATTTTTGTAAGGCAGGGTGGAGAGTTGTAGAGGCAGTTGGGTGGATTTCTTAATTATACCTGTTTGGCCTTCCATAAACATCATTTCTGTTACCAGCTTCTTGTTTAATCTTTGTTTGGTGTGCTCATCCACCCTTGGGGGAGAATTTCTTGCAATTGTATTGGGGGAGGAAACTGGAATTATTTTGAAAGGTTTAGCATGCTTTCCATTTGAGGGAAGTTGAAAATCTCAATCAGCATAGGTTAGGACACTCCTCTTTAGTTTTCTTCTCTTGATTTTCCTCTTAAATATATCCTTTCAAATCTCTTTTCAAAATGAGAGTTATTGTTCAATGACTCGATTGAGCAACGGTTCGTAATATTAGTCATAAAATTACACATAGTTCTTGCACATTTTTAGTTTGAAATTTCAGCATGTATTGATTTCCAGAATTTTTTATTGTATGTAATCAGATCAGTTAGTTAATTCTCATGGCACAATCTACCTGAAGGGAAGTTTAGAGAATTCATACTAAGAATGATAACTTTTTTTCTTGTTGCACTTTTTCAAAAAAACAAGTAACAAGAGGCTGGTAATGGAACATTATGGAAAGTTCTGCTGGTGAAAATGAGGGGTAGCTGTTTGATATTAATATGCAAGAGACATTTACTAAATGCACTGTTGTTATTTTTGAAATTCCTGTCCATTCTTATCAGTTTATATCATCTTCCTTGTTGTAGTTCATTTTCTACAAGAATGTATTTGTCAACTAAAGAATTGTTTCCTTCTTTAAATTTTGAATATCAACCTAGTGTATTATACTGAAGAGGAATGGACAACAATGTCGAGTAAAGAAACTCACATGTCATCAAGTAACCTATCTAATGGGTGGCAATTTGTTTTATTCCAGAATTAAGTCAAGGTTCCTATATACAGTAGTGTCTAAGTTCAGAATGAGGCAATTTTTTTTGCCATTACATTTAAGTTTACGTCTTCCTCTATTGCAATAAGATTGTCCAGGAACATATTAATGTTGTGTTGTATCTACAATAAAGAATGTCTATAACCAAGTTAAACAGCACTATTCACTTTGTTTGACTTGTTGGTACTTGCGAGTTTGAGCTGTGCTAAGGTTAACCCTTTCGCAAGATCTCAGTGGTAACTCTCCTTACTGTCTGTCATACAGTTCTTATGTTGGGAGTTTGGAGAATTTGGTATTTGAGTGACTTATCATACCCTAATTGACATTTTTCTTTATTCTTATCACTTGGCTGCTTATTATTGTATTGATAATTGTAGTATCCAACAAAACTTCAATGTTTACTCAAAAATTATGAGCAAAGTACATTCTAATTCAAACTGCAGTACAAGTCTTAAATATAGTCTACATTAGCATACCTAATTATGAGCATTGACAACTATTTAGAGCACATAACATTGGAAAGTATGTGGGTAACACCTTCATCAGACACTTTAGACAGTTGTACTACGATAATGTAAGGAGAAATTCTGTGTTGGTCACTCAGGAGTTAAAGGGTTAATTAAACCGCATAGCTCGATGTACAAGCTGAAAATGTCTTCATCATTGCACTTCCTGTAACGATAGAAATTTGTATAGGTAATCGCATGGGGCCAAGTAAAATTAAGGATTAATATTACACGTGTTTTTGGAAGTTGCTGAAATTGCCCAAGTAGCGCAGCGACGAGGTCAATTTCTGCAACTTCCGAAAACACAAGTGATATTAATCCTTAATTTTACGAGGAACCATGTGATTACTTGTTTATAATATAAGGGGCAAAATGTTTTCTTACTGATCTCGCACAAAACGGGACGCCATTGTTACAAAACAAACAGAAATTTCTTTACCTTGGCAGCCGTTGCTAAGCAATTTTCAGCCAATCATTTTCAAGTAATTTTGCCCGGGGCAATTACAAAATTTAAGAAAAAAATGCCCTCTGTCTTGACCAATCACAATTCAGTAATTTTGCCCCTTAAATGATAAAATCTCTTAACTATGTACCAAGAATTAGATAATACCAGTGAGAAATGGTCCTATCCAAACTTTTCCATTTAATTTTCTCCCCATTTTACTTCTCTACTCATCCATCTGTTTCCCATAACTCGAGTCCGTACGTTAGTCCCTCATTTAGTACCTATTTTTTATTTTTATCATTATTCTTTGTCACTAAATGAAAGTTACTATAATATAAGATAAAAACTCTTTCTAGTATAAGGGAAGACCTGGGACCAAGATGGACAGCGACGCGGTTACTAAGGACCACGCACTCCTAAATCATCATGGCGGCTAATCGCAGAGGAATAGTTTGTGAACTGTGACATGATTTTGAGGCCATAAGATCACCATTAGAAAAATGAAGATTCAAGTATCACCACAAGCATACGCCAAAATCCTCTTACACACCTCTAAATACCCACACAAAGCCGTCAACGGAGTTCTTGTAGGCAAGGAAAATCTCAAAGATGGTGAAATTTACGCCTTAGATGCTATTCCTTTGTTTCATATTGCCCTTGGATTGGCACCTATGCTAGAAGTGGCCCTGGCAAGGGTAAGCAGAAGTTCGTTTTATATTCTAAAGGTGTTTTGCAGTCAGTTTATCAGATTGTAAGTTGTTCGTGTGCCCCGAGTTCATGGTGCCAAGTTGATGTGCACCTGAACTTAATTTTTCATTCTCGCAAACTGCAAGCTTTTGACTTTTCTGGTCGAAGTTTGGATTAACGATTAATTGCAGGTGATGAACACACGGGAGAACTGTGATTCACTGTAAACCAGTTCAATCTACATTCTGGGTTTTCCAGCAGAAATCGAACTTAACTTTTTAAACTCTTACATTTTAAAATTAATTTTGGATCAGAACGATGTTTATCTGTTAGGAAAATGACCTTTTTTCTCGAAAACACTTTAGTTGGTATTGGTGTGGTAGATGTGAACAATTTGATATTTGTTTCAAAAGTCCATGAAAAAAAGTGCAGATGAATCAAAGTCGAAGTTTTCAATTTGAATGTGTTTGAAAAGTTTATGAAAAAAAGAGCAGATGAATCAAAGTCTAAGTTTTCTTTTGTTTTGAGCGTTGAAAGTATAAGTTTCTAACACAAATCACGAAAAAAAGTTTTCCTTACAAATCCCACTTTCAATTATGATGTTGGACATGTGATTGTTATATTTTATACCTGATTAGTGCTTTGAAAATAATCTGGGTTGCCTAGCATTTGATAATAATGATAATAATAATAATAATAATAATAATAATAATAACACCTTTATTTAGACACAACAATGTTTAAAGCTGAACAGCTTGTGGGGTCTTGTGTAAATCCAAATAAACTCTAAATTAAATAAATTCAAATGATGATGGTTTTTGAGGAGAGGGGAAAACTGGAGTACCCAGAGAAACACCTCTTGGAGCAGAGTAGAGAACCAACAAACTCAATCCACTTATGATGCTGGGTCCGGGAATCAAACCCGGGACACATTGGTGGAAGGCGAGCACTTTCACCACTACGCCATGTGATCACTCTGATATACATGCTTGAAGTCACACTTGTCAGACTTCTCGGCTGGTCCTATTAGCTCCTATTTATTTCAAAAGGTCCTTGAATTTGAGAGCCAAGGTCCTTGAAAATGACTTAGAAAGTCCTTGAAAGTCCTTGAATTGGGTTCTTGAAAAAGTGCAAGAACCCTAAATCTTATCATCCTTGTTTCTCTTGTACAGGTTGATATTCACTGTAAAGAGAATGGCTTACAGATAGTTGGTTATTATCAAGCTAATGAACATATTAATGACAACAGGTGAGTTACAAATCTACCTGTAAACATTTCAAATTGTCATAGGTTTCACATTTGAAAAGGGTTGTCAACTTGTACATACTTTGAGGATCAGCTTTGTCAGAAGTGTTCGGGTGAGATAGAATCAGTCAAACAATAGATTTGGAGCTTCAGTGATCAAGCAATCCCCATAACAATTTTTTTACTCTCATTGCTTTCCTCCTCACCAAAGTGCAAACAAAAAAAACAAAAAAAAAAACAGAAAGAACATTGACAGAGAGGGTGGGTGGGGTAGGGGTGAAGAGGTTTTTATACAGGTGAGAATTTTTTCCAAGCCAACTCCTTTTTCAAAACAACTCTATTTGCAAAAATTGTGAGACAGTTTATGAAGAATCTTTTTTGCCTTTCCATAAAAGTTAGTCACTCAGGAAATGAGATTTAAAAAACTTTATGGAGATGACCACAATGAGTGAAAAAAAAGGTATTCTTATTGTTGTTTATTTCACAGAAACACTTGCTTGAGTCGAAAACTCGACTAACCAGTAAAGGAGAGGTTTTCTGCAAACAGAAAACATGCTTAAAACAAACGAAATTACAACATAAACAACTGAAATGAAAACTCACCGACTGTTTGAGCTTAGGGTTTACAAACAATGACAATACACGGCAACAAAACATTTTTTGAAGTGAACGCAAGGATTTTCCCTTTCAAAGTACATGGGCGATTGCCCGGATGTTTACGTAAACATAGGTCCGCAATGGGCGATTGCCCGGATGTTTACGTAAACATAGGTCCGCAATGGGAGCTACACTTATTATCTCATATTGGAGGATGAAAAGGAAATACAAGTCCTCTTTCTATACCCTAGATTACACTTATTCCAGTTTTGCCTTCAAATACCCTATCATTTTTGAGTTTCAGAGCAATTGTTGCCAACTATAGCCATGCATATTCTGTTGTTGTTTATACATATTGTTCCTGAGAGTTCACACAATAATTGTAAGTTTTACCATTATCTTCTCCCAGTCCTAATGCAATATGCTACAAAATTGGAGAGAAAATATGTGATCACTTTAACAATGGTTTTATGCTAATGGTAAGTTGAGTTTCTTCATGTATGTGTGTATGTGTATGTATGTATATTTAATGGCCACTCTTCCAAACACAGTGTTTAAAAATCCAAACTGTAAAAAGGCAGACCAGTTAGCTACAAGTTTGTACAAAGTGCAGTTAAGGAGTTAAACTTGAGCCAACCACGAGCAAATCAAGCAAGTAGTGGGGTTGGGAGCTTCAACCAAGGGCTGTGAGATTACAAGGCCATTACTCTAATCACTCAGCCATGCTGCCTCTTTATTATGTTCAACTGATTTGTTTTTGTTACACATTTATTCAATAAAATGAACTCTTGAGTCAGAAAATGTTTGTTATAATCACTGAAAGTTTGAATTCTCTCTGTATTTTACAGGTAGATAATACAAAGCTGTTAGTACCATGTGATGAAATAGCTTGTAAGGTAAAGATATTCCATATATTTTAGAATTTAATAATAAAGTATTATTGTTTGTCTCAAGATGTGGTCACTTATGATGTGAATTGCAACATTTCTACTGCATACTGCTAGTTTACATCAGGCAATAAGGTTGACTGGCTTCGGGTCTTCTTATAAAGCAGGATGCTCAGCTGTGATTGGTTGGTATTCCACAGCTGTGATTGGCGTGTTTTGATCCTCGATGTTAGTGAGTTTTTCCCTTGGCAGTCCACATAGGTGTGACTCTCCTGTTGTTGTTGTTTTATCATGGGCATCCATGCTTCAGGAATTTCTATTCCACTGTCCCTGTTGATATTGTTAGGGTGAAGTCTTAATATGTGAAAAGTCTCTTTGAACTCTGTGAGTGTACCAGTGAGGATCGCAATCAATAAATTAAACCTCATTCCAAAGCGGTCAGTGTCTGGTTTTGTGGGCATGCTCTGAAATGGGGAAGGTCTGGGTATGGGCTAGTCAGATGTCTCGGTTGTGTTCTTTTATTCTGTCTTGCATTGGCCTTCCAGTCTCGCCTATGTAAATTTTGCCACATTTACAGAATTCCTTGAACAAGCACAACCTTTTTTAGGAAATTTTAAAATTTGTGTTTGATGTTAGTTGAATTATATTATTTCTTGTTGGTATAACATAGCAAATCACTCATTCAAGTTGTTACCAATAGCATGGTTCATGTAGAATCTGCTAACCACCAGCATGGATTGATCTATGCAGGCAAAACAAACTTGCACTATCAGTAAAAGCAAAGTATGGCAAAGGAATTCAGACTTGAAACAATATCTTCAGGATGCTACTTTGGTGTTACTCTTGATTGAGCTACAAAAAACACATTTTGGGAGTGAGGAAAATTTTTATTGGTTCCCTATGTTCTGCTTTTTGTTCACAGGGATTTGTGTCCAAACTATTTTTTCTTTTTGTTTCACTCTGCAGTGTTATGTGGTCCAAGACAATAAATGGAAACAAAGTGACAAAGATTTGTAAGTATCAGTCAACTCAATTGGCTGTTTTCACTATATTATTAGAGTCCCTTTCTCTTGTGATTTCAGGAAGTTTAAAGGCAATAAGTCTATTGCAGAGGTTACTGCTGTAACATTATGCTAATTGGTAGGGAAACATGACTAAATAGGCTCCCAGTTCCCTATAGCTGAGCCCAGCCAAATAAGCCTTTCAGATACTGTAATTAATTTTCCTCTATGCTCCTTTCTTATTTGTTTCCTGAGATAATGGTCCTTCTGTTTCCAACAATAGTCCATCACAGGTTACCAAATTTTGTCTAGTCACAAGTTGCTCAGTTCTGTCCAGTCCCCTAGCAGATCACCATAAATGATTTACACTTATGAATGCAGAGAGGCACTATGAAAATAAAGTGTCTCCCAAAGCAACACAATGACCATAACCAGGAGAAAATACAAACTTTTCATTTGGAGTCCAGTGTACTGGCCATTGGATGTAACCCAAACTAAAACTGGTCCTTCTGAATACTGATATTCAGAACTAAAACTCAGATTCAAATGTACTCTGCAGTGATCACAAGAATGCTTCTTATTAATAACACCATGATCTTCATTTTCATATTTTTCCTAAATGTATCAACTTCAAATGTCCTCCGAAAAAAAAAATGATTGAAAGGCTGCTAGCTTTAAAGCAACAGTGTAATAAAGGTCAATACTTCCTAAACCTAACATTCTGTACTTAACTGTTGTACACGATGTCAGTGGTTTGAGAGTTATTACCTTAATATATAGATTTAGTCAAGCCTAAAAGCGGAGCTCACATTTTTTTTTCCCACACATCTCAAGGGCACAACACCTTGCCTTATGTACTGGGTAACTGTTTTGCTGTAATAGCTTTGTGTGTGTACTTTAGCTTAGTATTCTTCTATTTGTACTATATAAGAGTGTATGTCTTTTTCTCTTTTTTTATTATTTTCCTATTTGTTTTCTTAATTTCTATTTTGTTTGTAAACGTAAGAAAATGCTTTAAATAAATTTATTAAAAAGAAAAACAAAAAAAAATGCCTTGCCCCAGCCAGGATTCAAACCCTGGTCGTCCGACTCAGAGCCCAGTGCACAAAACCGTGGCATTGGCATGCCTGCGTTGGCATACCCCCTATACGGACGCCCATACAGTCACAAGTCCAAATTTTTTCGGCTTGATGGGTTGCTACTACCATTTTGTTTAATTATGGGGCTTCGCTGCAAGCTCCACTATAATGACACTGTGTTGAATTTGTCTCATTGCAGAGTACTTGATGGTGGTGAGGATTCACTGGGACTTACCACTGAACTTATAGAAGCAAAAACTTATCAGAGTCTCATAGACTTTGACAATCACCTTGACGACATCACTCAAGATTGGCTTAACAAGGATATTAATAAACTAGTTGAAATATCACTCACAACTTGATTTCTATTGCCTAGTTTTATGGATATTTCATTATTTCAATAATAAGAGTTACTTAAGTCTCCTTATTTTATCAGTAATATATAATTCTGCATAAATTCTTTTTTTTTTTTTTTTTTTTTGTATGACATTTCTCAAAACCAAATTTTAATTTCATTTACGTACAAACCCTGCTGAATTTAAACATTCTCAATTGCTTATACACTGTTGTATAAGGTATTTTGTTTTATCAACTGAGTTGATAATGTGAATTGGCCACCATAAAGTGTTTCTAAAAGAATTTCAGCATCTTTCACATTGACAAAGGGCTAACTCTCAAACATCAGCTATAGAAACTCATTATAGAGGCCCTGTTAGGGGGTATAGATGTCACCCATCTGAATTTCAAACTTTGTCATGTTGCCATTTCAGAAGGTTCTGATGTCGCTGTTGCAATTTCATCAGTGTCGTGCTCAAAGTCGCATTTTCATTTCCCTGATGTTGCTGTTTCAACACCATGTTGCCTGTCGGAATTTATCCTATCAGGGCCTCATTATATTGGCCAATTTACATTATCAACTTAGGTTCTAAACGCAAATTATCTTGTCATACTCCTCAGTCACACAGCATCACAGTTTCTTCAGAAACTTTGCCCTTGAAATGTTCTTAATTGCATATATACTGTATTATGTCTCTTTTGACTATTGAAATAATTTAAATCATAATATCATAAGAAATGTAACGTTGTGAAAGACTTGAGGTCCCTATGGGTGAAGGGTGAACTTTGGAGGACTTCAGTGTCTTTTGCAAAAGTCATTGGAATTCATATCAGGCAATTAATGTATGAAGAATTTAATTGAACTGGAAATTTGTACAGCTTTATCCTGTGGACGCCTATGTAATGTTAAGTTTTTTGAGTGTGTGTGTGTGTCAAAAATTCATCATCAGTGTCAATCCTTCTGTTTGAATAGAATAATCATTAAGACATGATCTATTTAAATGGAAAGCTATCTCTTGTTTCATCTGTGTATCTTTGGTTAATATCCTCATTCAATTTGGTTATTCAGGGGTTTCATTAAAGGCCAGGCACCGGGCAAATTGACCGGTTGTGAGGACGGTTTTGCCTACCTGATTTGACAGTCTGGAGTAAAGTTTATCTTATAAAGAAGTTCAGTTCAAAGAGTTTTGCCTGCCTCTGAAAACCAGTTGCCCTCCTGCCGAAAACATCAATGAAGCCCCTGGTTATTGGTTTCCAAATTTCTATTCAGTCGAAATTTAATCAGACCTAAGCCATAGGAGAATCATTGTCACAATTTAAGGCAAAGAAATTATTATCTTTGAGCAATAGTTGATAACTGATAAGAAAGCATATCAAAGGATGCTTTGTGTTGTGTGATATATTTCAGCCACCCTTCATAACACCTTAACTTTATATGTAATGTGGTTGCAATAACTAGGCCCTTTCGATTGTAGTAACAGTGATGTAAAACATTAAGAATTAAAAAGTAGTTTTCTGCTATCTTTGATATCTAATGTGCATCATAGTTTGTCTCACTTTTTAGAAGTCTCACTTTTTGGGCAGTATAAAGGCCTTTTTGAAGGTTTCCAGTATACCTGTCCTATATGAGTGATTTAGGAATTGTAATTTTATGTGGTGGGATGCGAGAATGAGGTTATCACCTTTGAGTGTTTTGTGAGGTGAACATTTTTGGAATTTTAAATTGGGTTGATATTTGCCCTCAATCAGTTATCTCTACTGACTTAATTGATGTGGAGTGTATGGGACCCTGAGTAACCAGAACACCATCAGTTAGATCCTGTGGCAAAACGTTTGCAAGCTAGTGGACATATAATTTCAAATCTGTCTTTTTTTTCCAGTTTGCTTTAATTTGTAGCCATCCATTTCTGATGGACTTGGGAAACTGTCTGGGGAGAAATCATATCTTCTTCATGCACAGATATGTTGTCTGTGATTTCTATTCATTATTATAGGTCCAATACATACAATATACGTGCACATTAGCACATAGAGGGGATGGCTAACGGGTGAATTTCAATTGATTCTCGATATTGGTAATATAACTGTCTAAATGATTAGCAAAGCCACGAGGATCACCATTTCTGATGCCTCCTGCATCACAAAGACATATTGTGTTTTCTAAATTGTAATTCAGACTATATTTGTACAATAGGTTAATTTAACAATATATCAGCATTTGAAACTCCTATTTCAAAGAAATGGGTTTCTATTGGACCTCTGCCTTTGTCCCCTCAGGTTGAAGGCATAAACAGAAGTGCTATAATTCATTCATAGCAACCAGTCTCACAACAAATATTGCTAAAATAGAGTCACAATTTGAAGTATCAAAATAGTCTGTAAAAGTAAAATGTAATTGTTATCCTATCCTCTTTCAAGCTCCCTGTTTCTTTCTCGGTGAGGTTTCATTTTTACCCAATCCTACTCGGTGGGAGAGTAAATGCCTGGTAGATTTCTACTTCTTACAGAAATATCATCTTTTGCGATGTTAGGATTTGTTTCTGCTGTTTGTGCTGGATTTTCCGCAGCTGTGGCGTCCACTTGCGCCAAACTAGCAATGTCTCCAGAACTTCAGAGAAAATTTTGGTGCAATTTTTTACTTCAACATTTGGGTGTTAGCGCTGTGAATGGTTCCACGATCACATCTGCTTGTCAAACGGTTGGCTTATGTCCTCGTGTTTTACAATGCACACTTGTGGCTGAAAGAAAAGTATTAACTTAACTTCAGCCTAGCATTTTGTTTAAATGTATCTTTCAGGTTGTGCGGGTTTTAAGTTTTCGGATCATCCTTGATCCAAGGAATACGAGTTGTAAATGAGACATTTCCTTCCTTGGATATATTCTGCTTCTCGACATGGAAATCGCGAAAAATAGTTTACAGCAAAAATTTCAATCATTTTGAACCCCAAAAACCAAGAGATTTGGCCATGTACAAAATATAGCCATCTAGCCCCTATGAGTAATATAATTATTATCTAGTTTCTCCTTTCACTCTTGGATCCAACAGTTAGGTCACAAGATTAAAGAAATAATCACCAACTAAACACTGAGAGGCCCTTGATTGTTAAACAAATTCTCCTTGTCAGCACATAAGGAATGTATGGAGAACAGTATAGGGATTATGCATACTGATGTTTAGATGTAAAGGGTTAAGCCCAGAAGGTTCTAAGAGTATTATGGGTGCTACTTGTCAAAATTATACGAACAGTGTCATCTGAAAAAATATCCAACTATTTTTCAGGTTGTTAATCTTGCCCGAGCTTCTTCATTTCTTCTGGTTTTCTTGTTCAATGCACTGATGTGGACCTTGTTTGTGAAGTCTCTTAGAGCATCTTCTTCTTCAGCTACAGCGACAGTTACCAATACAGCCTCAAATTTTATTTGTACTGTAAGTATTTGTCTTTTCATCATAAAAGAGCTGAATGATTGTTTTAAATTTTGCCAATCCTGTTACCACAGTCATTTGGACAAAATGAACCAATCACATGTTTGGAAATGAGCAATGATGCGTAGCAATTGTGCCAATCACTGCTAAGGATCATTGCAAGCAAAGCTGACAAACCTGGAATTTTTTATGTTTCCTGTAATTGGATCGGTCATATATACTTTTAAGCATTTTAATTTCTGGTATTATATTATTATTTCAATTATATAGGCTCTTGTAAATCTCAGCTTTTTGCATATATATATATATATTGATTTCTCCCTGTGCATAGCTTTTATTGTTTTGTTGACATCTTTTGTGTTTGTCAAATTTCGATTGTGTATAGTAGGTCCACATCAGCCCTTTGGCTGCCAAACAATCTCAACCTACTTATCAAATAAAGTTTAACTTACCTTACCTTACAGTTTTGTGTTTGTGACCCCAGGGAATGTGCTCCAGCTTGCAGCTGTTTGTATTAATCTTTTTTTTTTTTTTTTTAAATTTTTGGATTTTATTAATCCTTTAACTCCTAAAATATGATTGTGAGTTCTCCCCTCTAGCTGCCACATGTTTCCCTGTAAATCAGTTATGAGAATTTGGTGTTAGCTCATGGTAACAACATTTACCAGATAATTTTGAGTATTCTCATTACCTGTCTGCTGGGTAGTGTATGGATATTATAGGGAGAGGTTACATGTTAATCACTTCTGGGAGTAAAAGGGTTAAAAACAACATATAGCATATAAAATGATAATTATGCATTATTTTATAACCAGTTCTTCAAATAAAAATAATGTCCATACTGAGAAGGCCTTGTTGATTCCCTTTTTTGTTAATTAACCTTTAAAACTGGTATAGAAAGGTGAATGTATACCCTAACTAAAATTGTTAAGGACTGTCATCTTTTGATCATCTTAAACATACTAAGAGTCTACACAGCATTACCAAGACACTGGGAGTGTCTCAAAGATGGTCAAGATCTTTTAAAAATCATCAACATTTCTGCAGAGATCATGAAGCTCCTTGTAGAAAGGCCCTAGCTTGGATCTTTTAGGTTTCTATAAAAATCTGGACCCTACAAGAAGCTATTAAATGGCTCTTATTTTGGAGAGAATTGTTAAAGTGCAAGCAACTCTCTGTAATCCCTACATAACTCCAAATGTTTTATGATAGACTGCTAATATAGTTGGGAAACTGCAACTACACATGAGTGTAGAAACAAACTAAAAGCAATAAAAAGTTAATAAAGCAACTTCTTGGCAATGACTTGAATCAAGTGTGTAGTGGGCTTGAAAATTATATGCCAGCATTTTTTGGCCACATTTTGTAATCTAGATGATCTGTTGCTAAATTCCTCCCCAGCAGGTATAGGAAAACTCCTTGGCATTTCATTTTCTTGCAAAAACAACAAGAATAAAACATGTACTCTCATTGATGAGTGAAGAAGAACTGTTATGGAATGGTTACTTTCCAGGTTTGATTCAAGAATGAATATTTGCCAACACAGCCTGTACAAGGGTTCATATTCCAAGGAGAATAACTTATTTAGCCCCAGGCCTATACATGTTGTGCTCAGGTAGCTGTTGACTGACATTTGGTTGACATATGATCATTGTATTCCATTCATTTGATTGTTCCCTCCAGCCAGGGGAGGACTCAGGGGAGGACTCAGGGGAAGACTCAGGGGAGGACTCAGGGGAGGACTCAGGGAAGGACTCAGGGGAAGACTCAGGGGAGGACTCAGGGGAGGACTCAGGGGAAGACTAGGGGGAGGACTCAGGGGAGGACTCAGGGGAGGACTCAGGGTAGGACTGAGGGAAGGACTCTCCTTGAGCCCTCATTTAAGATGTCCAAACTGATTCACTGTCTTGTTTGTTTGTTGTGTTGTGCAAGAGTGATGTGGCAGGGGATAATTTTTATTGGTTTGGAAGAAGTGTTTATTTATTTATTTGAGGATTTGTACCAAGTACTGGAGCAGAAACAATAGGACATTGGTCCCCTACAAGGTTTAAGCTCCAACAACCCCACCCATCCCACTCCAGGGGAGGACATCCATCACACAGTAATCTCGTGCATGGGAAATTAACGTCTCCTACCCCTAACCCTGCAGGAGACTGGACCTCCATTTATTCGTCCCTATCTGAGAAGACTAGAATAACTAACCATTTCTTGATGTTATAGAAAGGTAGCATATTCTTCTCAATTATTTTAAGACCTTGAGTGTTGGTCCGGCCGGGGCTCGAACTCCCTCGACCTCCTGCACAACAGTCCAGCGCTCTATCCATTGAGCTAACCGGGAGGCGGTTAACTAACCGGTTTAGGATTTGAAGTCATGCAGCTTCACTTGGACTAAACCTAGGGAATGTGGGAGTCAATAATTTGAACCTTGAGCCTCCAAACACTGATGCAGGGTTTGTCTCTTACAGGCACTACTTGGTTGCTTGTTGTTTGGTGAGACGCTGTCCATGAGATGGTGGTTAGGTACATCTCTCATTCTCACAGGCTTGATTCTGATTCACTTTAACAGTGCACCCTTAACTGAAGATCAAGGTCACGACAAGGAAGAGTGAACGGGGCTGGAAAAGGCAATTTTTTAACTCGTGAAAGTAGACTGACTATCTCACACAGCTGTGGTTAGTGGAATGAAGGGGATTGTCCGTCAAGATGTGGATAATGTTTCAAGAAACAAACTTTAAAATTTTAAATTTTATGGAACTTTATATGGTGACTCTTGGTCCTTTATAGTTGAACTGGAATTGGGAGTATTGCTTCATTGTGTCATGAAGAAAACAAGAGAACTTTGAAGAAAAAGTTTGGATTATAGACAAGGAAAAAAACTACATCTTCAATTCTGTTTTTACTACACTACTATGGCGTATGACTAGCTATCAGAGTATTTTAATGGGCCAGGAATAGGCCACCTGTTAGTGGCAATGTGGAAAAGTTTGCCCTTTTTGAAAGTTTGTTAGTTAGTTTTGTGGACACATCATAAATGTTGTCTAAAGGTAGGTGTTGCACATCCTTGTGCATTGTCAAACTCCCCAAGGGGAAGGTTCCAAAGGGGGTTCCTGAATTCTCCATACCACTCACAGGTCATTCATTACAAAAACAGCTGATGTCTCTTTTCATCAAAAAGAGAAGCAGTCCAAACTTCTCAAAAAGCATTTCTACCTGTTGTGTCAAAAGGATAAGTCCAACATGTAAAAAAAACTTATGTTGTTGTTCTTTTTTTATTAGTGTGCTTTTTCTCTTTGCACTGCTTTCTTTCACACTTTTTATTTAAATTATTAACATTTCCCTTTCTGATTCCGAACAATTTTATAACCCAGATCCAACATTTTTGTAACCGCCCCTGTTTATGTTTCTTGTTGTAATACCTATCTTTGCAAATAATTGTTTTGTCTGATGCTCAACTTAAAATATCCATCAGACTTCTGCTCACTGTCATAAGTGTAGACATGTACAGTATAAATCTTTCAGATTCATTGCTTTCATTTAATAAATGTAGGGATATGTGTACCTAAATTTACCTCATTTTTTTTTTTTGTAAAAGCAAGAAAATGCATTCTTGTCACTATCACTCGTCATCACTATCATAAGTTTTGACACGTTTATATTTAACCTTACTTGATTGTTTCTTGCTATTAGGTGTATGACAATCTTTGCCACCATCTGATTCCTTGCTGCCAGAGAGAACACATTTATTTCTAAATTTACTTGATTTTTTGATGCAATCAATTGAAAAATCATTCTTGTCACAACCAGATTCCTCATCACTGTCATGAGTGAAGATGCGTTTATATCTTTTAGGTTTGTTCGTACAGAAGAAAGCATTCATGTCACCATCAGACACCTCATCACTATCATAGGTTCTGACACGTTTATATCTAACTTTACTTGATTGTTTCTTGCTATTATGTGGATGATAATTTTTCTCACCATCTGATTCCTTGCTGTTAGAGAGGACACATTTCTTTCTAAACCTGCTTGATTTTTTTATGCAATCAATTGAATAACTGTTCTCATCACTACCAGATTCCTCATCACCGTCATGAATTACGACACATGTATGTCTTGACTCATTTGACTTTTTGTCACTCAAATTTGCAAAATCATCATCATCATTATCACTAGAGTTATTAAGATGATTGCTCCTTTCACACTGTTTGTGACCAGGTTTGTTCTTCATTCTGTTATCCTGTTCTGTGACCATTCCAAGTTTTCGCAAACTTTCTTGCGTCAAGAAGGTTTCCCCACCACACCAATCTCTTATCTCCTCTCTAATAGCTATGTCCAACTCAGCATAATGTCTATCTGGATTTTCTTCAGTGTCAGTAACTTCATCTGTTGCAACATCTCTAGCAAGAGTTCCATTTTTACCACCCTTGCTACAATTCAGTTTATTACTCATAGAGCTCTTTCTCAGTTTCTTTCTTTTGGATACAAATGACTGCGTGACCCATTCGGCGTGAAAGCCTTGTGTCACACAAACATCCATATCACCTGCATCCGCCACTTCCGTTGCCACCCTGGTTGTCCCTGTTTTCTCAACAACACAGCTTTCATCTTCATAGTAGCGGTCAGTTTCTATAGAGAACAAATCTTTTATTATCGAATATTGTTCTCCATCGTGGACATTAATTGCCCGAAGTTCATTTTCCACGGGGGGTGAAAAGTCAGAGTCGTCATCTATCTGAATAGAGCACTTTCCTTTCCCTTGTTGATCATTGTTAGCCTTTTGCTTTTCCTCAGTTCTCCAGGGCTCTTTTGGAAAATAAGAAGTTATTGGTCTCATTTTCAGAGTTATCCCATTTGAACGTTTCCTTGATTTCATTTTCGTTTCTGGTGTTGATTGCACTTGTTCACTTTCGCACTGCCGGGTGATATTTTTAGTTAAAGTTTTGCAGTAAGTCCGCAAATCACTCAACAGGCGCCTCAAATTATGGTCCGGGTCAAATTCATCTGTTATTCGAAGCTCCAATGTAAAACATTTTCCGTCGATAACATCACATTTCACATCTGGGATTTTGTCAATTTCTCTTAATAAATGGACTTCTTCAAGCTCATCATATTCATGAAGACTTTTCAGAGCTGTTCCCTTCTGTTTTATTATTGTATTAATTTCTTCCGGATCCAACACAATGCGTCGCAAACTTTCGATGTCTTTCCAGAGGAATATTTGTTTCAAAATGTAAATGTAAAAAGTTGGCTGGCTTTCCTCAAATGAGGAGAAGTAAATATTCGAAGGATTTCCGTTATTTCTTTGGAGAACACTCGTAGTGGATCCCGTAAATGAGAAATGAATCTTCCACGGATCGTCTTCTTCGCTTTTTTCGTTAGTCATCTGGAAAAAAAAAAAACATCAAAATATTCAATTTTACATGTGTAGGACGAGTTACCCTCTGCGTAGGTCACGTTTTTGCTCAAAAATGGAGACGCAAGGGCTCTACTCGTGACCACTTATCTCGGTATTTCAGCGTGTCACGCAATACTGATGACAACGAACGCGTTGTCACGGGAGGTTGTTTTCCCGGAAGCGAAATTTCCACCTCGCTGCTTCCATCGTTTGACCGTTATAAGCAACGAAGGGTTTCAAATCAGTCAGTGTAGATGTAACTGACACATCTTCCTTCGCTTAACTCAAATTATCGATGAAAAGCGTTGATTTTTTACAATGTCTTTCTGAAAAATGATTAGAAACTCCAGCGCGGCGGACAGCTTTCTCAGAAATGTATTGACGGTTTCCAGGAAGAGTCTGCTTACATTCAAGTTTTCTTTATGTACAGTCGAGGATAAGAAAATATTTAAGTCTGATCGACATACTCTAACACTACATAAGTGCTTGCCCACCACTATTTGCAAACAAATTGATAATCTTGCTCAGCTTAACTGTCGCAATAGAACTCCATTGTTTTGAGTCCACAGGACTAAACTGCGATAAAATTTCAGAATTTTTTTGCAGCGGTATTGCACCGCCTGCGAACGTCAAGTAACTCTGTTTACCTACTTCGATGACTGAAATAACAAGATGACTGGTTATGTGACGGTTGCGACTTAAAAACCTGATTTAAAGCGACAACCTTGGAAATTTTTAACTTAAGCTACAACTCCATGTGAAGCTATTAACCTAAGTTTCTTACCTAGTAGTATGTCATACACTATATTTCTTTAAATGCGCTTACCTTGCACTTATTCACAATTCAACAACTGTATCTTCAGACGTGGGAGCCTAAACCATCAAAGGCCTCCGTACTCGGAAAGATCTTCGACTTAATCGATGTCTTCTGCACCCCAGATTTATACAGATAAAATGAACCGAGGTCAGAAAATTTCCTTGTTTGTCCACTGTACTTAAAAATTTCCGTGATCAATTCACAATCCCGTTTAGCTTCTTGCGGGCTTCACTCTTCACGAAATGTGAGCATTCTTGCATGTGTTTTTCCATGTGTAAAGATGCATATATTGGCGAAACAGCTGATGAGGCAAGACTTGGCCGAGCGTGATTTGAAATCAACGTCAACCGACAGAACTGAATAACGTATGCGCATGCGTTAGGTTTTGCCGGGGAAAATGGCATTTGAGTTGTCAGCAAGGTTGATTTCCTATTTTGTTCCTTCGAGAAGTCATTTTCCTTGCCGCTTTTCTTTTACAGAACAACCTCCAAAAACTTAGTATACCCCCTAAAAATTTTCGAAAATAAATTTTCACATTAAAAACTCTGGAAATAGGGAAATGCCTTTGACAAAAAAAAAATGCCTCGGTTTTAAATGTCAGCCCTCAGCCCTTATCATTTTCCGCTAAATTTTAGACGTAGAACACTTGAGCCCGCGATGTTGACCACATACCCTCTGACGTAGCATTACATCATTCAACCCTGTCCGTCAACGTTCTATTTATCCTACCCCTCCCTCCTAGTGCCTATACAAAACTTTAGTTTTGACATTAATTTGGGCAAAGAAACGTATCACCACAAAGTATACTTGTATTTGAAGGCCTTTTTCAGTTTTTCGCATTTGATATTGCAGATTTTCTATTTAAATGAAGTAGAAGAATGATGATACTCAATGTTCAAAGAAGCTCGTTGACAGTCATAAAAAAAAGGCAATGAGCCTTAAGGAATTGAATAAATCACCATCCATAACTAAAGTAGAGGATCATGTTGACATCATGTAACAAGTTTATTGGCTACAAAACGACAAACTATGGGAAATTTTAAACATTATATAGGGTACTAAACACTCGGCAAAAATTTCTGAGAAAATGAAACGATAAATCTTTGCGAAAACGTTTTATATCTTATGAACTCAAAACCTGTCTACTACAAAATTAAGATCATAGTAGCTAATGAGGCATGAGAGTAAGCTATGACCTACATGCACACATACGCTGCTAATTCTGAGGATAGAGTATTGTAAAATTTAGAGGCTTTCGAAGGAACCTCAAATATAAGCTTGCTAAATTACCTTCCCAATTTTCTCAATCAGATACTACAATCTGAATTTTCGTCGGACTAAACAAAACTAAAGTTATTTTTATTGTTATTGGTGAGATATTGTTAGAAAAATATTCAGAAGGCTCGTGCGAATTTTAGAACATGGACAATTTAGCATATAGGTCTAAATGATAATGCCATCACCTTTATGCTAAGAAATAACCATTCAATCATTCATCACTTGCAATTTTCCAATCAGCCATTCCATCAAATGAAAGTTAGTCACTTACATGTCACATCGTGCTCTTATTTGCTCTTTGCTTTAATCTCTCTGATTAATAGAGGACGATTAACGAAAAGCAGTCGACACCTTTGCTGGCCATGTGATGATATGTTAGACTCATGTTGTCTACGGAAGTAGTGGTTATCAATCGAGACAAAGTCAACCAGATAGATACGACTAGAAGTAGTTTAGCGATAGCTAAAGCTTTGACAGTTTGTGTCCACTCAAAAGGTGATTTGCATTTCCTTTTTTCTTCCAAATATGCCGCCTGCGTACAGGCTATTGTTAGCATTTTTTATTTTCTTCACTATCTGAGTATTAGTAAACAATCATCTTTTAAGGATACTTTATCAACAGCTTACTACTCTCTTTTATGGATTTATCAGTTAACTGCAGGTTTGAGCGGTATGCCCTAATGTTCACTTCCTTCCCCTGAGAATACCATCAGTATTTCATTTAACTGCTTCTAAAATCTTGGCCTCGCTTAAGTGATATAGATTACATAATATTTTACGGTTCATTTTGTATTTACCAGTTCAGTAGGAAGGTTCTTTTATGTGCTTGCAAGCTCCTTTGCTCAAAAATGACCTGACCATCAGAACCAGGTTGTCCTCTCTTATAGGTAGAAAGCTTTGCCATCAAATTAGTTCTTCTTCGACGAGCTCTCAAAGCAAGGCAGGTCGCTAACAACTTCATCTCTCTGTCGTTTGTACAATTGTAGGTTTGGTTTCGATTTGCCGGACTGAACCATCACCGAGACTGATAACAAGCAGCAGTCTAGTCTGTTTCAATTTGATGGGAGAGTCCTGGTTCCAGGTGCTATTACTATTAGGCGATATGTTTTTAATTCTGTGTCCATTCTTTTTCTTGCCTTCCTAGTGGAGTAGAGACCCCTACGTGCCGCTTCACATTTCACATCCTTACTTGTTGAATTTAACTTGTCACCTGTCGTCCATGTCAATTTTTTTACGGTTTGTTCACTTTCACTAGCTATGCACTGGGTGCATCCTTCGCTTCCGATGAAGATATCTTTGCCCTCTCGCACTAGGAGTCCTGTGTAGTACACATGGCCTTTTTTGCATAATTTCCAGACTCCCCTTTGGTATCCTGGGAAATTGACGAAGTCTTTGGCGTCCTCAGCTGGTAGGTCTGGAAGGTTCACCTCTGATCTTAACAAGGTAACAATAATTTTCAACCATTCGAGATCTAGGGCGTCGTCCTTACCCTGGAGAAACAATTCAAAACGGTCGTGTGCTTTTTTAAGTCGATGAGTACCACCGCTGGACCATGGAATTTGATGCATAATGGCCTTACTTTGGACCTCTAAAACACGAACGAATAAAGAAAACTTTCTTGTTTGGTCGTGCACTTGACTCAGGATTTTCAAATGCACTTGGGGATGCTCAAGGTACGCTTTGATTTTTCCCAACGCGTCTGTGATAATGGTTAACTGTTGATCCAGCCCAGGCTGTTTTTTGATGCTAGCATCCGCAAGTCGCATTTCAGCCACTACCCTTTCTGTTGCTTGGGCCAGGTAAAGAATTGTCAAGTGATTTTTAAGAGTAAAAATAAAACGCATATCGTGCATGCCACATGGATACGGTTGAGGAGGGCGAAAAACTATTTGCGGAAACTTTAGCTTCCCCACATCATAGTTTAGGCGACGTAAATCCCTCTTTGTGCGCTCAATAGAGTTGACAACTTCATGTGCAAGCTGTTGTACTTTTTCTTTGACATTCTCGACATTTTTCAGGGTCCTTTTGATGATATTACCATAACGGTAGCTAAATGTAATTACTGTTGAACATTTGGGACATCGCATCAGCTGAACATTGTTTCCCTGTTCTTTCACCATCCACTCGTCCATTTCCTCGACTTTTATGATATGACCACAGTCGAAGAGTTGCAAGTATCTTGGAGCTTCTGTATTGTTAGCACGTCCATCAGCTGATTTTATTGAAAGACTTTTCGTATTGCAGATGGCACAAAGCGTAGGGCAATTTTCTCCACACAAACCAATGCATCGGTGGCCACAACGAAGCGTCTTGGGGCAGGGAGCATTGCATGGTAAGCGTTCACATTCTTCTCCACAGAGATTATTGCAATTGCCATGGCGACAACTCCACGTGCAAGGCTGCCTACAAGGTTCGCATGGTGTTGAACAAGGCTGCCTACATTTGTCGTGAGGGCACACCCGACTGCATTTGCCGACACAAGGAGGACAAGGTAAATAGCAAGGAGCTTTGCAACGGTGTAAACAAACCAGAAATCGACTGCATTGACTTTTGCAAATTTCATGTGAACGCCTTCTCTGGCAATTACCGCATATTCCAGAACACTGATGACCACATTGCATTATTTTTCCACATACAACCGGGCACAGTACTTTTTCTGGGTTGTCGCAACAGCGCATTTTGATATTGTGGCTACATCTCAGACGTTTGGTCACGACCTCTTGGCAAGGGTACCCATCACACGGTTTCCCGCACAACCCCTTGCAAAAATGCTGACAGGAAAACTTTTGACGCGGACAAGGTGCCCTACAAATGGCGGTTTTCCTCTCGAAACAGGACACCCTTGTTGTGTGCCCACATGGAAATGTATGCTTCATTTTCCGCATACACTTAACACTTTCACATGGTTTCCCACAAGCACCCTCACAGGGGTGACCACAATATAGTTTTCTCGTGCATTTCTTCAAGCACACTACACTTCTTGGATCTCTATGACAGGGTAATCGACGGGTATGTTTTACTGGACAATCTAGCTTCTTCCAAACCATCTCTTCGCATTTGTATTGACCGCAAATTTCAGAACATTTTCCATTGCAGTAATGACCGCAGGGCAACTTTCTTTCACATTTCTGGGTACAATCAACCTCAGAAACATCCTCCGAGCAAAGACATTTAAGTCGATGGTATCCACATGCCAAGCTCTTTTCAACTGTTTCCGCGCACGCAAACATACTACAGTCATCACTGCATCTTCCACGGCAAGGATGCTCACAAGAAAGAACCCGTTCACAGGGGAAGTTGCAGGAAACCTCTTCTGCTCTAACAAAACAGGGCATCTCTTTTTCATGACCACAAGGAAGTAGTTTTGTCACCACTGTTTCACATTTTACATTCTCAAGCCCATCTGTGAGTTTTGAACACGCCATGTACTTTTTGTGTTTACAGGAAAGTGTAACGGCGACCCGTTTCTGGCAGCTGTATTCATGGCTGGATTTAGAACAGGGGATATTTACCTCGTGTGCACATGGCAATTGTCGTTTAATCAAAACCATGCACTCTAACTCCTGTTCAACAACGGTCGCAAACGAGCATATGGCAACCATTATATGGCCACATTTTAGTTTCACTTCCACTCTTTTTTTGCACTTGTACACGTCAGGATTTGTATGACAGGGAAGAACGATTTTGTGATGGCAAGGCAAACTTCTTTCAACTTTTTCATGGCACAGTACATTTTGAATACCAGCGCAAAGAGCATGACATTTCATGGACTTTCTGTGTTCACATGGTAGATCGACTAGAATATTCTCCTTGCATTTATATGTTTCAGGATTTTTGTGACAGGCCAATGTAATCGTATGTTGACACGGTAATGTTCTCTGGACAAGCTTCATGCACGGTCGCATTTCACAATTTTTACCACAGAAGTCTCGGCAAGGGTGTCCACAAGGCCGAAGCCTTTCGCATGGCTTTTTACAGATCAAAGCGGCTGGATCGCAGAAACAGGGCATTTGGATGAAGTGCCCACACGAAGGGAGTGCCATATTTATTTCAACCCAGCAATCTTTACATGGTGAACCGAAGTGACACTGTTGTTGACATGGGTGACCACGTGCACACTTCTTTTGGCATGCTTCTTGACATTTTGCTTCGCGTGGGTCCATGTAACATGGAATGGTTTTTTCGTGCCCACAGGAAAGGAGCTTGTCAACCAGAGTTTTGCACTGGTATTTGCTACAATCTTCACAACAAAGACCAGGACACTTATGACCACATAGCAAATCTTTACAACAACCCTCGACGCAAAGAGGTGGGTTGTGCTTTATGGAACATAAAATGCGTACGAAATGTTTGCATGGCAGTTCAAGGTCAATTGTAGTGTTGCAAAGGCATGTTTCGCTGCATTTCCTTGAGCAAGGATGACCACATTCCAGAATTTTGCTGCAGCGTTTGTTGCATTTTCTGTAAAGCATGGGGTCTTGGTGACACAGCAATTGTTTTTCATGTCCGCATGAAAGGGACTTACTGCATAGAACTTTACAAATCCTTGTGCAGTGGCTCCCACAAACCTCAGTACAATTGTGTCCACAACTGAGTGTTTTCTCGCACTTAACGAGGCAAACAAACTCTTCTGGCTCAACATGACACTGTACTTTTTGTTCGTGACCGCATTTGGGGATTATTTTCAGCATAAGGTGCGGACATAAACAGGCATAGGGATGACACCTCCTCTTGCATTGATGCTCATTGCTGCAGGTTTTCCAACACATCTTTGGGCATCGACCCGATTCGTGATACTCCTCTGTAGGGTGACACTTTCTTTCACATGCATGGCCACAGTCGAGGCGCTCTCCACAGACCCTGTCACAGCCTCCCAGTGGGAACTTTCGGAAATCACCCCCATTTCTTACTTCACTACAACGGCCATGCCTCTTGCAAACCAGTGGTAAAGTTTGGCCAATAGCGTTCTTTGTTCCAAGATCATCACATATTTCTTTCCAGAGTGGGCTTTTGCATTTGAGAAGGGTAAAATTTCCGATGCAATAAAAACCTTGACGAGCTCTTGATAATGCCACGCATATTCTGTTCGATTCTTTGAGGAACCCAATCGTGGAGTTGCTCCTCACCAACGAGAGCAAGATAATGTCATTTTCCTCGCCCTGAAAATTGTCGACGACACATAACTTAACCCCTTCAAACTCTTCTCTGGGCAGTTTGTTCTTCAGCTCTAACAGTTGGCCTGCATACATGGTGAGAATAGTGATTTGCGCTCGTTTATATCCTTGCAATAATAGATAACGGCAGAGTGCTATTAGGAAGTCTGCCTCATGAGGATTGGAAAAACTCTGGAGACCACGAACTTGATACTCAGGCTGACTATGATCGAGGAAGAAAAGATTATGGCGTAGTCCAGAGATATCGTCAAAATGACATACATTTTCATGGTCAATGATCTCATGTACATAAATTCGTTTAGTTAAGGCAGCAATCTCGGGACGCATGCGGTGTTGGATAGCAAGGCGTTTACATTCCATGTCATTTAGCACCATTCGTTCGAACAGGGAGATTTCGAGGTTGTATTCTGTGGCTAATTGATGGACCGTTGGTTTCGGGCGCAGCTGTTTGTGGTCCCCAATGAGAATTGTATGTTTTGTGTCGCAAGCAAGAGAAGTGATGATATGAGCCTCCATAACCTCAGCAGCTTCCTCGATTATAACAATTTTGGGAACTATTCTCTGAAGCATCGAGTGGTACCTCGCTGCACCGCTGGTCGTCATCCCAACGACCGTTGCTCTGCGTATTACCTCCTCCTCCTCTTGACAGGTAACGATTTTCCATTTAGCGCAGAGTTCTTCGTGTTTCTGTTCGCCTCTTTGGATCTCAAGTCTCAAGCGTTCTCGATAGCTTTTAACCCAGTATAGATACAATCGAAATCGCTCTTTCTCAGCTAAATCCCAGATGTTTGTCACCCTTTTTGCTTCGTCATCAGTCATCGCTGAAATCTTCCTTAACTGAGATTGTACTTTGCTGAATTCTTCTTCCAAAGAGATCTCGTCTTGTGACTCGGGTGATTGGCTTTCAGCTTCAAATTGGCTTTGGCTGTTGTCGCCGTCCATCACTTGACCTCCCCCACTACGTTCTAGGCTGTTTATTTGCCACACGAACGAACGGTCCTCGTAAGTACCGTCTAGGACGCCCCCTTCGTGTTCTGATTCTGGTATTAGTAATAACTCAAATTCTTCATCGCCCTCGATACATCGTTCATTTTGCAGCCTTGAAGCTTCTTCTTCTATGGTGATGGTTGGCTCATCGTCTCCGGGGTCTTCTTCGAGTACGAAATTCCACGGATGACCTGGCTCCTCGAGGCGCTCCGTAATTTCGGCGGTAGTTTCTATTTTTGCCTCAAGAGAAACTGGTGAATACAAATCATTATGCAACGTTTTGCTGTTTGATAAGTCATGTTCAGGACTCACTTCATACAATTCCCCAAACGAACTGGTTAGGTTGAGAGGGGTCGTTTGTGGTTTTTCCGCCTGAGGTTGAGTTGTTTCAAAGGGAAGCATCGTTTCTTCATCGTTTCTTGTATCTCTTTGCGCCTTGTTCTCGTTGGGGCTCTCTTTGGGGTTTTGTTCATCAAATCCTTTCACAAATCCGCCTCCAAAGTAACCACTTGTGTTATTATATTCTAAGGTCGGGAAAGGAGTGCAATCAATACTAACAGCTATTTCACCCTTATCTTCTGGTAGAATGATACACTCCTCTTGGATTTCACCACCTTCATCTATCTTTGACGTGTTTGCGCTCTGATTCAGATCATTCAACCTCGCGTTGTTGCAGAGCCACAATTTGAAAATGTTTGAAATCGTCTTACATTTAGCTGAAGCTTTCGGTGGTGAGACAGCTTGATACAGTTGGTCTGTATGCTGCATCTGCATGAAGCATTCCAATTCTTTAAAATCCATCACATCACCATCCCCCTTGGCAAAAGAACCCTTTAAAGCTCTCATTTCTCTGTTATTTAATCGAATTTTACCTTGTACTTCATCGCGATCATCACGTCGTCTATACATCTTCGTAAAAAGCTTTAGATTACATGCTTGTAGTTGCTCACTTTTACACCTTCCGCCAACTCTAATGATCTGTCTTTTTGGAAGAAAGTCCATTACCTTCTCGAGAAACTGATCCAGAGCATGATTTGTATAACAAACCATCAACATTGGTGACGTTTTACTCGGGTCCCATTGCTGACGGTTATCGAGCAAGCACCGCACAATTTTAGCTCCAACGTAAGTTTTTCCTGTGCCTGGTGGCCCTTGGATGACAGAAAACTCAGTTGAAACAGCTGTTCGCAAAGCTTCTAGCTGGGAACTGTTCAAACGTAGTGACTCGACAGATGGCTAGGCTTCAGGTTGCAGAACAGGTACTTTCTTCGCTTTTGTTAACTTTGGTACATCAAGGGCCTTACTGAGATCATAACATACGGGATCTTGGTCACTTTCGCGCCTTAGATACTCTGGTGGATCCACCTCTGCACAGCATTCAACCAAGTACTTCGTGAAAGGCATGTTTGTTTCATTCAATCCTTGAAGTCCCTTTAGAACGTGACGATAGGCTTCGAAAAAGGCTGGTGACTCAACCATTTGGTATAGATCTCGGCCTTTTTCGATTTCAAAAACACTTTGCTCCTCAACGAATTGAATGTAAACTTTACCTTTCTGCAGGTCTTTTGGGTCTCGATTGGCAACTATAGCAAAAAGCAATGTTTCGAAGTTGTTTTTGGAAAGACAAAGAAATGATCCAAAGATGAGCCTTTTTGATTGGGCCCAGTTTGTCTTGCCGAACTGCGAAACATCAAATTGAACTTCGTAATTAACTCCGGATGTTGTGAACTCCTTGCCAACAATAAGCACTCGCTGGTAGCATTTTATCAGCTGATTACGGTTTTCTCTTGAAACATGATGCGTTATTTCGTAGATACCTTCCCTTAAGGGCTCAAGAAAATCCTCACGTAGCAATCTGAATTGCACATCTAGGTAGTGCTCGACGTCTTCGTAACGTCCTCTTTTTATGTTCTTCCGTAAGAAAGGAACTTCTTGAGTTTTGATTTCTGTAGTCGTTGGACAAATGGGAATTTTTCTAAAATCGTCCGGTGGCTTTTTTTCCGTCGTGCCGGTATAGCGCTTTCCATGCCTTGCTCGTTCGGTTCTTATTATGTCATCTCTTACTTGCTTAAAGTGATTTAACTCTTTCGTCAGCTCATCTTTTCCATCAACAGTTGTCTGCTCCAGGGTTTGTTTCAATTGATCGTAAGGTGGGTCCGCATACGAACTTGGTAAGTGACCCAAATAACTCGTGAACACTTTGATTAAGCAACCAATGAATTCTCCTCGAGATTCCGGATCTTTTAATGCCTTCGTCAATTTAACACGATCAAGCAAGTAGGGAATTTTCTTATTGAAAAATGCTGATCCTTTGAGCGTAGCTAAAATCTTATTCGTGTTTTCGTTTGATGGGGCATCGCAGCAAATTGCTAATGTTTTAGTGAGATCCAATATGAATTCGTCACTGTTGTGCTGTTGCTCTTCTGATCGTAGAAAGAACTTAAAAAAATCCAAACCATCATTCAGCTTCTGAACAATCTCAATGCAATCCATTTCTTTTAATTGTGAGAGGTCAAGGACGATTCGTTTTTTGGGAAATGATTTCTTTTGATTGTGTTTATTTTGTTCACACGGAAGTGGAGCCTGCGTTTGGTGCTTTGTGGTGGGTGGATTACTTTTTCGTGGTTGATAGTTCCAGTTTTGACCTGTATCATACGAATCAATAAATACTTACATGAATTTTCTACAAAACAAATTTTATTCTAATGTTACAAATGTTTGCCGGTCTACATACCAAAACGTCTTCCTTTGCCACGCGAAGGAGGCAATCCATTACGTTCATTGGATTCCCGTGATGCCCCTCTCTCGTGTCCATGAGGATCTTGTTTCTTTTGGTCACATTTCCCACCTTCAATATCGATAGCAAACAGTTAAGCCCACAATCGAGACATTTATGACTAAGCCAATTTAAAATTTAATACACAGCCGATGTATTTGTTAGCAGATTACCTAAAACACCAGTAATTACCGTTTAAATGGAGGGGGGGGGGAATGAGTGCACAAATATGTTTCAAAATTATTGCTGATTGTGGGAAGGAAGACAGAAAAGTTGTCTAATTAACTGCGTTCCTGTATAGTAACTCTTTTGAAACAGTTTTTACCAGGTTAGGTGTGGCGTTTACTTAGGATCTTTCCATTTTGATAAACTACTGAAAGGTACGATTTACAACCAAAATTGTACCAGGAAATCACTCTGCATACCTGCTGTGGTGTTACCAGGTTTTGGCGTAGAATCTGCAGATTGGTCTTCTGCTTTTGTCTCCTTTTCGGTTTCTCTTGTGTCAGTTTGTAACGATGCTCCATCATCTAGAAAACAGCAAGTTTACTTTTTCTTTTTAATCTTAACGCTGAGAGCATTACTGCAGTAAGGTTGCTTTGTGTCTTCAAATTGTATCTACAAATGTGTAAAAACTAATTTATGGGAAATCAGAACTCTACAGACCTGAAATCGTTTCCTTTTTCTTATTTGAAGGCGCTTGTGTCTTGCCTTTTGTAAATTTCTGTGGCTTCCTTCTCCTGTGGTCCTTCAGCTCTTTATTCTGTTTTGCGGAACTGTCATCTTAAAATTAAAGAGAAAGGTCATACAAGGAAGGATTAAACACTTTTGTTGTCACTAAAACTTCAATACATGAAACATACCTCGATCCTTTCCCCACTCCCCTTCTTTCCTCGCTCCTTATCGTTGAACGTCTCCCCACCCCCCCCACCCCCCTTTTAACCTCTTTCCTTTCGCTCCCTTGGTCATCGTACCTTCATTTCCTGGCTTCCTTTTCCTGCAGTATCTCATATTTTAAGTGACTACGCTAACTTGAAACCTCCTTAATAATTTTGCTTCACTGCATTCCTCTGCCCTTTCTTTTACTTTCCACATCTCTTCCTTCCCTACCTGAGATACTGGGTCTACTTTGTGTTTCATCAGCAGCTGCCCCGCAAGCGCCCTGTGGTTGTGACATTCTAGTTTCCCCCTTTCCTCGCTTTTTTCTTTGACGTTTTTCCTGCTTTGGGTTTGATGTTTGCTTGGAATCTATATTGTAGGGTTAAACAAGGATTGAGAAACCACTTCATTTGAAAACATTTCTTCAGAAAAAAAATTCTTTCTTCTCGCTATTTTATAATAGATTTGTTTTGGATTAACTTTGGTCCATTGAAAATGTTTGGTTCTGTGGTCCTTCACACTGCAGTTATCTTGTCCACGTTCGAAATTGAAATAAATTGTTTTGTTACCTTTTGAGACTCCGTCAGACTCTTTCAGGTTCTTGGGATTTACTCCTGACCGTCTCTGTGAAGACATGCTGAGTTCTCGCTGAGAGCTGAAATTGAGAATTCAAAGGAAAGAGATTGTATCACTGACAAACCCAGCGTTGTCCAGTCATGGTGCACAAGACTTGCTTTCTGGTTAATGTCGATTTGGTTACAGTTGGGTATCGTTCCCAGAATTGAATTCGTGGGTTTCACGTATACAAAGGTGAAACTTGATATGGGACATCTTAAAAAAAACCTAGGAAAGTTACTTAAGTAAAATAATCAGTTCATTTTAAAAGGCCTAAATTCATATCTCTTACAATATGCTGCCTATAGTTGCTAAATGGAGAGAACCGTGTACCTTCTATTGTTTGCTCGTTCCTTTAACAGCGCCTACGGATGCATTAAGACTTCTGGAATCCTGAAGTCCTCACTTGTTTCCGGAAGAGCTATGAAGTTACTCATATTTATTATTTATTTATTTACTTGAGGATTTGTACCAAGTACTGGAGCAGAAACAATTGGACATGGGTCCCCTACGAGGTTTAAGCTCCAACAAACCCACCCATCTCACCCCAGGGGAGGACATCCATCACACCGTAATCTCGTGCGTGGGAAATTAACGTCTCCTACCCCTAACCCTGCAGAAGACGGGACCTCCATTTATTCGTCCCTATCCAAGAAGACTAGAATATCTAACCATTTCTTGATGTTATAGAAAGGTAGCATATTCTTCTCAATTATTTTAAGACCTTGAGTGTTGGTCCGGCCGGGGCTCGAACCCTCGACCTCCCGCCAAACAGTCCGGCTGCGCTCTATCCATTGGGCTAACCGGGAGGCGGTATTTGGAAAGGTTCTGCCAGATAAGCAGCAATCTACCCTAAACAAACATTCCGAATAATGAGTTTCCGTCACAAATTAGAGCAATCAGTTTGTTTCGATTTTTCTCCCTCACAAAAATATCGTGTGATCTTTCATCGGCCAGAGACGAAAAACGTATCAGTTACCCCGCCTTTAAGAGGAGGGTATACCAAATCAAATTCTAGACACACTCTCGCCTGCACACAACCTTGTATTAACACTGCACTTCATGACATAGTCCAGTTTTTCACTGGTTCTGTTTGACTTACCCTTAAAGCTTTAGTTCCCCTACGACTGTCAACAGATGCAGAGGCGATGGTATGACCATGGCACTAAAATGGAAATGTATCACGGTCATCATCGGCAGAGGTGGTTACTCATGTCAGTAGGGGTACTCAACTCCTGGAGTTAAATAAGTTACTTTGCTAAGCGCGTAGAACGTGCAAGGGATGGAAAACTGTCAGTGGCTAATCTGGTTTACTCCGTAATGGGAGAAGGCTACTTGAGGGCATGCATTTTAGAATGTGACCAGGATTTTGGTCTAGGGTAGATTAGTAACTGGATAATAACTTTGAATAGCCACAGTTCACGAAAAAATCTTGTCATTTACTCACTGTACTGACTACGACAATAATCATTTGATGTACAGATTCTGACTAAAATCTGAGACTATTCACAAGTTTATCTCTTCACAGTCATGAACTACAGTGAGTGAATTTTCACTTAAATTTTAAATAATTAATATGCTTAGAAGAGTTGTTTCTTAGAGAAAATAGAAACCGTTTGTTTTATCAATTATTCTGTAGACATTCCCTCCAGAACCCTGCGAGCAGAGGTCCTTCAATCTTCCTAGATTAGTCGGGAAGAGGAAGGAATCTCTGCGAGCCGCCTCGACTTTACCTATTGAGTGTGCGTTAAATTCAAATGTAACCGAGCCTTGCTCAGCCTCGAGTCCATCAGCAATTAACTATTCATTTTGTCGCAACTATTTTCCCGCGAGTTTCTTGCAAGGAAAACACGGCAAATACCGAAGAATGATTCGTTTAAAAAAGTGTAGTGTAGTGTGTTGTAGTTTTAATTCAGGCGATTCCATCATGGAATCGTCTGATATTTTTGGTTCTCCAGAAACGCCAGTGGAAAAGGTGACGTCCAAAGCTCGTGCTTCAAGAAAAGATTTGGTGTGCTTGTTATGCGGCATGTTCCGAGCGAAATATTCTCCGTCTTGTCGCAAGATGGTAAGCGTAAAGCGTCTCACAAAGTCAAGTCGATCGCCCCAGACACTCTAGAAAATCCGGTCTGGTGGATTGTCGCTTTTATCGTCAAACTTTAATGACGCGGACGAAGATTTGACGACTTTGAGAAATTCACGAGCGTAAACAATGAACTGTGGGCGTCTATTTAGTCAGCAATTTCTAACAACACATATGCGCACCGAGCCGAAACAGGGAAAACTGGTTTCCAACCGGACTGACTCATCCGCTTCGGTGGATGAGCGGCAATTCAAAGAAAGTCGAGGCGGCTCGCAGAGGTTCCTGCATACATACACACATACATACATAATATTATCAGCAACGAGTTGGGTTATTTGGTCCAAGACATTTAATTGCTACTCAGATTTTCATGGGTCATCAGAAGCAATCATCAGGCAACTCCTAATGATTGCTTCTGATGAAGCATGAAACTCTGAGAAGCAATTAAATGTCTTGAACCAAATAACCCAACTCGTTGCCGATAATATTATCTACTGCTCTAGTCCAACAATTGAGCCCTTTGAGAGTCGATAAGGAACATTCCAGCCTAATAATTGGTTACATACATACATACATACATACATACATACATACATACATACATACATACACACATACAAGACAGTCTTCCAACATTGGAGTTTGCCCTCTACAGCCAGTTTCAAATTGTCCCTCATACTTCGTATATTTAGACTTTTTCTAATAATTGTTACAACTTGCTCAGGACCTTCCTCTTCCCGACTAATCTAGGAAGATCGAAGAGCCTCTGCTCGCAGGGTTTCCATCCAGTTAAACATATAATCAATGATTAAAGACAATCAAGCGGGCTGATCTTAATAGATCGAGAACCTTCGAGATTTCAATGGACGAATTTTCTGAACCGGTCAATACAAATACAGACAGACTTCACACTGCAGAATGCAACTGGACTCCAGAAACTGCGTACTTGATAACATGTCAACTTTAATACAACGGACAGAGTGTCACACAATCGTTTTCCCGCGATCATCTTCCACGATCAGTTTCACTGTTGTGGAATATTCTGGCTCCGCTAGCCCCTATGGTTATTCCAGGCTGCTAATACTCAAATTTCTTTCTAATAATTTCTTTCAATTATGTAAATTTTTTGCGTAGAGCAAGTATGAATGTGAGAACAAATAAAAAAAATAAATAAATAAAAGATATTCCTCGCCCGTTCCCTGGTATATTTTGTTTATACTGACCGATAGCCAAAATGTGAACAGCTTACCATTCACCCAACATCACTCCAGCATTTCCAAGTAGTTTCAACTCTATCCAAGACTAACCCATTGGCTGCCTATGTTTCACATGTAGAATGTATATTTTTGCAAAAAGGAATTTAATCATCTTCAAAACCCACTTACACGTAATATATCCACATCTTATTCACAGTTTCCTTTGATTTATCTCCGCCGTTGCAAATCTCAAGTCATGTTATTAACCCATTGTAAAATGTCACTGAATAGTAATCAGTGTGGGTCAGATTCCAAAACGGACGATTGAGAAAGGCTTGTCGAACATAATGAAAATACGTTGTTGTGTGAGGAAGGCTAACAACGCCCTTCATTGATTTGAGTTTATTTGATTGGTATGTGCAGAGAACCTAATTCGGTTCTCTAAATGCGACAGGTTTTAGCGTTCTCAGATTTCCGTTAGTAAGTCATCCTTAACCACCAATATGCACAACATCAATCTGAAAATTATAATTAATCAAACTCACAGCTGTACTTCACTTTCCGAAAACTACGACTCTGAAGATTCCACTTTCTTTTTGAATAATGACCTCTTGTCATTGTCTGTAGTTCAAGTTTGTTTTGAATTTCGAATTGCTGGAACCGTCGAAGCACTAACATGGCGGCTTTGATATTGTTTGAGTACGACATTGCATCCGCTGAACTGTGCGTTCTACCTTACTTTCTTCAAACATTTTCAGTCAGAGGTATCCATTAAGAACTTTCTATCGCATCTTGTCGACGTTACACGCATGATCGTAAAAATTCATGGAAATTAATTGTGGATAATTTATTTAAATCTTTATTTTTTAAATTTATGCTTATGTAAAGACTTGTTGTTAGTCCTAAACCGTTTAGGGTAGTAATTTTCACAAGGTCTAACCCAAACCGCGGTTCTACGCAAGAAGAGGGCCTGACTTATTCTCTTTAAGAGAGTTGTTTTCATTTAATTAATGTCCTTCCATTGCTAGCTGTCGGCCCTCTTGACACTGTCCACAAAAACAAATGTTCAGACTAATGATCTAGTTAAATTCATGATGGTTTAGAATGCGGTTTTGCTATACAACGGCCAAACTTTTTTAAATGACCGGCCCCTTTAAGTTTAGCGAATTTTCCTAAGTATTTCAACTGAATAACAACTAATTAGATCAGCACAACTTCGGCAAGCCTCCATTGCGAAGGAATTAGGAAATAGGTGAATATAAACATTTCCTTACCCGTTCTCGCCCTCAAGCAATCACAAGGAAGTGTAGACACTCGCTCACAGCACAAACTACCAACAAGTTAGGGACCGGAAAATAACGAGATAAGACTTTGTTGCTTCGGTAGACAAGTATATGCACGCAGTGAATTGATACTGGGTTAGAAACAGATTTGGATACTTGATAACAATGTCTGTTTAGATAACGGGTTTTTTTTTCTTTTCTCGGAAATAGGAATTAAGTAAAAATAGATCGCAGAGTGGAAAACGGAAAGCGGAATTAGCTATATCATGGCAGTTGACAGATGATATTAAGTTTTGAAAACGACATAAATGGCTCAAAAGACACACCAAATTTCCTATCCTTCAATTACGCTGAAGTGAAAGTAAGCTTTGTAAATTAAACGTTAATTTTGGCTGGATCAACAAAACATCGGGCGCTTTGCGCATCAGATACCATTTGGTAGACTACTGTAACTCATTTTATACATTATTTACGAAAAGGAATGATTTCGCTTTAAATGTTCCAGCCAGCATGGAGTTTGCATAACATTTGTTCAATTGCTCTTTTCTGGCTGCGCAGATATCTTAATCTTATCTAGGTTGGTACGTTTACTTTGCCTTATGAAAAGCTACGTTGTACGTATTACTTTAATAAATAAAAGTTCGCAGATAAATCTGTACTCGCTAACCTATTCACACACCCTTAATTATTCAGTTTTTCGCTATTCGCCATCTCATTCATTCGCAAAAGATCCTGTTCTTTCTAATTGTGCATAAGTAAATACGTCTGCGAAAGGATGAGTTCTTTTAGCAGGTAGAGTAGGTTTCTTTCCTGTTTCACTCACGCGTAAGCCACTGCATATTCTGAGCTGCTCTCTGAGGCAATCTTCCATGCCTTTTATGATAACTCGCACACACTTCATGTAGCTCTTTCCGTGACAAATTCTTTGGTTTCTCGAATGGGGTCGTCGATAGCTGTAGATAGCCGGACGTTTCGATTCCAGGAAAGTCCCTGTAGGCAAGCAAAAGTCAGGACTCTCCAATGTTTTAAAAGACCTGAGGGAACATAAGGGACTACGATTAACAATTAACAAGAATTGCCTGCAAATATCCAAAGGTGCATTAAGATTATTCCTTCCATCATTTTGGTGTACCGATTATCCCCTTTGAATCGGAGAAATTAAAAAAAAAATTAATCGAAGAGAAAAAAAGATATAGTTAAAAGCATGCACGAAGTTAGTTACTTGAGGTTGCAAATGATGACCTTTAAAGCAACAAATCTAGGAACGTTTTGAGTCGATGCCGTTTAAATTTGCGTGATTTTCGCACAAGTTATAGGTCTAATTGATCCATACGCTCGAGAATTTCTACCTATCAAGTTTTTTTCAAGTGTGAATTTGAAAACCCTTGCTTCCAGCTACCGCAAGTGTACCATAAACCGATGAAATGATGCGCAAGATTAGTGCCAGAACAGGCTTAACTAGGGTAAGTTTGGCCCATCATACCTCTTTAACAAGCATTGTGACCTATTATTTTTTAATTACATTTTTCGAAACAGACATCGGTAGGGAACATTTAAGGAAAGGTTAAAAGAAAAATGTTCGATTACCTTTTTTTCTGAGGAATCACCTTGCTTCGAAAGCTTGATTTTTGACATATCCCACGCCAGTTCGACAGGTCTCGGTCTGATTCAACGCTGATTTCTTCCTTTTTTCTGTTTAACTCACCTTATTCATTTTATCCAGTCTCACTTCTTGTACATCTTGTGCATCCTTTACTTCCAATCGGTATGTCTTCGCCCCCTCGCACAATCCATGTCATGTAGTAAACATGACCTTGTCCACATAACTTCCAAATGTCACTTTGGTATCCAGGGAAGTTCGAGAAGACTTTTGCTTCCTCAGGCGGTAAAGGAGCGAGTTTTACCTCTGCACGTAACGCGTTAACGATCTTTTCCAGCCGTTCAAGATCTAAAGCACCATCGTCACCCTGGATGAACCCTGAAAACCCATCGCATGCCAACTTTAATCGAGTTTCACCAATACTTGACAGGGCGATTTTCTTCCTTACAATAGTGTTATAGACTTCTAAAACACTAGAAAATAGGAAGAACTTCCTCGCTTGTTCGTACACTTGACTGAGTGATTTCAGATCCAGTTGAGGGTCTTCAAGGTACTCTTTGATATCTTCTAATGCATCTTCCAATGTAGCTTTAGATAAATTCCCCACCTTATGTTGGACTTCGCATCCAACTTTAAAACCTTTTAGCAGTTGTTCTGCTCTCTTTACCTGCTGAAAGATGATCAGATGATTTCTAAACGTCGACTTAAGGACACTGTTCTGATTTGCATCAGGCAGATTGAAAGGATTCCAAGTCCATGGAACTGCCTGAACGCAGTCTAATTTTGTTTGCTGGACCCTCTTCTTCTTCTTTCTGTCATGTTTTGGCCGCTCAATAATTAGATCTTTTCCAAGCTGTATGGCTGAGTTAGTTACTTCATTTTCAACCTGTTGCAGTTGTCTTTTAACATCTTCAATGTTGGTCAGTACCCTTTTGATGATGTTGGCATAGCGATAGCTAAATGTTATTGATGTAGTGCACTTCGGACATCGCAAGAGGTGTACGTCATTACCTAACTCAAGCAACACCCACGCATCCATTTCATCAACCTTTACAATATGACCACAGTCAAATAACTGTAAGCATCTGGGAACTTCCATTTTCTCACCACGTCTATCACCAAATAGGGAAGAAAGCTTTTTGGAGGGGCAAATGCCGCATAGAGTGGGACAATTTTCTCCACACAGCCCAATACACGGATGACGACATGGGAGCTTCTTGGTACAGGGTGCATTACAGCGAGGGCGATCGCATTCTTCACCACAGAGATTGTTACATTGATAGTGAGGACAACTCCAGGTGCATGGTTTTTTACACGGCTCGTACGGTTTAGAACATTTTTCGGACCACTTTCCATGAGGGCACCCTCGGCTGCAATTCCTGTCACATGGAGGACAAGGCTCGCTACACAAAGCCTTACAACGGTGGAGGCATACGAGCAATTTGCCACATGTATATTGACATAATTCATGTGAGCCTCTCGGTTGACAATCTTTACATGCCCCAGAACATTGGTGACCACAGAGTAGTTTTTTCCCACACGGAACGGGGCATTCAATGGCATCAGCAGTCCGGCTACAAAGCATCCTTATTTTATGGCCACATGCAAGGGTCTTATTCACAACTACATCGCAAGGATACTTGGAGCAGTCGTCACCACACACTCCTTTGCACATATGTTTGCACCTACTCTTTCGACGCAGACAGGGTTTGATACAAGTTGCACCTTCACTCTGGTAACACTGAAGTGGTTCCTCATGACCACAAGGGAAACGTTTTTCTACTCTTCGGATACACTTCATACCGCCACAGTCTTGACTGCATAGCCCCGGACACGGATGACCACAAACAAGAGTTCTGTTGCATTGTTTCTCGCATTTTGCAGTCCTAGAGTCCTCACTACAAGCCATTTTCTTCCAATGGTTTCCTACGCAACCGAGTTGCTTCCACATCATCACTGAACACTTGTAATTATTGCAATCTTCAAAACATTTACCAGGGCATCTGTGCCCGCAGGACAACGTAAGGGTGCAGCTGTTCGAACAAGTACTCTGTGACACATCTTCCGAGCAACGGCAACTTTTCCAATGTTTTCCGCATGCTAGTACCTTTTCAACTTTGACTGCGCATTTGAAAGTTACACATTTATCGCCACATTTTCCCGGGCAAGGGTGGTTACATGGAAGAAGTCGTTCGCAAGGAGCATCACAAAACGCTTTCTCCGTCTGCGATGAGCACTTCATTTGCTTTTCATGATTGCAAGGTAATTTCCTTGTCATTATTTCATCACATGGTTCGTCTCGTAATCCACGGCTCACTTTGGCACATGCTATCAGCTTCTTATGTAAACATGGAAGGGTGATTTCAACCTCCTTTTGACAACAATAATCTTCAGGATTTATATAACACGGTAGGGTCTCGTTATGTCCACACGGTAGTTTTCGTTCCACCTTCTCCTTACAGTTAACACTTTGCAAGCTACCGGTAGCAACGAAGCAGAAAACAGTCTTGGCATGTCCGCACGATAGCTCTACTTTAACTTTCTGCTTGCAGTTGTACTCTTCGAGACCTTTATGGCAGGGGAGAGAAACCACGTGTTTACAGCGTAGTTCTTTTGGGACGATTTCGTTGCACAAAATCTTTTCTTTTCCAGCCTTTGCAACATAACACTCCAAGACCTTACTATGTCCACAGGATAAATAAACCTCGATCTTTTCCTTGCATTTGTACCTTTCCGGGTCCTTGCGACAGGGTAAGGGGACTGCATGACCACATAGTAACGTTCTGGTTACAATTTCCTTGCACGGCCGTGTTTCGCATCCTTTACCACAAATTTCATGACATGGATGTCCACAGGCTCGTACTCTTTCACAAGGTCTATTACACGTCACTGTGGCTAGTTCTACGTAACAGTAGATTTCAATGCTGTGTTTACATGATGGAATTGTCACATTAACCATTTCCATGCAATCACCACACGGCTTGTTAAAGTGGCAAGGTTTTTGACATGCATGACCTCCCTTACAGATCGTTTCGCATAAATGTTGGCATTGAACCTCTTGGCACTGTCGGCCGCAAACAGATGAGCACTTGTGACCGCATTTCAGCTGCCTTTCACAGGGTGCGTTACAGGAAACCTCTTTTGGGTTCATGTAGCAAGGAACTATTTGTTGGTGGCCACATGGAAGGCACTTGGAGACAGCACTTTCGCATCGTTTCGTTCCACAATCCTCGTGACATTCAGCCTGACAAATGTGTCCACAGTCCAGTTCCCTTTCACATCTCTCAGAGCATAGCTGAGGATGCTCTTTATCGCGACATAAAATTATTTTTTGATGTCCACACTCCAATTCAACTTTAATGCTGCTGTTACATCGACAGGTATCGGTGCATCTCATCGAACATGGGTGGCCACAGTCTAGAACTTTTGGACAGCTAGCGTTGCATTTTCTATGTTCCATGGGGTTTTCAAAACATGCCATCAACCTTTCGTGCCCGCATGGAAGGATTTTCTTGCACTGAACAAGACATTTTTTAGTACATGGAATAGCTCCACATGAATTCGTGCATTTGTGGCCACATCGGAGGAGTTTCTCGCATTGGGCTCGACAAGAGCATTTTGACGGGTCAGTAGCGCAAGGAACTTGTTGTTCGTGACCACATCCAGGGATTATCTTTGTCACAAGTGCAACACATTTTGGACATTCCACAGGAGAATGACAGACAAGTCGGCACTGATGTCCATTGGAACACGATTCGGAACATGATTTCAAGCACTTGAAGTTCTGATGGCGTGGGTCGTGAACATGACATAAGCTTTCACAGGCATGCCCACAATTAAGGCGGTCTCCGCAAATCTTCTTGCATCCTCCAAGTATGTTAAAGTCACTTCCCGATTGTACATTAAACACATTACTGTGCCTCTTGCAAACAAGCTGCAGATTCTCGCCGATTGAGTTTTGCGTTTGAAGATAATCACATATCTCCCTCCACAGCTTACACTGGCTTTTCAATAGGTGGAAATTTCCAATACAGTAAAATCCTTCGCGTGCTCTTGACAATGCAACACAGATTCTGTTCGACTCCCTCAGAAAACCAATTTTGTGTTCTGAATTGCTCCTCACCAGTGACAGTAGAACTATGTCGCTTTCTTCACCTTGAAAATTGTCAACGGCACATACTCGTATTCCCCCAAATATTCGTCTTGGCATTTTCTCTTGAAGAAGTAACAACTGGCCAGTGTACATGGTGAGAATTGTAATTTGGTTTTGTTTGTATCCTTGAAGCAAAAGGTAGTTGCAGAGTGCTACCAGAAAGTCCGCTTCGTGAGGGTTGGAGTAGCTCTGTAAGCCACCTTCTAAATTCTCAGGTTGGCGATGATCGATGAAGAAGAGGTTACAGGATACACCTGTGATATTTTCAAAGCTGCATACAGATTCGTGGTCAATGATCTCGTGTTCATAAATTCTTTTCGTCAGTGCGGCAATCTCTGGGCGCATGCGATGCTGTATACTTAAGCGTTTGCATTCCATGCAGTTCATTACCATTCTTTCGAATAGTGAGATTTCCAAATTATATTTTTGGGCCAATTCGTAAACTGTTGCTTTTGGACGGAGTTGCTTGTGATCTCCAATAAGAATAGTGTGTTTTGTGCTGTGTGAGAGAGACGTAATAATGTGCGCTTCCATTACCTCGGCTGCTTCTTCGATGATAACTATTTTAGGGGCCACTCTCTGAAGCACTGAGTGATACCTTGCTGCACCACTGGTAGTCATGCCAATGACAGTTGCACGACGTATTACCTCTTCCTCTTCTTGAAATCTGACAACATCTAGCTCGTGGCAAAGTTGTTCGTACTCCCTTTCACATTTGTGGATTTCAACTCTATACCGCTCACGATAGCTCTCCACCCAGAAAAGGTATAATCGAAGTCGTTCGGAGGGCGATAACAACCAAATGTCCTTGACACTCATTGCCTCTTCATACGTCATTGTTGTTTCTTTTTCTAACTTCCTTCTTAAATCATCAATATTCGCTGTGAGATGAATTTTTTTGATTTTCTTCTTTTGCTTCTTTTTCTTCTTCTTTGATGAAGTCTTGGGGTCAGTATTACCCTCGTCTGGAACATAGAATACTTGCTCTTCCTGTAACGCACCCTCAGAGCTCTCAGATATTTTTTGTTTCATGTGGAAACGAACTTTTCCCTTCTTTTTTTTCTTATAAACCACTATTTCCCATCCCTCTTCCTCGTGTTTTCCCTCTAGCTCTGGACTTCTTTCGTCTCCTGTTTCCGTCTTTGATGTAACAGGAAGGAAATCGCCGTCTCCATGCAGACATCTTTGATACTGTATCAAATCAGCTTCCTTTTCTACTGTAATGGTCTCTTCAAAAATTGCTGAAACTTCATCAACAGTCTCAGTGTCGTTATCCTTTTCAGTTATAAAGTGTGTTTGAGGACTGGCTTCCAAAGCAATTGATGCTGTTAGCGAGGTGTCTCGACTTACGAAACTTTCCGGTGCTTCTCTTGTGGCACTTGCGAGGGATGTTGCCTGCAAATCTCTTTGATCAGAGAGAAGGTTTTTCATCGGTTTAGGATGATGTTTTGGTAGTTTTGATGGCTGCTCTTCCGCTGGAGGACGGCTTGATTCGATGTCATTGGAGGTCGGCGTTACGGCAAAGGAAACTTTCCTCTGACCACTTGCACCCTCCATTTCAGCATCATATCCGACTTCATCGGCAATAAATGGTGCCATTAACAACGTAGAATCATGAAATATTCCCTCGTCTTCGCCTGCTTCATTCTTTGGAAAAACAAGTTCATTTTGCGAGCCTTCCTCTGTGCTCTTTGTTCTCCGATTACAGGAGTTAATCAGCTCGTTGCTACATAACCAAAGTGTGAAAGTGTTCCCTGAATGTCGGGATTCTCTTGCGGCGTTGTGAGGGAAGATGGCATTATACAGTTGTTCAACATGTTCGGGACACAGCAAGTCTTCCAAGTCGTCCAAAGCTAACAATCGACCGTCCGCTTCGGCAAGCAATTCTTTACAATGTTTCATCGCTGATACGTTGTCTGCCATCAATGCTCTGACCTCCCCTCGCCTGTCGTTCCTCCTGTATTGGCTGGTGAAAAGCTTCAGGTTACACTCCTCTAGTTGCTTACTTTTGCATCTCCCCCCGACACGTATGATCTCTTCCTTAGGAAGGAACTCCAATGCTTTCACTAAAAACTGATCCAACGCGTGGTTAGTGTAACAGACCATAAGCATTGGCGAAACTTCATTTGGGTCCCAAGCCTCTCGGTTCTCAAGTAGGCATCGCACAATTTTTGCCCCGACATACGTCTTTCCAGTTCCTGGAGGACCCTGAATTACTGAAAACTCAGTTGAAAGTGCCATTTTTAAGGCTTCGAGCTGAGACTCGTTAAGAGGAAGTGTCTCAACAGGCGGCCACGCGTCAAGTTGAAGGATCGGAACTCTCTTTGCTTCCGTTGCATCTGGGACATTCAGGGCCTGAGTAAGATCGTAACACACAGGCTCTTGGGTATCCTCGCGTCTCAGGTACTCTGGTGGATCAACTTCCTCGCTGCACTCAACTAGGTATTTCTTGAAAGGCAGGGTTGTTTCATCTAATTCCTTCAGCCCTTTAAGAACATGACAATATGCTTCATAATAAGCAGGCGATTCAACCATTTGATAATCGAAGTTCCGGTTTTCGATCCCAAAGGTGTCCTGTTCTTCTAGGAATCGAATGTCAATTTTTCCGGTTATGAGTTCCTCTGGAATTCTGTTACAAACCGTGGCGAAAAGCATGGTCTCAAAGTTGTCTTTAGAAAGGCAAAGGAAGGAACCAAAGATGAGCCGTTTCGAGTGTGCCCACCTCCGGGTATTGAATCTGGAGATATCAAATTGTACTTTATAAGAAATTCCAGACGGCGTGCACGTCTTTCCGACGATTCGTGCCCCCGGATAATATCTCATTAATTGATTGCGCATTTTTCTCGGCACGTTTTGGATAATTTCGTGAATTCCTTCTCTTAGAGGCTCAAGAAAATCTTCTCTAAGCAATCGAAACTGTACATCGAGATAGTGCTCGGCATCTTCATACCTCCCCTTAGTTATGTTCTTTCGCAGGAAAGGGCGTTCTTGGGTTCTGATTTCTTTAGTAGTAGGGCAAACCGGTAGGTTTCTAAAATTGTTTGGGGGCTTTTGTCCCCCATTGTTGATGTAGTGTTTTCCATGCTTTTGCCTGTTGGCTCTTACGATGTCATCTCTGGCTTGTTTAAAAGCCTGTAATTTCCTCTGTAGCTCCTCTTTACCTACGCTGTTGGACTGATCCAATGTTCTTTTTAATTGATCGTAAGGTAGGTAAGCATAGGAACTAGGCAGGTGTCTCAGATAATTCATGAACACTGTTATAAGCCAGTGAAAAAGTCGTCCATGGACGTCTTGATCATTCAAAGCCAGGCGATCTAACAACCGTGGAATCTTTGAGGTTAAGAATACTGAACCCCTCAGCGCAGTTAAAATCCTGTTAGTATCCTCACCTGGCGGTGCTTTACAAGCATTTGCCAGAGTACAAGTGAGATCCATGATGAATTCATCACTACTGTGCTCTTCATCTGTTGATCTTAGAAAAAACTTAAGACCAGGCATATTCTGATTTAACGCATTCACCACCTCAATTGAATCCATCTTTTTCAATGCTTTTAGATCTAGTGAAAAACATTTTCCGGGGAACATTCCACGTAGATGTGACTGTGTTGTAGGATTTGGTACTAAGCAGGGATCGCTTTTCATGGATTGTGGTCTCCATTGTTGTTGTGCTTGGTTTCTATCTGTATTGCAAGGAGTGAGTTTTAAGCATGACTCTGTTTGCAAGATTAAGGTAAGGGTCATACCTAGCAATTTGAATAAACCTTTCGTAGTTTTTCGTAACTTAATTGCGGTGAAATTCAACTTGTTTATGTTTTAGACTAGCATTTGTAATATTTATCGACTGAAAATAACATCAATTTCCTCTTAAAATGCTCAAGACCGAAGCCAGAAATTTCATGTACATCGATCTTGCTTGATTCACATGTTTCCTGTAGCAAAGCGACTATCACGGTCGAAAACTGTGTTATGTAGCGTGCAAAATGTAGTGGAATGGAAGAATTATCATGACAATCCTCGCGAACTTAAGAACAGTAGGCTTTTTCCTCAGACCATCCAAACTTAATTCCTTTCATTCTTTGGAATAAGTACTCTTCAAACGGTTCATTGAAGTGGAAAATGTTACTTAACAAACGTCACGTTGTAAATATATTTTTCTTTGGAGTTCATATGGTTTTATCCTCACAAAACTTTTGAATTCAGGTGTAAGAAATACGGTTAAAGAAGTAAACAAGGTTTACCCTCCTTACGACCTCCGTAAGCTCAAGTCACATTATAATTTGTCAATAATTGGGAATTTCAAACTTAAGCCATTTGCTATTGTCTTATCGAAAATGTCTTTCACACATGCGATCCCATTTTAAAATCTTCGATATATTCACCTGAACGTTTCCCTTTCCTATGCGATGACTCCGCCTGATGTTCTTTAGAAGTGCCTCTTTCGCGTCCGCTTTGACTTTTCTTTTGTTGATTATTCAAAGTTTGATCTGAAAAAAGCCGTTGGTTTTTATTTCATCAATGTATTGGGCATTAGTCTAACATTTCTCATAGTATAAACGTACTGAAGGTAAACACACATAATGATGTTGAAAACGCAATAAACAGTCACTGATTTCAGCTGCCATTAATTTGTCTGTGTAATTTTATCATGTCTTTTTCGTCGCGGACAGTCCAAAGACAAAAGGAAACGTCGAAACTATTTTTTTTTCCTTTAAAGAGATTTATTCAGTGAGATGCAGACCAAACATCTTCGATAAGTCCCCTACCTTTTGGATGTTTTGGCAGTATTGTATCGATTGACGTACCAGTCGCTCCAATTGGAGACGAAAACTGCTTTCCAGATCCTGTTTTCTTTCGTGCCCCTCCTTGATGAGCGGTGGTGTCTACAAAAACGTATTCAAGATTCAGTAGTCAACACCCAGATATGCTAATTCAAATTTTCCTCTCTTAACAAACAAGCTATTGTTAGATACTTATTCATATTGTTACATGTTGATGGTCCAAAAGTTAGCTGAATACTTTTATCTAACTTGCTTAATAATAGGGCTGGTCTATGATCAAGTCCTGGCTTTTGCAATAAATTCGTGTCAAGGGCTAAACTTTCTAGGTCTTAACTTTCTAGGTCTTAACTTTCTAGGTCTTAACTAGCAGTTTGATTAAACATATGAACATACCTTCGCCAGCCCCTTCTTTGCAGCGAAATGGACCCTTTAATCCTTCTTTCTTGTCTCTCCAATGTTTTGTTCTGATTCGACCTCTCTGGTCTCGCTTGACGGTGCTCTTTGAATTGCCATCTGAAATCAAGAAACAAAACTAACTTCATGCCTGGATGACTCACACTTGAACGAACAAAAACCAAGCTGAACCGAACAAAAATAATTAAAGGAAATTCAAAACATTTTTTAAACCTGGAGGCAAACCGCTGATAAGATCAGCAGGTATGCTCACACCATCATAAAAGCGATAAATAAACAAATAAATGGAAAATTGGTAAATTTGAATGAAATAAAGCTAGCAAGAGTTAAACTACAGCGGTCTATTTATTGATTAATTCATTTCTTTATTACACTTAATGGCACAAATTAATGAGAAAGTGATGTAAAACTAACTAGTCATAAGGATGACCTGTAAAGGGGTAAAATCAAACCCTATACGAGACAGATATTAATCCACCTGTGACCTTACCAAAAACAACAACAACAATCTACTTTTATTTACACAGAGGCAATTGTCATGGCCCGCGTATGGCTTATCGTAATCTAGGGGGGGCAGTCTCCTTAAATCTAATTACAAACATTCGTTATCTAGAAAATGCGATACGATAAGAAAATAAAAAAATAATAGATAAAATAGAGGGGGAAAGAATGAGAACAGATTCACCTTCACTAATGTAATAGAATTGTTCGAAGAATTTTTTTCCTATCGATATTTTACTGTAAAATATCATCTTAAACAGCCGTTGATAAAGAAACCTTAGGTAATCTAACAAATGTAAGAACAAGATAATAAAAGTAAAACTACATGTTATTGATATAATTTGTAAAAAATATAGTTGCTTTCATATTAAAAGGCTCTATGCTCTAGGTTCTCATACATTTAATGTAAGGAAAAAGCGAACATCCAAGGGGAAGGAGCTCCATATTTGACCCGCAATGCAACTGAAAAAGCTAAAGATACAATCATTTGTCCGATTGAAAGTTCTTCTCAAATGAAAATTCATGAGCATGACGCAAAAGTTGCGGTGTGTTTGTGAATAAGATTCAAGGTACAAGGTTCAATATTATCCTCTTTGGATACAAGACAAAAGGAGCATCTTCCTAAGCAGTTCAAGGTTTCCTGCCCTATGAACACATAAGTAAGCTAACTATCAGTTCAAATGAGTGGACTGCGGTATCGTTAAGTCTACCAAGGAATTTTCCTGTTATCGTTACTTTACCTCCTACTTCATCAGCACACGTTCCACATGCGCCTCCTTTTGGCTCAGACGAAGTAGGTTCTTCTGTTCCCGGCTCTTTCCTTCCTTTTTTTCCCTCCGATTCTAAAGGTGTGGACAGATTTAATTGTCAACCAGCTATTTTTAGAAGTGCGTGACTAATATGGCCAGGTTGAACAAAAGGGTTTTACCGTACACGTTTTGGAATTTTAACTCTAGTCCAACACTCTTCCGTTGGTGAAAGATTTGTATTCGTCCTCTGTAATGGCTGAGCAAGTATGCGATTTACACGAACATTATCTTATGAAATTTTCGTACAAAATGCGTTTTTTTTTTTTTTTTTTTTTTTACATTTTAGGTCTGTTTGACCTCGTAACAATCATGAAATTCGGCAGTTACCTTTAGAATCATTCCGCCTTGTCACTTTATGCCAGGGCATGGTGCTGGGTGAGAAAATGAATGTTATTACTTCGTAAGTACTCAGTAAAGCATCTTATACAAGGGCGTAGCCAGGGGGGCTCCTGGGTGCCCGTGACCCCCCCTTGATAGGCCTTCTTTTGAGCAATCAACCTACAATATTCAGGTGGTGAAAACGCCATGACAATATCTTGGCCTGTCCACTATACTCTCACTGCTCATCCCAAAACTGTAACATTAAGTAAAACATGCACGGCGGGGAGGTCGACATGACAATCTGGTGAGTAGCCTCTATAACCCCCCCCCCCCTTTGAAAAATCCTGGCTACGCCCCTACTATAGTAAAGATCTCATGGTCTTCTCATATGGTCCATTGTTTTCTTTCTTGCTATTTTTGTCGGAAGAAACTGGAATACGTTGGAGTAAAATTGTGTGATATGCACAGTCTATAATTATCCACAACCTTATTTAGAAGTGGAAGTCGAGAGGGAAACAATATAGCTACAAAAGATAGCCGAGAATTTGGGAGGCCAGAATAAAAAATAAAACGTACGCACTAATCGCGCCCAAAGCGTGTCAAGCCACCTATGAACAAGATTAGAATGTTTGACATTTCAGACTCCGTCTAAATATTGCGTGGGAACGCATGTCACTGGCATATTCGAGAGACCGTTATGACTAAAATTGGAAACAAAATCCCCCTGGAAAAGTATCTTTAAATCCAGATCTACTCTGTTGAACGCAATGAAATGTTCACAATTGCAAACATTCAAAGAAACATTGATGAGAAACAGCACTTATTGTTTGAAAAGATTAAACAAACAGTGCTAATAGGAGGGGGTTCGAGCCCAGTTTGTACGTTGTAGGTTTAACTGCAAATTGTATGCTCAATTCCAAGACTATATTTAGTTTCGCGTCATCATATTTATGAATAATGCCATGCTTAAATGTTACCGTCTCTGTTTCAAGGTGCAATTCATTTTTGATCACTCGTTTTAAAGTCGCTTGAGTAGCTCTGGAGTACGGAAGAAAGAAAATGTTGGGTTTGCTGTTCAGGCACTAAGACTGACACTTCGTTCATTATTGAAATTCCGAGTCTTTAATAAAGAGGTACGATCCAGAACAATCGACGACATAAAAATTGAAACATCATGTGCCGCTAGCTTCCGCTGAAAACTAAGGACCGACACATACTCATACACGAGCAATAGAAGCGGCTATGTGGTGATCTAGCTCGATATCAATAGAGAAAAAGTGTAAAATGCTCAGAATATGAGCTATGTTCTGTGAATTAGGCGATTAAAATGGCCATTTTGGTTGCGCAACGAAAAAGTCGTGCTTGGATGAGTTCAGTGGGGGAATGCTTTCAGGCTGAATGCTGCAGTCTATGTTAGAGCAAGGCGGAGAATATTTGTGACGAAGCGACGTCTTTGTATTAGACCAGATGCCTTTTTGGTTAACTAGCAATAGACGAAGCTAGATTTTAGACAGAACTATTCTGAAATTCCCTAACAGATAACTTCCCATTCAGCCGGGAAATTTGTTGATCCATGGTTACTGCCGGTCAGTGAGAATTTAGCGTAGTCACTGCTTGTGGATCCTTCTCTGCCGCAGAGAAAATGAATGTCTTCTTGCATGTAAATTCTCAAGCCCATAGCTAAACGGTAAAGCCGGAGGAGTTCAAGACGAATGTACTTCCCTTACCTTTAACACATTGACGCATTTGACTTCCGAGAGGGCTAGTCTTATCCTAAACCTGTTTAGATTCTTGTAAAAAGAATTATTTTAAAGGTTTCCAATACTGTAGCGGGCTTCAAAGTGTTTGCTTTCTCAAGTAATTAACTTGTTGCTATGATTCTCGGAAATTAGTATACTTATAGTGAGATAAATATATTCCAAAGAAAAACTTTTTGGAAAGGAAGGAATGGACAACGGAGCGACACAAGCACGGGTCCATTCCTATTCACAGCATTAATAAAACATATTGTCAAATGAACGAAATAGATGACTTTGGAACTTTTGGATTGAACACCTTTACATTATTAAAAGCGGACTGAAAAAATGAAAGTTATTTGAATAGAATGATCAAATTAATTTCCTTATTCAATCTTAGGGGTTCTTTGAAGAAGTTGAAAAAGGGTCGTGATCACGATGACCCGAAACCCCCCCCCCCCCTTCCGTCACTAGGGTCACAAGCTACTTCACTGGAATCGCTTACGAGATATTAATTTTTTAATATCAAACAAAACCAATAGAAATACTCTATTTATTCAACTTGGCGGCTGCTTTGATAGACCGCTCATTCTCGTCCCACAAAACAGTCCAATAACAATTATGATATGGTTTCTGTCCGGTGAAAAAAAAAATGATACTCGTATGTCTAATGAAGACGTAATCGAGAAATATTTCTTCACATATTGCGCGATTTGTACACTTTGTGTTTCGTTTAAGTGTTTTTATTTTTCCAATATTCCGTCAATCCATCGAGGTAATCCCTTCCATTCTAATCAATCCAGCAGACCCTTTCCAGACGCCTATGTTGAAATTGGCCAATCACATCACGTTCTGCAACAGTGACGGCTCCTTAGAACCCTTCCTTCTTTTCTGAGAAACGGTAAACATTACGGCTGATAGACTTCTCTGACGATTTAGCGCGCTTAATCGTGATGCTATGATGATATTTCCATGAAACAATGCTTTCCATTGCTTTTAAACCGGAAATGTAATCTTCGCTTCGAAGGGAGTATCTAGTGTCATGGATCACGATCATTCTTCCAACAGAAGAGGCCGTAATGGTTTGGAAAAACAGAAATACACAAGGTGTGTGCTGTACGCTTTTGCTATCTTTAAGAGTAAAAGTCCGTGCCCTACAGGCTTAGTCCATATAGTTTTACTATTTTCACTCGATATGAACTTTAAATTACGTGATGTAACATATCTTCGATGTCTCGTGGAGAAACTGCACTGTGAAAAACATATTTCGTGATTATGGGGATGATGAATACGAATGCTTGGGTGTAAAAGGCTAAACCCAATAGGTGTTCTAAGGGTGTTACGAGTGTTACTAGTTAAAGTTATATGAGTAGTGTCACGAAACTAGGATTGCATTATCTGAAAAAAATATCCAACTGATTTTTAGGTGGTTTATCTTGCACAAGCTTCTTCATTTCTTCTGGTTTTCTTGTTCAATGCTGATTATGCATTGATGTGGACCTTGAATGTGAAGTATCTTAGAGCATCTTCTTCTTCAGGCACAACAACAGTTACTAACACAGCCTCAAATTTTATTTGTACTGTAAGTATTTGTCTTGTTGTCCTGAAAGAGCTGTGTGATTGTTTTAAATTTTGCCACTCCTATTACCAAGGTCATTTGAACAAAATAAATCAATCACATTTTAGGAAATGAGCAATGATGCACAGTAATTGTGCCAATCACTGTTGAGGACCATTGCAAGCAAAGATGACAAACCTGCAATTCATTGTTTGTTTCATAATATAATAATTTATAAATTAAAATTGTGCGAATTAACATGTGGATATGATCAAATGCGCATCACAACACTTTTTGGGGGACTTTGGCCGGACTGCATCAGCAGTTTACAAACAATAGAAGGAAACTTATTTGAAGATGCCCCCTCCCCCCCAATTCCCAGTAAACAGGCCAGACCACATCACAGTAATCTTGTGAGTGGGTTCTTTAACGTCCCCTGCCTAACCAAATTAACTAATTAATAGATGCAGGAGACGGGACCTGTGGTTTATTCATCCTTATCCGAGAAGACTAGAATGTCTATCCATTTCTTGATATTAAAGAAAGGTAGCGCATTCTCCTCAGTTATTTTAAGACCTTGAGTGTTGGTCCAGCCGGGGCTCGAACCATCGACCTCGACCTCCCGCACAACAGTCCAGCGCTCTAACCAATTGAGCTAACCGGGAGGCGGTTAGCTCATTTCCTGTAATTTGATTGGTCAGTTCTGTGTATGTTACCCAAGGGCATGTGACCCAGTTTGCAGCTGTTTGTGCTTAACTTTCTCTTTTTTTGAATTTTTGGATTCTATTAAAAAATATATATATATGGCATATTATAGGAAAATTCATTACCTGACAAAGGAATTCCATGTTAATTGTGTGCAAAAACCACGATTCATGCAATATCTGTTTTCAAGTACAATATAATGCAGTATTCATGAGTCACAAAATGGATTTTCCTTGAATCGCATAGTTAAATAAAAAAGAGAAAAAACAGAAACAATGCAACAACAGAAACAGAAAACAGCAATAATATTGTTTGTTTTATGAGATGTGAAACAATCTCACCTAGCCTTGTTTTCAACTCGCAATTCCATGCTTAATACCTCACTTTGTTAACCAATCAGAATGCGAGATTTTGTTCAATTATGCGATTCAAAATGATATAAATTCTAATAACCAGCTCTTTAAATAAGATAAATGTCCATTTTAGAAGAAGGCTTTGGTCATTTTTAATATATATTTGAATTTCTTGAAGTTGTTGATCCCCTCTTTTTTAATAAACTTTTAAGACTGACATGACAAGGTGAATGTATACCTTAACTGAGATTGTTAAGGACTGTCATCTTTTGATTATTCTACACCAACTGAGGGACTACATGATCTTACCAAGACACTGGGAGTGTCTCAAAGATGGTCAAGATCTTTTCAAAATCGTCAACCTTTCTGCAGAGATCATGAAGCTCTGGGTAGAAAGGCCCTGGCTTAGATCTTTAAGGTTTCCCTAAAAATCTGGACCTCACCAGAAACCATTTAGTAATGGTTCTTGTTTTGGAGAGAATTGCAAAAGAGCAAGCAACACTTTCTTATCCCTACATAGCTCCACATTTAGTATGATTGATATACAGCTAACATATTAAGGAAACTGCATGTCATCTTACTGATGAGTTGGTTTCAAGGTTGTTACTGACTTTGTGTTTACAGGCTCCTTTTATTTTCAAACTAGTCAGGCAAACCTGGCTAATCATTCATGCAGTACCCCCTTAAAACTGCAGAAGAAGAACTGTTATGGAATAGGTTCATGAATATATCAAGGCTACTTTGCAGGCTTGTTTCAAGAATGAGTATTACCAATATTTGAATTAAGATTCTTGGCCAACACAGCCTGTACAGGGGTTCATATTCCTAGGAGAATAACTTAATTAGCCCAAGGCCTACATACTGTGCTTAGCAAGCTGTTGAATGACATTTGGTTGAAGTATGATCACTTAATATTGTTTGTTTGACTGTTCCAGTTGTTTCTGTGTACTCCCTTCCCCAGAGGAAGGGAGAGACTCTCCTTGAGCCCCCAGGGATATTTTGTTTCCTCATTAAAGATGCCCTACCATAATATTCCCTGTCTTGTTTGTTTGTTGTGTTGTGCAAGATTGGTGTGGCAGGGGATAACTTTTATCAGATTGGGAGCATCATTGAGGATTTGGACTCAGTGCAGCTTCACTCAGACCAACAGGGAGTGTGGGAGTCAATAATTTGAACGTAAGTTGAGTCTCCAAACACTGATGCAGGGTTTGTCTCTTACAGGAATAAATGGCACTGCTTGGTTTCTTGTTGTTTGGCAAGATGCTGTCCATGAGATGGTGGTTAGGTACATCCTTCATTATCATGGGCTTGATTCTGATTCACTTTAACAGTGCACCCTACACTGAAGATCAAGATCATAACAATGAACAGTGAATGGGGCTGAAAAAGGCAATTTGTTAACTTGTGAAAGTGGACTGACAATCCCATACAGCTTTAACAGTGGTTATAGTGGAAAGAGGGGATTGTCTGTCAAGATATGGATAATGTTTCAGGAAACAGCTTAAAATTTTAAATTGGATGGACTTCTATCTGGTGACTCTTGGTCCTTTATATTTGAACTGGAGTTGGGAGTATTGGTTCATTGTGTCCTGCAGAAAACAAGACAACTTTGAAGAAAAAAGTTTTGGATAATAGACAAGAAAAAAAAAAAACATCCTCAATTCTGTTTTGACACTACTAAATAAATATAGTGTATGACTGGCTAACAGAGTACTTAAATGGGCCAGGAATAAACCACTTGTTAGTGGCAATGAGTAAAAGTTGGCCTCTTTGAAGTTTATCAGTTGGTTCTGTGGACATATCTTAAATGTTGACTATAGGTAGATGTTGCACCTCCTGTTGCAATGTCAATCTACCAAAGGGACGTACCATGTGTTTAAATAAAAAGTTAATCAGTGGCTTGTTCTTGAATTCTCCATACCACTCACAGGTTGTAAGCAGAGGAAATGAACTGCATGATAAAACTGATCAGTGAAAATGCTAACAGTTCTTCCATTACAAAAACAGCTGAAGTCTGTTTTGGTCAAAAAGAGAGGCAGCTCAAACTTCTTTAAAAGTATTTCAACATATTTTATCGTTGGCAGTGCCCTTGGGCAATAAGAAGCGAATCTTGTTTTTTGATTGGCTACCCAAGTGGGCAAGATGGGTCCATCTTGCCTGTTCAGAATTGCCCACTACAATCCTGCTCTTAAAAAAAAATTTAATTTAATTTTATAATTTGTAATTCTTGGACTATGTCAGCAATTCAGACACAAAAAGTGGCAGAAGACAGTCAAGACAAAGGAAACATGAATGACTCCTGTGATTTTATTGTGCTATAAAAACAGTTGGCTTTCTTTCCTGCCTCTCAAAGTAAAGAAGTCATTCTTGATTCTCAAAAAGTGAATCTTTTTGCAATATAATAAACCCTTTTTATGTAGCTCAACTTTGTCTCAGTCCATTAAAATGCGAAAAAAAGATTGAGGCTAACGTCTAACTCTCTTGACTGCACAAGCTTGGATAATAACGCATATATATTGTGTCAAAAGGATTTAATCTAAAATGTAAAGATTTTCAGTGAAAGCCAAGGATTGTGATATAAATTAAGAAATACTTTTTATGAAGTCATTACTGTTTTTATAAGTGTGCTTTTTCTTTTTGCAATGCATTCTTTCAGACTATGAATTATCTAATATTTCCCCCTCTGATTCGTAAACATTTTCCATCTGAGTTCCACCCCTGTCCATGTTTAAATTCATTGTATTATCTATCTTTGCAGGCATATTTCTTTTTGTCAGGCATATTTCTATCTTTACTCGTAAGATATTTTTGCTGTAACTTAAAATATCTATCAGACTTAAGCATACTGTGTAAAGGTAGACATGTACAGTATAAGTCTTTCACACATTCATTACTTTCAAATTAAATGTAGGTATGTTTTGACCCAAATTTACTTAATTTTTTGTTAAGAAAGTGCATTTATGTCACCATCAGACACCTCGCATCACTGTCATAAGTTCTACCATGTTTATCTCTAACCTTACTTCATTGTTTTTTGCTATTATGTGTATGATAATCTCTGCCACCATCTGATTCCTCCCTGTCAGAGAGAACACATGTATTTCTAAATTTGCTTGATCTTTTGATGCAATGAATTGAATAATCATTCTTGTCACTACCACATTCCTCATCACTCTCATCAGTAAAGACACATTTATATCTTTTATGTTTGTTGATAAAGCAAAATACACCTTAATGTCACCCTCAGACACCTCATCACCATTATAAGTTCTGACACGTTTACATTTAACTTTACTTGATTGTTTCTGGCTATTATGTGTACGATTATTTCTGTCACTTTCTGATTCCTCACTGTCAGAGAAAAGACATTTATTTCTAAATTTGCTTGATTTTTTGATGCAATCGAGTAATCATTCTCATCAGAAGCAGATTCCTCATCACTGTCATGAATGAGGACATTTATATCTTGATTCACTTGACTTTTTGTTGCACAAATTTGCAAAATCATCATTGTCATTATCATTATCACTATGGTTATTAGGATGATTGTACCTTTGGTGCAGTTTGTCACCAGGTTTTTTCTGTTATCCTGTTCTGTGACCATTCCAAATTTTGGCGAACTTTCTTGCGTCAAAAAGGTTTCCCCACCGCACCATTCTTTTGTCTCCTTTCTGATAGCTACATCCAACTCAACATGATGTCTATTTGGATTTTCTTCAGTGTCAGTAACTTTATCGGTTGCAACAGCGTCAGCAAGAGTCCCATTTTTACAGCTCTTGCTACAATTCATTTTTTTTTTTACTCGTGGGGCTCTTTTTCAGTTTCTGTTTTTCGGATACAAGATGATCGCGTGACCCTTTTCCGCTTGATAGCTCTATGTCACGCAAACATCCGTATCACCTACATCCGCCACTTCTGTTGCCACCCTGGTTGTCTCTGTTTTCTCAACAACAACAAACGGTCGGTTTCTATAAGAACGAATCGTGTATTATCGAATATTGTTCTCTATCGTGGACATTAATTGTCCGAAGCTCATTTTCCACGACCTGGGGTGAAAAAGTCAGAGTCGACATCTATCTAAATAGAGCAATTTCCATTCCCTTGTAGCTCTTTTTTAGCCTTTTGCTTTTCCTCGGTTCTCCAGGGTTCTTTTGGAAAATAAGTAGTTCTTAGTCTCATTTTCAAAATTTCCCATTTGAAACTTTCCTTAATTTCGTTTTCGTTCCTGGTGTTGATTGCTTCTCTTTACTTTCAGACTGCCGGGTGATAGTCTTAGTTAAAGTTTAGGGTAAGTTCGCAAATCTCTTGACAAGCGCCTCAAACTATGGTCTGGGTCAATTTGATCCGTTATTCGAATTAGCTCCACCGTAAAACATTTTCCTTCGATAGCATTATATTTCACATCTGGGATTTTCCTAATTTCTTTTAATAGTTCGACTTTCTCGGGCCCTCATATTTATGACGACTTTTCAAGAGCTGTTCCTGTCTGTTTTACAATCGTATTAATTTCTTCTGGATCCGGTACAATGCTTCGTAAAGTTTCGATGTCTTTCCAGAGGAATACTTTTTTAAAAATGTAAATGTAAAAAAAATTCCTCAATTGAAGTACTCTCCCAGAAGTAAATATTCGAAGGGTTTCCGTTACTTCTTTGGAGAGCACTTGTATTGGATCCAGTAAATGAGAAATGAATCTTCCATAAATCGTCTCCTCCGCTTGCTTCGTTGGTCATCTGGAGAGCAACATCACAATATTCAATTTTTCATGCGTATGACGAGTTTCCCTCTGCGTTGGTCAAGAGACACAAGGAATACTTAGGCTGCTGAATGGCTATTCTCTATTTCTCAAAAACACCAGTTTTCCTCCTTGATATTGCGTGACATGCGTGACAACAACAACGGGCTCCTACGCTGATTCAAAATTTCCACCTTGTTGCCTTTGTTAGTTGACCGTTATAATTTTCGCTGCTCAAATTGAGCGGCGAATATTTTCCTCAGAAATTTTGTGACGATTTCCAGGAAAGAGGATCCGATTCGGTGAGAACAAAGTTAAAATAACCTCACGGAGCCTTCATTATTTATGGCGGAGGGAGGGCTGGCAAGAATAATGGGGGGGGGGGGGGGGGTCATGATAAATTCAGGAACTAAAGTAGGGAGTCATAAGAAATAGTTGGGAATACTGTAGGGGGGTCAAAAGCTCTTTCTTGTTACATCTCATCTACAAATGTGGGTTTGAGTTTGTAGAACGTTTCTACTACCCGCCATACAAGATATAGGGAACAGTAGCTAACTTTGCATAGACTGGAAAGCTATTCTTCTTCAAGCTATAATAATGTTTATTTCAAAAACGATATTACAAGATTGCAGTGAAGGCGAGCTGAGTGTAATATTTACAAAAGTATTAACAATAAAAAAGCTAACAAAAAGGATGACAATGATGAGATGTTTTAAGTTCTAAGCTATTTACAATTAAATTATATAGACTAGCCATGAGTTTTTGGCACGATAGGGTTAGGGTTTGCAAGCTATGATTGTTTTATTTTATTTTTATTTTTACTAGCTTCGCCGACAGGCAGGGACACCGCAACAGCTTGCGGCAATTAATGCGGGCCCGGTAAACTCACCGATCCAAGTCCAGGGGAGGACATCCATCACACAGTAATCTCGTGCGTGGGAAATTAACGTCTCCTGCCCCTAACCTTGCAGGAGACGGGACCTCCATTGATTCGTCCCGAATAAATGGAAGCTAAATTCTTACACTTCTTTCGTGCTTAGCAACCTCCCGCGTGCATCCATAACTCAATAGTGTACGCTGTGGTGTTTACCATTTGTTAAGCATCTTTAGATTTTAAACTCTAGAACTGCATTGTTAAGGTATTTTTGCAATAAAATGAAATATTTGAAAGATATTTTTCACTTCTTTTAACCTAGCTGCCTTGATAGTCCTAGGGGAGGAGGGGCTAGCTATTTTTGCAATTACAACTGGAGGGGTCCTGACAATTTTAATTCTTGTAGAGCAGGATCAGGATATTTGTTTAGTCTCACTCAAAATCTTGCCATCCCACCCCCCCTAGCCTCTAGCTTGTCACGTAGCTTCGCATGTGAGCATCTATAGATTAGTTAACCTACTAACGGAGAGAGATTGGGTCGCACCCACTTTCTTGCGTTTAAGCACTCAAGGACCCTTGAGGGTTTCGATGAAGTTGATCATCAGATGACGAATGGACAAAACAGAACCATTAATCGATTTTTACCGTGATTAGTCAGTAATTCAATTGTGAAGTTTCTTCTGTTCCTTTTGGCGGCAAAAACTTGACGTGTTATGGAACATTCGTCGTGTTGTTATAAATGCTGTTACAACTCTCTTATTCAAGGGAACCCTTTTTGGTACAAGGAAAAGGTGATTGCCTAAAAGAAAACTCAGGACAAAGAGGGGGACATCACAGTAATCCCTTTATGAGAACTATTTATTGCATCATAAATGAAACTGCGTTATCAAGAAAAAATATATATCTCATTGGACGTTTTGTTGTGTAGTATCACTGAGTATTTTTACGAGTTGTACCGTAGGGCGAGTCAAAATACAAATAACGAGTAAAAATACTCAGCGATACTACACAGCAAAACGTCTAATAAGTTATTTATTATCCAACACGCCAAATTTCGCGGATATTTATTTACGAGGAGTGCGTGACAGAAGTATGCGAAGCGGAACGGAAGTGGTGCGTTGTCGTGTTACTGTTTCTATTTTCTTCAATAAATGAAGAAATTTCCTAGTTGTCTAGCTGTTTTTCTTCGTTCGATTCATTTAATAAACTTGGATATATTTTTGCCAGCCATTCCGCCTCTTCGTCGTCAGAAATAGGATTCAAATTGTGCGCCATTTTTATTTTCGTAACTTCAATCCAATTCTATGCTTACGCGATGCGAGAAAACCTGTCCAACCGGTTCTCTGGAGTACAAATACCGCGTGATACTTGTTCCCGTCTATGGCGTTATTTGTACTCTACGGAGTGTAGTTGGATAATAAATATATATACTCTTTCTGTAAAAAATTGCTTATTTGAGGCAATCATGTCAATCTCCTACTGAGTAGGCTATTTGGCTATTCATTTTTCTTGTTCATAAAAATGTACGAGTTATCTCATGAAAAGTTTGAATTTCTTTATTTACCATCTATGATTGGTTTTGTGTACCATCTTTCATTAATTTTGAAATTCAAATAAGTTTTCTTAAAGATTATTTCACTGAAAGTTAGTTCCTTGGCGAACAAAAGGACATTCAAATTTTGTTCATCGACTATTCTATTCCGTTTCAAGGAGAATCACGATACAGATGTTTTGCTAAAAATTTGAGGATAAACCTTGAGAACTTGTGATAAACCCTCTTACCAATCCTTCTTTCATTCCATTAAGGTCGTTTTCTAAAGTTGGTTGTAATGTTTTTTCTGATGTGGTCTATTCGCACCGATGTTCTTTTCACTCTTTACTTTAATAGGGAAAGATATTCATCATTCAGCTTGCTTCATTTATGAGGTTTTTCATCTTTATTGTCGAGGAGTCCATCGTAGTTTTCATTTGTATTTTTTAAGTCTTGCATATTGCATTTGGAACCCTCTGGTAAGTTATTTTGTGTCCTCAATAGTTTTGCTGGCCACTTCCTTGACCTTCAGAAATGGCGTCTCGGCTAAATTCGTACACAAACCAGTTGGGATATAAACGTACTTGGGATGTTTAGTCGTTTTCTTCAAGCGCACACAACGTGCAGCCCTCGCTGCCAACGGGGATGCTTTTCCCTCTTCGCACAATGCACCCGATGTAGAATGCGTGGTCTTTCTCGCATAATTTCCACATACCTCTTTGGTAACCAGGAAAATTTGTGAAGTCTGGAGCTTCTTTCGGCAGTGGTGCAAGTTTCACCTCTTTTCTAAGCAAATTGACGATTGTTTCCAGCCAGTCAATATCTAGAGTGTCATCGTTCCCTTGGAGAAATTTCTTAAGCCGTACGTGTGCCAGCCACAATCGCTCTACACCACTGCTTGATAAGGAAATCTGAGGCATCAGAGTAATGACCTGGGCCTGTAAAGCTTGAGAAAATAGGAAGAACTTTTTGGTCTGCTCGTGAATCTGACTTAATGTTTCCAAATCAAGCTCTGGGTTTTCAAGATCCTGTTCAATGTTTTTCAAGGCATCTTTGATTCCATTCGATTGTTCGCTTACCTCCCGGCATGCCTGGATGTTTTCCAGGACGGTTTCTGTCTTCCTCACTTGTTGAAGGATCATCAAATGATTTTTAAACGTACATTTGAAAACAATAGTGCGATTTCTACGCGGCAAATTGAAAGGATTCCACTTCCACGGGATAGAACGTACACAGGCAAAGTCTGTTTGTCCAAACTTCTTTCTGTATCTCACACCATGCTTCTGAGTTGCATCGATGTCCTTTGCTAAAAGAATGACAGCGTTGTTAACCTCTGCTTCAAGTTTTTGTATTTGTGTCTTCACGTTTTCAACGTTTTTCAGAGTCCTTCTGACAATATTTCCGTAACGATAGCTGAATGTTATCGACCTTGAGCACTTGGGGCATCGTAGAAGTTGTAGATCGTCACCCAGTTTACGCACCATCCACGCATCCATCGCTTCAACACTCATGATGTGACCACATTCAAGAAGTTGAAGACACCTCACGTCTTCCGTTTTAGCATAACCTCCAGCAGCTAATGTGGAGGAGAGCTTTTTGGCATCACATATGGCACACAGCTTTGGACAGTTTTCCCCACACAAGCCAATACATGGGTGCTGACAAGGGAGCTTCTTGGGACAGGGAGCATTACATGGCGGGCGGTCGCATTCTTCTCCACAAAGATTCTTGCACTGATAATGTGGACAACTCCATGTGCACAATTCAGTGCAAGAATCACAAAGCTGTGAACAAGGCTTTTTACATTTTCCATGGGGACAACTTTTGGCACAACTCTGGTTACAGGGAGGACAAGGCTCGCCACAAACACCTTTGCAACGATGTAAACAAATAAGTAATCGCCCGCATTGATGTTGACAAAATTCATGTGAACCTCTCTCCTGACAATCGTAACATGTTCCCGAACAATAGTGACCGCATGGCAACTTTGCTTTACATTCAGCTGGGCACTGCACTTCATGGATAGACTGCCGGCAAAGCATCTCGATATTATGGCCACAAGACAGGACTTTCTTCACAACCTCATCACAAGGATAATTAGAGCAGTCTTTTCCACAAACTCCTTTACAGCGATGTTTGCACGAACTCTTCTGTCGCTGACAAGGAGCGGTGCAAGTAGCAGTTCTTCGTTCAAAACATCGAACATTGTCCATTTTGTGACCACAGGGAAATTTATCTTCAATTCTCTGCATACATCTCATATTTTCACACTCCTCGCTACAAAGGCCCGGACACAGATGACCACAACCAAGTTTTCTGCTGCATTTCTCCGCGCATTTGACATCGTTGGGATTGTCACTGCACTTCATTTGGAGAGAGTGGCCTCCTGCGCAGTTGAGCTGTTTGAACATTTTCTTGCGGCATTTGTACTGACTACATTTCTCTGAACATTTTCCAGGACATACGTGACCACAGGGTAACTTCCGCTTGCACTTATTTGTACAAACGACTTGGGACACATTCTCAGAGCAGAGGCAGCTGACTTTATGGACTCCACAGGCTAAATCCTTCTGAACTTCCACAGCGCATTTGGAAGAAGCGCAATCATCACCGCATTTCTTCTGACAACGGTGTCCACACGGAAGAGAGCGTTCACAACGGGCATTACAGAAAATATTTCCGTTTTGTCCTTCAGAGCACCTCACCTTCTTTTCATGACCACAGGGCAATTTCATAGGAATCTTTTCGTTACATTCATCTTTTTCCAATCCATTTCTCATTTTAGAACATGTTGTGTGCTTCTTGTGTCCACAGGAAAGGGTAAGTTGAACTTCTTCTTCACACATAAGTAAATGATCACTTGGAGCATCACAGAGGTTTCCTTCTTGTCGTTCAGAGCACCTTAACTGCTTTTCATGACCACAAGGCAATTTCATCGTTACCATTTCGTTACATTCATCCTTTGTCAATTTAGTTTTCATTTTCGAGCACGTTGTCAGCTGCTCGTGTCCACAGGAAAGGGTAAGTTGAACTTCTTTTTGACAGGAGTATTCCTCTGGATTGAAATAGCATGGGAGAATTGTTTCGTGTCCACATAGTAGTTTTCTTGTCGTTTTAACCACGCAGGAAACATTTTGCAAATCCTTTTTCAAAGAGAAGCAAACGAGAGACTTCTTATGTCCACATGATAGTTCAACATCAACTTTCTTCTTGCATTTGCAACCATCAGCTTCTTTGTGACAAGGAAGAGTAAGTTTGTGTTTACAAGGGAGCTCTTTCTCTACTTTCACGTTGCACAATGGTTTTTTTTCTGCTCCCTGCGCAACACAGCACTCGCAGTACATTTTGTGACCACAAGGCAAGTCAATTTCAATTCTTTCCGTGCATTTATGCTTTGAGGGATTTTTGTGGCAAGGTAAATCCACCATGTGACCGCACGGTAACTTTCTGCTCACAAGCTCTGTACATGGCCGAGCTTCACATTTCTTACTACAAATACTTGAGCAAGGGTGTCCACATACTCTTGATCTTTGGCATGGTTTACCACAGCTGATTGATTTCGGATCTAAGTGACAGGGCACCTCGACTGTGTGTCCACATGTGGGAATTGACATATTGACTACCACCATGCAGGCATCACACGAACGACCAAAGTGGCACACCTTTTGGCATGCGTGACCTCTTGCGCACTTGGCTTGGCACAACTCCTCACATTTGACTTCTTTGCATTGACGGCCACATACTGACGGGCATTTGTGACCGCAATCCAATCGTCTCTGACAAGGATTGTAACAAAAAGCACTTCTGGGGTCAACACTACAAGGTTCGCTTTGTTGGTGCCCACAGGGAAGTTCTTTAATCACGCTTACGTGGCATAGATCCACTCTACAGTCCTCATAACAGATTCCAGGACACTCATGACCACAGTCCAAAGTTCGTCTGCATCTCTCGATGCACTCGAATGATTCATTTTTCTTGTGGCACAAAACTCGTTTCATATGCTTACACGGTAGTTGAACTATAATTTCCGCGTTACACTGGCATTCGTCTTTACATCTTTTTGTGCAAGGGTGGCCACATTCCAAAACTTTCTTGCAGTCATTATGACATTCTACAGTAGTTGGATCAAGGTGACATGCCACCTCCTTATTGTGCCCACACTGGAGAGTTCTTACACACTTGACTTTGCATTTATCTGTGCAAACCTCCCCGCATTTTTTTCTGCAGTTGTGTCCACATTGAAGCACCTTCTCGCATTTCACTAGACAAGAAAACTTTGCAGGAGCAACACAACATGGTATGGACTGTTCGTGCCCACACTGAGGTACTGTTTTGGTCATACCGTGATAACAATCAGGACAGGGTCTTGGGTGATGACAAACGTCTTCACACTGGTGTTCGTTGGGGCAACTTTTGAAACACACTTTTCGACATTGATCATAATGATACAGGTCTGACGGATGGCAAGGCCTGTCACAAGCATGGCCACATTCAAGACGTTCCCCACACGGCTTCCAGCATCCTCCATACTTCGGAAAGTCCTCTGAGTCTCTCGCAAATTCCACGTTCTTGTGTCTCTGGCAAGTAAGTTCAAGGGTTTCGCCAATTGCACTTTTTGTGTCTAAATCATGGCATATCCCCTCCCACACTTGACACTGGCGTCTTAGCATGTTGAGGTTTCCAATGCAGTAAAATCCTTTGCGTGCTCGTGACAAAGCAACACAAATTCTGTTGGATTCACTAAGGAAACCTATTCGACCCTCTGCATTGCTTCTCACCAATGACAGAAGAATTATGTCATTTTCTTCTCCTTGGAAGTTGTCTACTGCACAAATTTTGATTCCTTCAAATTGATTACGTGGCATTTTTTCTTGAAGAAGAAGTAGCTGGCCGATGTACATGGTTAGAATTGTAATTTGGTAAGGTTTGTAACCTTGCTGTAGAAGATACTTACATAGGGATTTCAAGAAGGTGGCTTCGTGAGGATTAGAGAAACTCTGCAGATTCCCATTTAGGCTCTCGGGTTGACAGTGATCAACAAAGAACATATTCTTCGATACGCCAACTATATCCTCGAATTTGCACACTGTTTCGTGATCCAGTATCTCATGATCGTAAAACCGTTTAGTCAGTGCTGCAATCTCAGGGCGCATGCGATGCTGTATGTTCAGCTGTTTGCAATCCATGCTGTTCACTACCATTCTTTCGAACAAGGAAATTTCTAGGTTGTATTTCTGGGCCAGTTCATAGACTGTTGCTTTCGGGCGTAACTGCTTGTGGTCTCCGATGAGTATAACATGATTTGTATCACGTGATAAAGAAGTGATGATGTGCGCCTCCATAACTTCGGCTGCCTCCTCGATAATAACAATTTTGGGGCCTATTTTTTGGAGCATGGAGTGGTATCTTGCAGCACCACTAGTTGTCATTCCAACAACAGTTGCTTTACGTATGACTTCTTCCTCCTCTTCTGCTCTCACCTCTTCTAACTCCGCACAAAGCTGCTCGTGCTTTCGTTCATATCCTTGGACTTCCATTCTGTGGCGATTACGGTAACATTCCGCCCAGTAAAGGTACAATCGGAGTCTGTCGTCTTCTGATAGGGACCAAATATCCGGCACATTCATGGCTTCTTCATCCGACATCATTTTTAGCTTTTGCAACTTCTTGTTTATTTTGCTTGTGTCTGCTCCAAGATCTATCTTGACTGCTCCTTTTTTCTTTTTCTTTCTTTTTTTACTGGTCGTCTGTGTGCCGAGGCTACTTCTAAATTCAGTACTGTGATCTTTCCTCTGTTCATTCCTCTTTCGTCTGGACGGCTTCATATATGAGACCTCTATCCAACCTTCGCAAGTTTCATTATCATTCTCGTCATCTTCAACTTGACAGTTTTCTTTGTCGGGTAGTTGAATTGCTGATATACATTCTTCTTCGCCTACTAGGCGTCTTTGATTTTGTATCCGCGTTGCTTCATCTTCTCTAGTGGTTGTGGCTTCAAGGCCTTCATGTCGTTCTTCAACTTTTACTTCATCAGAACTCCCTGCCTTCAGTCGCGGGGGTTTATCTGTAACGCACATGTCGAATGGTGCTCGAAAATCATCAGGAACTTGATCACCAACACTTTTATCCTTCTCTTGAAGAATTGATCCATCCACTTCATCAGCATGGTTGTTCTTTGTTGATCCATCTGACGGCTGATTCATATTATTTAACCGAGAGTCATCGCACAGCCACAATTTAAAAGTATTGCGAATATTTTGGCACTCGATTGTTGCGTTTGGTGGAAACAAAGAGCCATAAAGTTGGTCCACATGAAGCGAGTTCATGCCGTCTTCCAAAACTCTGAACTCCAGAAGGTCTATGTCAGCTTTACGAATTGTTTTCTTGACATTTTCCATTTCACTTAAATTGTCTTTTAATTTCCAATGAATGAAGCCTCGTTTGCCACGTCGTCTGTTATCCTTTACGAATAGTTTCAAATTGCAACCTTCAAGACTTTGGCTTTTGGATCTTCCCCCAACTCGAATTATCGCGCCTTTCTCCCGGTTAAATTCTAGCACTTTTTCAAGGAACTGATCCAGAGCGTGATTGGTGAAGCAGACCATCAACATCGGGGATGCTTTCTCAGGATCCCATTGTATCCGGTTCTCAAGAAGGCATCTTGCGATCTTGGCTCCAACATAGGTCTTCCCTGTTCCGGGAGGCCCTTGAATTACGGAGAACTCGGTAGTAACTCCTGCTCTTAGCGCTTCAAGCTGAGAAATGTTAAGAGGAAGTTCCTCAGCGGATGGCCAAGCTTCGGACTCGAGCACAGGTACCTTCTGTAACCCTACTGCATGACTTACAGCAAGGGCTTTCGTGAGATCGTAACATACGGGATCCTGGTTGCTATCGCGTCTGAGATACTTTGGTGGGTCCACCTCGGCACTGCATCCAACCAAGTACTTTGGAAAAGGCAAGCTGTTTTCGTTTAGTTCTTGAAGTCCCTTGAGCACATAATAATACGCCTCAAAATACGCAGGAGACTCAGCCATCTGGTACCGCTCTTGACGCTTTTCGATATCAAAAACATTTTGATCTTCGACGAATCGGATATCAAATTTACCTTCATCCACATCCTTTGGATCTCGATTGGCAACCGTGGCAAAGAGCATGGTATGGAAGTTGTCTTTCGAAAGGCAAACGAATGAACCAAAAATGAGCCGTTTTGAGTGAGCCAATAATGCCTTGGCAAACTTGGAATTCTCAAGTTGAACTTTGTAAATAACGCCAGAGAGAGTGAAATTCTTTCCAACAACGCGTACTCCTTGGTAGCATTTCATTGACTGATTGCGCCGTCCTCTAGGGACGTTGTGGGTAATCTCATAAATTCCTTCCCTTAACGGCTCGAGAAAATCCTCTCTTAGCAACCGAAATTGTACATCGAGGTAGTGTCCAACATCGTCATATCTTCCCTTTGAAATGTTCTTACGCAGGAAAGGTCGCTCTTGAGAAGTAATTTCTTTGTTTGTTGGACAAATCGGCAAATCCCTGAAGTCATTAGGCGGCTTTTGTCCAATCACGTTTGTGTAACGTTGTCCTCGCTTTTGTCTCTCAGCTATAATGATATTATCTCTGAATTGTTTAAAGACCTCAAGCTCCTTCTCAAGTTCCTCTTTTCTGTCAAAGCTTGTTTCATCTAAGGCTCGTTTCAATTGTTCATAGGGCAGGTCAGCATAAGAACTGGGCAAAGGCGTCAAGAACTGTGTGAATATTTTGATCAGGTATTGAATAAGTGTTCTTCGGGATTCTTGGTTATTTAAGGTTTCTGAGTCTTGAATACGATCTAGCAGGCATGGAATCTTTGATCTCAAAAAAATAGAACCTTTAAGCGCCGTGAAAATTTTGATCACGTTCTCGTTAATTGGCTTTAGGCATACTCTCTCTAATATGCAGGTAAGATCAAAGATGAATTCATCTCTGTTGTGCTGCTCCTCTTCCGACTGTAGAAAATATTTAAAGCGAGGCATACTCTCATTTAATATTTGTACGATATCGGTACCTTCCTTCTCTTTTAATATTTTCAAGTTCAAAATACTTTTCTCTGGTAAAACGCCTCTCAAAGGCGCCTGTGCTTTCTCCTGTGACGAGGAAAGGACAGTCTTATTTCCTGGAAAAGGTGTTCTTCCCTGTTGCGCTCGTGTTTGACCTGTATTACAAGGCAATGTGTTTCAAAATAAGTTGATCGTTGGGCGTTTGAATTTCTCAAAATCAGCGGAGAAATGGGTAACTCTATCGGAAATCAGCACAAGCTTACAGTTAATGTTGTAAACGTTGCTTAATCATACTAATAGGTTTCAAAGAGCATGTTAGAAGGTCTTTGCTTATTTTTTTACGACACATTTTTCTCCTTTCTCCTTTTGATGCACATCGTGCGCACTTTTGTCTCCGGTTATTTAATAATCCTTCTCTCAACAACCCTCGTTGCTGCGCAGCTTCGAGGGACAAAGACATGTACTGGATAGGAGTGGAAATAGTTATCAAATGCCGATGGGATCGTATTGCAAGCTTTGGTTAAAAGTATGTGAGCAAGCGTTCAATCTAAATTTTTTTTTAAATCAAAACCTTAACAAGTAATTATAGCCTAGAATTCCAACTTAACCATTACCTGAACGTTTTCCGTTGTCAAATGATGGTGACACCACGCACCGTGATGAGTCTCCGTAAACTTGTCTCCTTTGTTTATTAACGTTGTCATCTACGAAAGAATGTTGTTTTAGAAAGACAATTATCCAGTAGATTTGCTATTTGTAGTAGAAATTGCCCACGAACGTAGAGGACTAAACACTACTAAAGACATCGAAGTTCAGGAGTAAATGGCCGCTTCGTTTGGTTCATTAGCGATTGATTACAGACCCTAAGGAACGAATTTGGAAATGGGAGGGGCGGGTGGGGTGTACGTTCTCCCCTTGCTCCTTTTTCCTACGGGAATGGATAATGACTAATATGATAACTAATATAATGATTTGTACCCTTAATTACCTTGATATCTAAAGATCTCGAGAGGCCACTCACCTCGAGTATTGCGCTCAATCAGTGCGTTGTCTACTGAGCTTCCACTTGCCTTTTGAGGGGCTGGCCTTTCTTCTTGCGGTGTTGTTTTCTTCTCTGCACCCGTCTGACTTGATTCAGTCGTAGCTTCAGTTTCTAAAATTATTCCGTTAAAATCAAAATTTATCCTTACGGTGAGATATTGACAGGATATCATTACAGTCCCTTTCTGAGTGACTCGTTTGCAGAGATGTTAAATGACACGAGTCTCTAAACCTTGAAACCAGCTCAGGGGCTGTCAAGCTCTTTTCAGAGCATCCATAGCAAGTTAAAAGTACGCACTTTGGAAGACCCTGAGGGTATTATCGCTCACTTATCTCTTTATTTAAGTATCTCAAGGAAATGGTCCTTGAAGCCTACAAAACTCAGGAGGACCAAAATCCATTTAACTAAGAAATTGTCTAAAACTTATTAAGATGTTAAGAATGGTCTATGCAACTTGTATGTTAGACTTATTGAGGTGTTAAGAATGTTCTATGCAACTAAGATGTTGGACATGAGGAATAACAAGCATATAGGAGAAACAACAGCTAACATAAAAAAAATCAAATGTCATGTAGTCAGTCAAACGTATCAAACTCTTTTTTAAGGGTGTTTGATTAAAGATCACAAAGGCGAACTCCTTGAAAAATTTTGTGAGCAGGCCCTTAAGTAATAACAATAAATTTCACAATCGGGTCCTTGATTGAAAGATAGATGGACAAATAAAAATGGCAAGAGAAGCTTAAAATCTGTGGGGTCCAACAGGTTTCCAAGTGGATAACGACTACTAATTTGTGAGCACAGTAGATACTTTTATCTGTTTACAGAATTTGAGCAACGCCATGTTCGGACTAAACTATTGAGGCACTACGAATTTGCATTTCTCGAATTGCATTGCACTCATGCAGAATGATTGATTTAATAACTATTTACCGTGCGTGTGGTTCCTCTCGATCTTCATCTCACCTTCCAAGAGTTGCTTCCTCTCAATGCCAACCATGTGAATAACTTGCCGTAGCATTTTACTTGAAGTACTTCTTTTTAATCGGATGAAACTCAAAATTGTATTATTTTGGTACTGCGAACATTTTCCACTCACCTTGAGAGGCTTTTTCTCTGCCCTGGTGTCGTCTGTGTTGTTTATTCTTTCTACCGTCCCAATGCTTTCTTTTAAAGCGGCCTCTGTGGTCTTGTTTGTCTTCTGCAGTTTTATCACCTTGAGTAAGCAGAGCATTCTATTACACCTACTTACAAAGCTTTATGCATTAACCATCTTATTGGTTACTTAATACTAAATCGACAACCTTAGAAGTCTCTGCTGATGAACCATAGGTTTTTTCACCATTCAATCATAAAAATTGGTGGTGGTGGACGGTTGTATTAATTGGGACGCATCAGAACCTCAAATAGAAATCTCCAGAACAGGGGCATGTTCCATTTCACCGGTAATTTCTAAAAATCATGCTTGCAGATTGATTCATATATTACTTGTGAATTGCGACGGCCAACTTTAATTACAAATTCCAAACTATCCACGAGATAAACTTACAAGAAAGGGAATTAATCTGAAGATTCCCCTGAGACTTTGGAGCGAGGGTGAGTTAGACTGGAATCACGCAGATTACACCAAAGGGTTCCTATTTCGCAGGTACAAATTTAAAGCAAGTTTCTGATTCAGATGTAACCCAAGTTAATCAGACGCAAGTGAAAACGACCAAAAGGCACTAGACCGTATGCAAGCTAAGTAACCGAAAGTTGTCAGCGACAGCGAGATGACCTGGAAATGAGCCAATGGAACATACATTTTCTTTCCGAAATTCTGTTTGAACATTTTCGTTAAAAAAATCTTAATAAGTTTCCTAATTACATTGCAAATGCTATCTACTGTCTTTAAAGTAAACTACTGTAAAAGATAATCAAGCTAGTGCTTTAAGATTCTTGAGCAACAAACACTACTCGTATAGTTTCTTAGAATTGAGAGCGGACATTGAGATGATACGAGCCGGGAGATATCAGTTGTTCTTAAGATGGAAAAGCCTTTCTATACCTGGTACTTTATCAGCAGATGTTCCACAGGCACCTCTGCCTAGTTGAGACACCTGAGGACCTTCTGTCTCTGGTGAAGATTTGGCTTGTTCCTCTTCCCTTCTTTTTGAAGTTGCATCAGATTCTGCAATGCAAGCAGCAAGTCACGTTCCAACGAAATTCAATTGTTTGTCATTACAAATGAAAAACGGGCATCCAAGTTGTACAGAGGACTATTAAAACGTTCCTATATCTCTCCTTTTTCAGCCGGAAATAGATACAACTACGAGATTATAGTTAGATAAATTTCTTTTAGCAAAGAGCAGTAAAAACCAGCCAAACATAAATGGGCTATGTCTAACACAGTTCTATTAATAATGGTAATATGACCGAGTGGAGTCCAATTCGTACTTTAATCGTACGAGTGATCATAGTTAGTAGAGGGGGACTAACTAAGACGGGTTCGAAGCGGGAGTTCGATTTGTCAGTCACGAGTATAATTACAAACCGAATTGGACGACACGAAGTTCTGTTACCAATCAATCATAACCATTACAATTTCCGAGAAAAAAAAAATACGTTTAGGGAAAATCTAGTAGAGACAATAATTAAAGTGAAACTTCCTTCATTTGGAAAGTTCCTAAGTCTTTTAGGATAAGTGGTTGTTGCTATGGTTATATTAATTAATTCTGTGATTGGTGGATTAGCTAATTGGACTAAGTATGATTGGTTGCTTTAACTGTCCGATTACAATTGTCCGATTACAGCCAACTGTACGGTTACGCTGTCTGATTATAGTATTAAGAAAATAAAGGAGGTAATACACTAATCACATTAAATGGAATTGTAATAGTTATGATTAATTTCTGAAATATTAATTCATTTTATGAGCTTGAGCAAAGATGAGGGCACAGGAAAAAGATACCCAGACTTAACTAAATCTGAATAGTCCCTTTTACAGTCGTGGGCTTGGTGGCCAAGCCTTTGAACAGGAGTGAGGCTAAGGGTGACCCTGTTGTGATAGACACCTGTATCTAGTTAGCATGATCACAAAGTAATTTGCATTTGAAAAGCAGCAACATCTCTATCATAACAAGCTCACCCTAAGCCTCACTCCTGTTCAAAGGCTTGGCCACCAAGCCCACAACTGTAAAAAGGACTATGAAAATAGGTGGAGGAAGGAGTTGGGAGCCGGGAGGTTCGAACTCGGCGAGTGGGTCGGTTCTGAACACAAAAAGAAAGAAAACGAGGGACATGCCTCTAAATGGTGCCAATGCCATGCAGTCTTACCCAATGAACTTTCAATTGTTATTTTAATCGCCCTAAAATAAAATAACAACTCCAAAAAATTTTCTTAAGAGTAGTTAAAGAAAAGTAGTGAATCTAAATAGTAAAGAGACAACATTAAACACATCCACAGAATTATTAAATGTTACGGGGGATGAGTAATAACGGAGATTCCCCCTTAAGCTTAAACCCCCGGCCATGAACTACTTAATAATGGTCAATAATGATAAGCCGGGTATTTACATCAGTCATGGTGTGAAATATTTTATAATACCTTCGGTTTCTTCCCGCTTTCGTTCTCGTCTGTCGAAGTTTTTCGCCCATTTTTTTTTATTCGAGGGCATGGTGCTGAAAGAGGAGTGATGTATCACAATTGAGCCGTTTTAGTACCTCACCACATTTACAAAGCTAACCCCTACAACTAAACCTTACCCATCATGTTGCAGGAGCAGTCTATTCGCATTGAACTGTTTCAACTGTGGAGTAAAACTAGTGGAAAATAGATAATACCTGACGAGTCTAAAACAATTTGTCGAGTTTTAAAACACGAGACAGCTCTGAAATGTCATTATGGTCACTTGAAGCTTGAACAAAGCGGGGGCGTTTTCGTAAGTCTTCAAAATTTTATAAATTGTACTAGTGTTTCACCCTTGAAGGTCGTTCTTTTGTTGCTGGTACGAACTTTTTCATTGGGTTACGAAAAGCTGGATAGGCAGACCGCGGAGCCTACAAAGCCTTTCGGCATGAAGAAAGAACATTAAAAAAAAAAAAAAAAAAAGAAAAAATTCAGCAGCTTTCGATTTCTAAATTTAACTACCTTGACGTTTTTCCAGAAAACCTTCGCTTATGCAGATTGTGATTATAAATACAATCCACGCTCGCAGGATGGGGGCGACCAACTGGAACGAGTTATGAGGCATGATGTGACGGCACGGTCTAATCACAGGGAGCCCATACAATCTGTTTGTGTAGCCGATTGTTAATTTATAGTGAATATACCAGATTTACCGTCTTCCTCACCTATAGCGATATATTGCTAACTATGTACATAAATCAATGAGAAATAAACGTTGAATTACCTTACTTATGGTGTATAGTCGTCCTTTTGCCTCAAAAATTATTTTTTTAGCGATTTTGAATAAGTTTGAGGTCGTCGTTAATGTAACTCATAACAGAAGGACAAGTGTGGAAAACTTGTTTTGAGAGGGTTCAAGCGCCCGAGCGATTTTTCCTCCGAAAATATTGCATCGCTCCGCTTTCAAACTTCGCAGCGTTAAGGTCAAAAGATTCACGATTTTCCTCGTACCTTCCAGTCAAAAATGCATCCAAACGGACCGGAGCTAGTCCTCGAAGAAAATCAAAATTCCACGGTATTAGAGCGTCTGGGATGCCTAGCAAGATTCTCATGTGCCAGCCAGACACCGTCACGCTGATTACCCTTTTCTGATTGGACAACGTTAAACGATGACTAAACGCCAATGGTTCCCCACCCTCGTTCGATATTTTGAATTGGTCATCGTTTAACGCCGTCCAATCAGAAAAGGGCAATCAGCGTGACGGTTTCTGGCTGGCACATGAGAATCTTGCCAGGCATCCCAGACGCTCTAATACTGTGGCATTTTGATTTTTTTCGAGGACTAGCTGCGGTCCGTTTGGATGGATTTTCGATTGGAAAGTACGAGGAGAATCGTGAATCTTTTGACCTTAATGCTGCGAAGCCAGCGGAGCAATGCAATTTTCGGGGGAAAAATCGCTAGGGCGCTTGAACCCTTTCAAAACAAGGTTTCCACCCTTGTCCTTCTTTTGTAAGTTACATTAACGACGAACTCAAACTTGTTCAAAATCGCTCAAAAAATCATTTTTGAGGCAAAAGGACGACTATACACCACAGGTATGGTAATTCAACGTTACATTTACTATAAAATAACAATCGGCACACAAACATATTGTATGGGCTCCCTGTGGTCTAATTGCATTTGCCAATGTGGCAGTGTAGATAGCAATTTCAGAAACTGTGAAGCAGTTTATCGATAAAACAATTGCTAAATGCTTGATTCTATCCAACCATTGAGTTTCTTATCAAGTTTGCCATCGTTAAAAAAAATGTTGGTTTTGTGGTCTCTTCGGTCGTAGGTGACCCACAGAATTTAAGCACATGACTTACTTCAATTTCAGGCGCCATCTTAGTTTTAGAGTATACTTACGAAAGGTTGATTATAGGCAAAGCATCAACCATGAAATAATGACGATTTTCTTTTCTTTCTTAGAAAGGTGTTTCAGCGGAAACCATTTATACAAGTTTTTCAACAGAAAACATAAAGGATTATGTGACAACTGACTGAATGATACAGCGAATATTGTACGAGTTAACAAGGGTGATGTAAAAAAATTGAAAAGCAGTAATATAATGCAGTGTATTACTTTTTGCATCGTTCATCGCCAGACCGTTATTTTATTTATGTAATCTATCAAGGTTCGTTTCCGTGATGAGCGTGGAAAGCAATTTATTTGACCAAATACGTTTTAAACAACAAACATATGAAATACATATATATGAACTGCGGTTATGAAACGTATATTTGCACGATCCTTCGCAGTAAAGCACTATTTAAGCAATAGTGAAAATTAGACCTGAATAAGTTTGAATAAGTTTGAGTTCGTCGTTAATGTAACTTATAAAAGAAGGACAAGTGTGGAAAACTTGTTTTGAAAGGGTTCAAGCGCCCGAGCGATTTTTCCCCCGAAAATATTGCATCGCTCCGCTTTCAAACTTCGCAGCGTTAAGGTCAAAAGATTCACGATTTTCCTCGTACCTTCGTTCCCTCGTTCCTTTTCCTCGTTTCCTACCTTCGTACCCTCGTTCCTTTTCCTCGTTTCCTTTTCAGGTCTGATTTTCACTATTGCTTAAATAGTGCTTTACTGCGAAGGATCGTGCACATATACAAATACGTTTTATCGTTCGAGCGATTTCAAGGTTGTCAACAACCGTTGGCTGATTGGGCTGCTTCGGTTTATTGCTCTTAACAAAACGACCGTCAGCTCCCAATGTTCAGAGTTGCACAGTGTTGCATCCTTTATCCCAAAGATCTGGTTTACCACGATACATAGATTCAGTTGGTTTTGATTAAGAAAGGAATCGGGAAGAGAAGACAATCGCCCATACATCAAGCACAAATTTGCTGTCTTAGTATCTATAGCCATTTTCCGACGAACTCACTTGCAGCGCTATTTATGAAATGCATCAAAATTTAACATTCAAAATTCACATAACAATGTTCCTATCAAACTAAAGCAGCCTACTTGTGGCGCCCATTTAGCAAAATAGGAAATGCTAACTTCATCTTCCAACTTTAAGCTTGTGAAGCAGGAATTTTAATTACTTCATAGCTATTAAATTCGCCGATACGAAGCATTTTTCAAATCCATCTGGAATTGGTACGAAGTTTTAATTTGCATTTACAATCTCTATAGTTTGAAATCCAAGATTTTCTAGTAATCTGAAGTAAAAACATTATTAACGGCATATATATTTATCCTGATATAAATGATATAAAAAGTATGACCCCATGTTTATTATTCTTTCTCGGGCATAGTCCAGCTAAGCGGAAATAACTATAGAAGAATACCCATGACTTTCTTGCGAGGGATTTTGAGGCATCAGTTCGAGCATAAATGAAAGTTTTGAAACTCATGATGCTCCAAGTTAATTTGTGAAACACAGTGGAAGAAAAAAATTTAAAAAATGTTGCTTTTTGTATGCAAGTTCTTAGTGGGCCGTTGTGCAATATGACGCAACAGCCATGGATAGTTAATCGAAGTTCTCGCGATCCGATTGTCTTCACTCAGTATGAAAAACAGTCGAAATTATAGCAGATTTGACGACAGCGTTTGCTTAAGGATTGAAAACATGAATCGACCGACAGTAGTCGCTCTTGTGGTTCGACTAATACTTGATTTAATAGATTTGTAATAGAGGGTCTGTTGGGTTCACTTCTGGTTAACCATTCAAGATTCTCGAGTGTTATGATCGGTTTTGAAGGCACTTTCTATAATTTACTATGGTACGTAAACGTTCTATGGTTGTGAATGATTGGTCATTAAGAGCTAATCATGTTTCTCTTCATGACTTACATTTTGCATTCGTCATGCCCGCCATTGTGGGATCATAATCGCTAAAACAATGTATTTTTGTTGTGAACCACACAACGAGTCGTATAAAACTAGTTTGATTTTTATGTAATTGCGATATCAAAATTTCAGTGGCCTGCGAATGGTACTGCCTCTCTTGTAATCTACACAGAAATGTGTGAAATGCAACATTAAAGAGCACAAAAGACATTGTTTTCACTTACCATGTAATACACCAGCCTTTCCAAGTCTAATCTAGAACCCTGCTTCAGCTTCTTTCACAGGAATACGGTGTTTCGGCATAGCAATATAACTCAGTAACCAATATCTTAAATGATATAGAGAAAACTTGCGAAACCGCAAGATTCTGAGAAAAAATTTTTCGTCTAGCAATTACCGTTTTCTCGGAAAAGGAAAGTAATTAAAATTGGAATGGACTTTGGAGTCAGAGATGTTGAATATTGGAATGCCTTCTGCGTGGTAAAAATAATCTGCCTGAAAAGGCTTACATAGCCAGTCAGGTTATCCCACTTCCCTCTAAGTTCTTTTTTTTTTTCTCATCCCGTGTCCCACTTAACCGTGTTACCTGTCATATCCTTGTAATATTGATAAAAGTGGCGTCCCCGTTTGATAGTAAAACAGTTTCTAGCGACGACTTCTAAGCACTTCGGTAGATAGCTTACTGGTGTTTTCCACGATCTAATTTCAAATTTACTTCATTTAACAAAACATCAAATATAAAAAATTGAGCAGAGCCGCGTGGGTTTTTTGGATCAATGACGACGAATTCAGAATGACGTTGTTCCACAAGAAACATACGGTAACACACTCTAAACAGGCCACTGCCCAAGTATGCCCTCTCTAACCAGATGTAAACGTGAAGACAAAACAAAGGTCAAGAGAAGCTGTTTTCCCGGAAATGTTACCTTCGTGTTTTCGTAGCTATAGAAATGCTTAATTTTAAAAGAAATTTAGAAATTAACATTTTCAAGTTATCTCGTAAAAGCTGACATGGGAAACTTATCGGAATCAACGGGAACTGGGACACTTGGTTACCACGAGGTACCAGTTGAGGATCCCCTGAAACCTTTACTTTGCAGACCAGACCCTAACGCTTTTCTTTTCTTGGCGCCATTATAAAAAATAGCTCAGATCATATTTCACTATCTTTGTCCTTTTTGAAATATTCGTCCTTCTGGCAAATAATAAAAAAAATTCTAGCAAACTTTCTACAATACGTACTGTGGCTCTCTCCAGGTAAGAAGTTGAAAGAGGTTCATAAACTGTAGTCTAGTGACGAAATACGAAAAGTTTTGGTTAAAATCAGATTTTGCTTTTTTCGTAGTTGACAAGAGTTGATACTAAACGTTGGGAATCGCTACAAGCAGGCGTAATAGGTATAAAGATTGTTCAGAAGCTGTTGTCGCTTTTTTTTCCTTTCTCGACAGATAATAAACGTCGATTTGCCAATCTAACTTTTTAATCCCAATTGCAAGATGTAAATAATCGATTTTTCACACTTTCCGCCACACATTTATTTTAATCTCCGCCCCCGGTGTGGAGTCAAGCAATGTCCCCAGTTGATAGATTTTTATTTTCTCATCGCCTTTCCGTGGGGAAAATGTATCGAAACTGCGAGAAAACATTCTTGAATGTTCTTTAGTCCCTCCTGGAACTGGATGGGTTAAGAGAGATCGTCTAACCATTTTCTTTGTCATGAAGTTTCCTGATGGTAGGATTCTTTACTCACTACGATAGTACACATACATGTTTCTTTTGCTGTCATCATTTTTTATCCATCAGTGCACTGTGATGGCTAAAAACATGCCATTGGTCAACTCTCTTAAACTAATAATTTGGTTATATCAACAAAATTGAAATGGTAAATTGGCCACCGTAATGATTACAAAAGCTGACGTTTCGAGCGTTAGCCCTTCGTCGGAGCGAATAGAGGAATTGTGGGTTGTGTGTGCTTTTAAAGGCAGAAAATGGAGCTACGTTATTGGTGGGTGCATGGCAACGAGAAAAACATGAATAAATTAGTGGAATGAAAAGCGTTCATTGATCCCTGTGAGATGTAGACTTATTCTAATTCTAAGCAACATATGGCAATCTGCGGTCTTTCCTTGCACTTAGGTGGCACGGAAAACCGTAAAAATCTTGAACAAAAGCTCATCTTTCAAACCGGCAGTCTAAATCCCACAGGGATCAATGAACGCTTTCCATTCCACTAATTTATTCATGTTTTTCTCGTCGCCATGCACCCACCAATAACGTAGCTCCATTTTCTGCCTTTAAAAGCACACACAACCCACAATTCCTCTATTCGCTCCGACGAAGGGCTAACGCTCGAAACGTCAGCTTTTGTAATCATTACGGTGGCCAATTTACCATTTCAACTTTGTTGATATATCCAAATTATTTCGTTACTCCCACCGACGCAGCCCCAAACAGTTTCTTTCGTGGAGACTGAAAACGGGTCTTAATTATGTACGGGCAACAGAGGTATCTACTAGTCTTTTCAAGTCTCGTCTTTGAAAGCTGAAGGAACGGATTTAAGCAGCAGTCCACTTACAATACGTTCTCGGCCTCTCATTAAGGATATCTCACTCTCTGCGTTATCAGAATTATCCTTACCACGCACACTACGTCAGTTGGCCAAAGGAAATTCTCTAGTTCAATATTGTTCAATGTTGTCCAACTTTTTTCCCGCAAGTTATAGACGTCGTTTAAGTTCAAGATTAGTTGTAAACATTGTGCGACACTACCTTCACCATCAAGACGGTGTTTCAACCAGTGACAAGAAAGTTAATGTTCTTGCGCTTCCGCTGACTTCTGCATATTTTTCATGTTCTCTTCACGCTAGACTGTTTAGGACGGTTTAAAGGGTAATTGTGTTTAAACCGCTGTATAATATTGCACACCTGAACTCAGATTTGCTGAATGTGTTTTACATCATTCTACATCAGTCTCTCAGTTAACTTGTTTCATTGTGACCATCCGCACACCGAGTGCAACCTTCACCCCCTACAGAAATGTCTTTGCCACCTCGCACAATTCTAGTCGTGTAGTACATGTGACCTTGTCCACACAAGTTCCAGACGTCTCTTTGATATCCTGGAAAATTTGCAAAGCTCAGAATTTCTTCAACCTGTAGAATAGGAAGTTTTACCTCGGTTCTTAACGCATTGACGATTTTTTCCAACCATTCAAGATCCAGAGAATTATCTTCACCTTGAAGGAACAAAGCAAACCGCTCGCGAGCCAATCTTAGCCGAGTTTCACCCATTCTGGACAAAGGAATCCGTTGCTGCACAGCCTTGCTTTGGGCCTCTAAAACATGACAGAAAAGAAAGATCTTTTTGGTTTGTTGATGAACTTGACTGAGTGTTTTTAAATCCAGTTGTGGTTTCTCAAGGTATTCTTTGATTTGTCCAAAGGAGTCTTCGATGTCTTTTAACAGCCTACCCTCATCAACCTGGTTTTGTGATTCTGCTTGAAGTCTGCGAATGTTTTCTAGCACTGGATGAGCTTGCTGTGCTTGCCTAAGTATCATCAAATGGTTCTTAAATGTGAACATTAAAGAAACCCGGCGCTCTGGCATTCCTCGTAAAGTAAGGGGGTTCCAATTCCATGGAATGCATTGTGGTAGATGGGCGCCCTCTCTTGGAGACAGCAGGACTCTCGGAACAACATAATTTAGACGCAGTAGGTCCTTTCCTATAAGACTGATTGACTTTCCTACTTCCCTTTCAACTTCTTGCACTTGTATCTTTACATTTTCAATGTTCGTGAGCATCTTTTTGATAATTCTCGCGTAACGATAGCTGAATGTTATTGCTACAGTGCATTTCGGACATCTTGTTATGAGTTGAGCGTCATTATCCAAATGAGAGTCCATCCACTTGTCCATCTCCTTGACCTCTACAATGTGATTGCAATCCCATAGCTGCAAGTATCTTGTTGATTCCATTTTTTTACCGCGTCCATTAGCTAACAAAGAAGAGAACTTTTTAGGATGACAAACGGGACAGACAGTAGGACAGTTCTCACCACATAAACCAATGCACGGGTGGCGGCAAGACAGTTTTTTGGGGCAGGGAGCGTCACATCGAGGTCGGTCGCATTCTTCTCCACAAAGGCTATTACACTGGTAATGAGGACAACTCCAGGTACAGGGTTGTTTGCATGACTTGCACGGCTGCGAACAGTGATTTGTACATCTAGCATGAGGGCATCGTCGGCCACATTTTCTGTCACATGGAGGACAAGGCTCACCGCACTTGGCTTTACATCGATGTGAGCAAACAAGCAATCGACGGCATGAATATTGACACATTTCATGTGAATCCCGTTGATGACAATCGCTACAATTCCCTGAACACTGGTGACCACAAGGCAAATAATCTTTACATGGAGCAGGGCATTCTACATCATCAGCATTCTGGCTACAAGGCATCTTAACGTTATGACCACATGAAAGTTTTTTTACCACAACCACCATACAGGGGTATTTGGAGCAGTCTTGACCACAAACTCCCTGACAAATATGTTTGCATGAGCTCTTTCGACGCCCACAGCGTGCTGAGCAAGTAGCAGTCTTACTTTTACAGCAACTAACTGCTTCTTCATGATTGCATGGAAAACGTTTTTCTATTCTTCTCATACACTGCATGTTTTCACAGTCTTCAAAGCATAGCCCCGGACATGGGTGGCCGCAATCCAGAGTTTTCTCGCATGGCTTTCGGCATGTTACAGTTGTGGGGTCGTCGCTACAAGCCATTTTCAGAGAGTGGTTACCCGCACAATGAAGATGTTTGAGTATCTTCTTTTGGCATTTGTGTTGATTGCAGTCTTCGAAACATTTACCAGGACATTTATGTTCGCAAACTAAATATTTTGTGCAGTTTTTTGTACAAATGACCCTGGACACATCTTCAGAGCATAGGAAATTCATTTTATGAAATCCGCAAGCCAGAAATTTTGAAACTGTGACGGCACATTTGAAACCAGAGCAATTATCCCCACATTTTCCGGGACAAGGGTGCTTGCATGGAAGAGAGCGTTCACAAGAAACTTCACAAAATGCCTCCTGCTGTTTATCTGAGCACTTCATCTCCTTTTCATGCCCACAGGCTAGTTTTCTCGTTACAGTTGTATAACAGGATTCGTTTCCCGGTTCAGTTCTTGCCCTGGCACATGTCACAAGCTTCCTGTGGGAACAGGAAAGAATAATCTCAACTTCCTTCTCGCAGAGATACTCTTCAGGCGTTTTGTAGCACGGAAGCGTTGCTTCATGTCCGCAAGGTAGTTTTCGTTCCATCTTTACCATGCAGGAAATACCTTGCAGGTTGCCGGTTGCAACGGAGCAAACAAGAGACTTTGTATGTCCACACAATAATTTTACTTTGACTTTCTCTTTGCATTCGTACTCGTCAGGACATTTGTGACAAGGAAGTTGTTTTCTATGTTTGCAGGATAATTCTTTCTCGACTATCTCGTTGCACTGTAAATTCTCTGTACCACTCCTTGTAACATTGCATAACAGGGACTTTTGATGTCCACATGACAGTTGAACTTCAACCCTCTTCTTGCATGGTTGGTTTTCACAGTCTGCACCACAAATATCCAGACAGGGATGTCCACAGGCTTTAAACCTCTCACATGGCCTTTCACAGTTAAGCGTGGCTGTATCTACGTGACAAGGCTTCCGAGTACTGTGTTTGCACTTTGGAATTTCCACATCAACCATTGTCATGCAATCCCCACAAGAAATACCATAATGGCACGGTTTTGGACAAATATGACCACCACCACACTTCTTTAGGCACAATTCTTGACACTGAACCTCTTGGCAGGGACGCCCGCACACAGTTGGACACTTATGTCCGCAATCGAGCTGTCGTTGACAAGGAGCGTAACAGAAAACAGATGCTGGGTCTTGTGGGCAAGGGACTTTTTTCTCGTGACCACAAGGAAGAGACTTGTTAACCATGGTTCTACATTGCCTTATTCTGCAGTCCTCAAAACAAACACTGGAGCAAGTGTGTCCACAATCCAAAACTCTGTTGCACCTCTCAGTACATTTTGGTGAGGTGTCCTTCATATGGCATAAAAGCTTTTTTCGATGTCCACACTCAAGCACAACTTCAATCTCAGTGGTACATTGACAGGGGTCCATACATCTCATGGAACAAGAATGACCACAGTTCAGAACCTTAGTGCAGATCGTATCACACCAGTTATACACAGTAGGATCTTGATAACACAGAAGCGTTTTTTCATGTCCACAAGGCAGAATCTTCTTGCAGTTTTCTCTACAAGAAAATGTCACCGGGTCGGTGCTGCAGGGAACTGATTGTTCATGACCACATTGAGGAATTGTCTTTAACACCTTGATATGGCATGGGCGACATTTTCTGGGATAATGACACCTGTCTTTACACTGGTGTTCGTTTGGGCACGACGTGAGGCAAATCTTGGTACATTGACAGTTTTCATGAGCCATGTCATAGGCATGGCATGGTCTGTCACAGGCATGACCACATTTGAGTCGGTAGTCACAGGGCATTTTGCAACCTCCGTGAATGTCGAAGTCACTTGAAGAACTAACCTCGGTCTCATGTTTGTGCTTCTTACAAACAATTGGCAGTGACTTCCCGACAGCATTCTTTGTTTGAAGATGATCACAAATTTCCTTCCACAGCTTACACTGGCCTTTCAACAAGCTGAAATTTCCAATGCAGTAAAATCCTTTTCGGGCTCTTGATAATGCAACGCATATTCTGTTTGAATCTCCCAGGAAACCAATCTTACGTTCTGAATTGCTTCTCACCAATGATAGGAGGATGATGTCATTTTCTTCACCTTGAAAATTGTCCACTGCACAGACCCTAATTCCTCCAAAAGTTTTTTTCGGCATCTTTTCTTGAAGAAGTAGCAACTGGCCGGTATACATGGTTAGAAGTGTTATTTGGCTCCGCTGGTATCCGTGAATTATAAGGTATTTGCAGAGGGCAACCAAGAAGTCAGCTTCGTGGGAATTGGAGTAACTTTGTAGCCCACCTTCCAGTTTTTCAGGCTCGCAATGATCAATAAAGAACAGGTTGCATTTTACACCAGCGATGTCTTCAAACTCGCAGACTGATCTATGGTCGACAATCTCGTGATCATATATCCTCTTCGTTAATTCGGCAATCTCAGGACGCATACGATGTTGTATGGCCAGACGCTTACAATCCATACTGTTCATGACCATTCTTTCGAACAGTGATATCTCAAGATTGTATTTTTGGGCTAGTTCGTAGACTGTTGCCTTCGGACGGAGTTGCTTATGGTCTCCTATTAGAATCGTATGCTTTGTGTTGGCCGACAGAGAAGTAATGATGTGGGCTTCCATAACCTCTGCTGCTTCTTCGATGACAACGATTTGGGGAGCAATTCTCTGTAGCACTGAGTGATACCGCGCTGCGCCGCTGGTTGTCATACCAACAACTGTTGCCCGACGCATGACTTCTTTCTCCTCTTCAAATCTGACTCCCTCGAACTGTTGGCAAAGTTGTTCATATTCCTGTTCGCTTCTGATGACTTCTACTCGGTAGCGTTCACGGTAGCTTTCTACCCACGAAAGGTACAGTCGAAGTCGATCTGATGGGGATAGCAACCAGATGTTCTCAATGGTCATCGCTTCATCGTTTGACATCGTCGATACTTTTTCCAGATCCGTTTTTACTGATCCTATGTCTGCTGTTATTGTGACTGTGCTCTTCTTGTTCTTGTTTCTTTTTTTCCTTTTCTTTTTTCTTGAAGGTTTTGTTTGATTAGTATCGTCGGCATTTGAAACGTTTTCCATCTCCTCTTTGGGATGTGCATCCACTGCCTGCTTCCACGCAAAGAGTTTTTTCCCTTTCTTTCTGTAGGTTACCACTTCCCATCCCTCTTCGTGGTCAGGAATTTCGCCTTTATCATCACAGTTTTGACTAAGTTCTCCTGCCTTTTGCGACATTACCGGCAGAAATTCTTCTTCTCCGTGAATGCGTCTTTGATCTTGAATCAAATCAGCTTCCTTCTCTACTGCAATTTTCTCTTCAAAAACGTCTGTTATTTCTTCGGCACTTTCTTTATGGCTATCAGTCAAAGTTTGACGATTCTCAACCTGAGGGTTGTCTTCTCCTTCATTTGATTCCTTCAGTGATTTTAACGCTGGCACATTCTTTGCGTCTGAAATGGCTTGAAAAGCTCCTGATGCAGCCAACGTGCCGCTATTTAGACCTGAAATGCCTTCTCGTATGGTTTCTTTAAGAGGCGTTTCCATGAATTCTCTCAGGCCTGAACTGAAGTCTTTGTTGAACTTGGGATTACCAACTGAGACGTTTGATGCATCAGTCTCATCAGGTTTCTCTAGTGTGGTGTTTCCAGCGGTAGATACTGAGGACAGTGTCGAGCTTCCAGTCTCAACTGTAAGTTGATTGTTGCTGTTACTTTGTTCCAAATCCAGTGACGTTGCCAACGATGTGTAGTCCCAAGAAGCGCTATCATCTTTTCCTCCGTCGTTGTCTGGGAGGACTAATATTTCTTCGGAGATTTTCACCTCACTTTCCTTGCTCTTTGACTGTTGATTGGATGAGTTCATCTCCTTGTTATTGCACAACCACAGTTTGAAAGTGTTGCTCGGAGTTCGGCATTCGCCTGCAGCATTGTGGGGGAAAACGGCATTGTATAGCTGCTCTATGTGCTCTGCGTTCAGTAATTCTTCCAAGTCTTCGAATTCTAAAAGGACTTTGTCAGCTTTTGCAAGCAATTCTCTCCACTGGGTCCTTTCGATATATTTCTTGTCAATTATCTCTCTAAGCTCGTCTCTTCTTGCATACATCTTGTATTTACGAGTAAATAGCTTCAGGTTACACTCTTCAAGTTGTTGACTTTTGCATCTTCCTCCGACACGAATGATTTCCTTCTTGGGGAGAAATTCCAACACTTTCTCGAGGAACTGATCTAAAGCATGATTTGTGTAACACACCATGAGCATTGGCGAAATTCTTTCGGGGTCCCAAGTTTCTCGGTTTTCAAGTAAACATCGCACAATTTTGGCTCCAACATACGTCTTCCCCGTTCCAGGCGGGCCTTGAATTACCGAAAACTCTGTTGTAAGAGCCGTTTTCAAGGCTTCAAGCTGTGAATCGTTAAGGGGAAGCATCTCAACTGAGGGCCACGCTTCAGGCAGCAGAATAGGCACCGCACTAACGTTTGCCAACTCCGGTACATCCAAAGCCAAACGAAGATCATAACACACCGAGTGTTGAGTATCCTCGCGCCTCAGATACTCTGGTGGATTGACTTCTTCACTGCATTCGACCAGATATTTCTTGAAGGGCATGGTAACTTCATCCAATTCCTTTAGACCTGTAAGAACATGACGGTACGCTTCAAAGTAAGCGGGTGACTCAACCATTTGATAATCACATTTCCAATTTTCTATTCCAAAGACATCTTGCCCCTCAATAAAGCGAATTTCAATTTTTCCTTTCACCAGTTCCCATGGTTCTCGGTTACAGACCGTGGCGAAAAGCATGTTCTCAAAGTTATCTTTAGAAAGACAAAGGAATGAGCCAAAAATAAGACGTTTTGAGTGTGCCCACTTTCTGGTATCGAATTTCGAGGTATCAAATTGTACTTTGTACGTTATTCCAGACGGCGTAAAAGTCTTGTCGACGATTCTTGCTCCCGGGTAACTTCTCATCAACTGTTTCCGCTGTCTTCTTGGTACATTTTGGACAATTTCGGGTATGCCTTCTCTAAGTGGCTCAAGGAAGTCTTCCCTGAGAAGTCGAAATTGCACATCCAGGTAGTGCTCGGCATCGTCATACCTCCCTTTAGTGATATTCTTTCGCAGGAAGGGTCGTTCTTGAGTTCTGATTTCTTTGCTAGTGGGACAAACCGGTATGTCTCTGAAATCGTTAGGTGGCTTTTGCCCTGCCTTGTTGATGTAGCGTTTTCCATGCTTCTGTCTTTCAGCCCTTATGATGTCGTCTCTAGCGTGCTTAAAAGCCTGCAAATCATTTTGGAGTTTATCCTTTCCATCAATGTTGGACTGTTCCAAAGCTCGTTTCAATTGATCGTAAGGCAGATCGGCATAGGAACTCGGCAAGTGCCTCAAATACTTCCCAAACACTACAATCAACCACTGAATAAGTTGTTTTCGAGATTCTTGATCGTGCAAGGTTGTTGACCCCTGTATGCGATCTAACAAACGTGGAATCTTGGAGCTAAAGAAGACTGAGCCTTTAAGGGAGGATAGAATCTTGTTTGTTTTCTCACTTGGTGGTGCGCTGCAAGCATTTGCTAGTGTGCAGGTGAGATCCATGATGAACTCATCACTGTTGTGCTCTTCCTCATCAGACCTCAGAAAATATTTGAGACGGGCCATACTCTCATTTAAGACGCTAACCACCTCAGTGGAATCCATGTCCTTTAATGGTTTCAGCTCCAGGAAATGAAATTGTCCAGCTTGAAACTTACCACGTGTATAGTGTTGTGCCCTGGGCTTTCGATCTCTTCTCACAGGGGTTACTCTTCCTGGCCGTTGTACTTTGAACGTCTCTGTTTGGTAAGAAGTCGGAATTTAAAAGCATTATGTCGGCAAGTTAAAGGTATCAGTTATCCCATCATTTGCAATGCAGGGGGTAACGTGTTTTAATAGAACGAAAATTAAAACACTATGACGAGTTTGGTGCTTAGAAACATCGATTTCGCGAGTACCAAAAGAATTATGACGCCACTTGCTCGAGGCATCACGTTATGGTTAGGAACACATAACTCTTTCTCCCCTAACTAACCTTGATTAACTCCTCCTCTTCCACGAGACGGTACCCTGAATCCTTCATTTTTACTTTCCCAAGGTTTTGATCTGTTCCACCCTCTGTGACCTCGTCCAAAGTTCCTCGAGTTGCCATCTAAAATCAGACGATCACAATCAATTGAAACTTAAAGTATTACAGCGGACTGCCGGTAAAGGACAACCTGAGTAGGTAAAGCTATCGGCAGATATTAAAGAACTCTGCCGTACCCATCAGTCAAAGCAAGTAATAATAACAGCAAAAAAACGAATCAATAAATCAACGGAACGCACTCATAAACTCATGGCAACAACAACAAAAAAAACAAATTGGATGTAGGTAAATTTGTCTCGAGAAACTGCGACATTCTTATGTAACCCTGAGAGGGTTGATTGCAATTGCATACCACGGAAACCATCCGTGTACCTGGTATTTCATCAGCAGTTGCTCCACTTGCACCTGCTCTTTGTTCGGAGGGGTGAGCTCCTGGTGTTTTAGGTAAGGGTGGTCTTTGTTCTGTTTCGTCTGACTCTAAATATGTAAAGAAGTTAAACTGATATTCATAGAAACGTTTTACCTCGTTATGGCTACGAGTAAAGATCTAATTTCCATTTTTAGTTTCTTGTTTGCCTAATTTAGCTTGCAGGTAACAATTCATATATGATTGGATGACAAATGTAAGCCCCTGTAAAAAGGAGTAGGTCGAAGAGCTACCACTTTGCACTCTTCTCTTATTTACTCTCGGTTACGTTTTGTACGTTACGAAAGAAATATACTGTTTTATACACAAATGTAGTTTTCCAGGAAGAAGAGTTAGTTATATGCCACTTGTGTAGCAATGGTAACTTGTCTCAAGGTATTCTACAAAATAAAAATGTATGTAAATGTATGTATGTGGAATTACACGCGCGCCACTGAAATATTAAACATTGCAAAACGTATTCATGTCCATTTGCTAAATCCTTTTCCCCTTTTTTGTCATCCTTTGCAGTACTAATGTTGGTTGATTTGGCTGTGATTCAAATTTCAGCTCTTTGCCACCTGTCACTAATTTATTTGCTAACGGAATGGAAATGGTTCCAGAAGTGAAAGCAGGGTTTGCTTCTGCTTTTCTGAAGGCCATAGCGCTCATTCAACGTGTTCTCTATGAAGATTTAGTAAGAGAGTCATGCGTTCAGTTACCTTTGGAATCTTTCTTACGCCTTCCTTTCTTCCATGGCATGGTGCCTAAGGGAAAAGATTAGCGATTTTTAAAAGTCGTGCAGTTATTGTAAAAACTTTTACAATAATAGCGTGGATTAGAAGTATTAGAATGAAACAATAATGTTCAAGTCATCTGAATAAACACATGAAAGTGAATCAGTTACAAATACTCGACCATATGGGAATAGGTTGGATCTTGAGAACTTAATTAACTGCACTTTTACAAATTCTTTAAATGTTTTGTGGGATTAAAATGAGGATCTGTTCGTTCTTGAATACGCTTAATTCCAAAATGGCGGCCACCGCGGATGGTCTGGGCCGAGTTGACACGAAAGCGAGGCATCGAGGGCCAACGCCAAAGACAACAGAAGATGGCGTCTCTTGCAAACACTCTTGTGTACGGTCCTCCGTTTTTAACTGAAGACGATATTCCGGGAAGTTCATTAAACGGAAGAGATCCGAATCGTTTAAAAAATTCTGAGTTGAAGTTTTGGTTGAAATGTCGCGGGGATAGCTGTAAAGGATTATCGACCAAAGCGCAACTTTGCAAGCGGTAAGATATGTGTTTATGTTGACTTCAAATCATTGCTGTGGTTGCTATGGCCTTGAATCTTACTGGATTCATTCCTTTACAGAGTCAACGACTACCTCCAAGCAAATGTTGCTCATCTCCTTGTGGATCCGGATGAAAATTTTATCTACACAAGGCGTAAACAGAATCGTAACAGAGTCTGTACTGAGGACCAAAGAGCCGAATCCGCCGATTCCGACTTGTCGACTCCGCCGGACCCGGACAACACAAAGAACATCGCTTTTCCTGCGAACGGATGGGGTACATCCCTTGCCAAAGTCCCGATGTTTACTCGTGCAAAATTAGAGAAACATATAAGTGATTCTGGAAAAAAGCATCGACATGGTGAGCATCATTCGCTGCCCACAGGATTACCAAAAGCCAAGCAGTTTCTGGCTGATGAGTATTTGCATGAAATACAAACGCACTCTGATCAGAGGTATTTTTACTTCCGTGCCAAGTGTTTTCATAGTTTCAAGGTCAATGAAGCACCGCACAACTTAAAACTAGCACTCTGTATGGTGACAGGAAATGTGGAGTATGCCTACTGTGGGCCAAGTTGTGCTGCAGGTAAATCTGGTTTTTGCAATCACATTCTGGCTTTAATGATAAAAGTTTGCAAATACACTATTTATAATTGCAAAGATGTGCGAGATTTGAAGGATGAGGAGGATGAAAATCCAACCAGTGCATGCACATCAGCTTTGCAAAATTGGCACAAATCAAGACTAGAAGGTATCCGCTCCCAGCCTGTCATGGATGTGGTTGTTTCAAATCCTGCAAATAATGCTGAACGTGTCAAAAAAAACAGGAGTAACTTGTCTTCTGACAGAAGCAAGAAAGGGAGAAAGTGATCAGAAGAGGAAGCTTGAACAATTACTACATTCTCTTGAGCAGCATAGCTCAATGCTTGGCATAACTCAAGTGGTTGATCCCTCGAGTATTGATACATCACCTGTTGTTGACACTCGTTTTGGGCAATGCCCAGTTGGGTCATTTGGATCGTATCAGCTTTCCTTTACTGAATCGAACTTCACATTTGTAACCTTGTTTGATGGATTTGACTGTACAGAACACTGCACAGCAAATGAATTCCCGGCCTACCCTTCGTTCCCATTGGATGATTTCTGCGGATCATTTCAGACCCCTGACAACCTCACTGTTAAAGAAATGGAACTGCTGAAGAGCTTGACTGTTGGTGTTATAGAGGCAAACAAAATGGAAGAGAAAACCAGAGAGCAAGCAAGTTGTGAGGAATGGATGCGAGAAAGAAAATTGAGATTCACTGCCTCTAATTTTGGAAAAATTTCTCGAAGACAGAGGAACCACACCAAATTTGTGGAAGATCTTTTAGCACAGAAGACATTTTCTTCAGCTGCTGTAGAACATGGCAAAAAGTATGAGCCGGTGGCACTGAAGGAATATGAGAAACATATGAGGAAAATGGGAAAACCTGTAAAAGTGTTAAAGAGTGGACTGTTTGTTTCTCCGAAGGTTCCAATTTTAGGATGTTCCCCAGATGCCAAAATCATTGACTTGAGCTGCAAAGACAGGTTTGGGCTTGGTGAGGTAAAATGCCCATCGTCGAAATTCCATGTGACTCCCCTCGAGGCTTGTGATGACCCTGGCTTCTTTATGGAAAACAAAAATGGGAAGCCATCTTTAAAAAGAAGCCATGTTTACTACGATCAGGTGCAAGGACTTATGGGCCTATCAGGGGTACCATGGTGTGACTTTATTGTTTACACTAGTAAAGGACTAAGTGTGGAGAGGATCAAGTTTGATCAGGACCACTGGAACAACTTATGTGGAAAACTATGTGACTATTATTTCAAGCACTTTCTTCCAGTTGCTGCTCTGTAAAACATAGCCAAAAAATACAAAGCAGTATGTTACAAATTTTATTGTCTAATGAATACTCATGATCTATTCATATGAAGTTAGTCGTGATCATAAATGTGTAAAGAAATCAAGACTACATTTGACTCAGATAATTGACGAACCCTCTCTAACTTACCGCTAACTCGAAGTAATTTACATTTTCCTTCAGGTCATTTTCTATATGATTTTTACCCTCGATAACTCAAATCATTGCTATTTCCCTGAGGGTTCAAGTAATCGGGAGCCAACTGTAGTTTTTTTCTTTTTCTTTTTTTTTTTATAGAAACCAAATACCCTGACAAAGACAACTGGCCTTTTATCATAATTTATTGTAATAATAAAAAATACTGGCAAATATTTCAGTGTCAGTTGAGACTATTGAAAAGAAAAATATTTGCAAAATTACTATATATTGGATTGCAATTTTGTAATCATAGCGCAAGTCTCTACGGTGTCTACATCACGTGGCAATGCACAATTTCAACAAACATCGTGCTGTTAATTAGCCCAAAAAGTTATTTTGCAACTTCTTGAAAATTTTACATACAAAATAAAAACTAAAAGGATAAGAATTGAATTAAAAAAATCATTTGCCAAGAGATTTCAACACCAGGGCCTTTTTCAGTTTTCCCTCAAACATAAATATTTTGCTATCAAAACAAGTTATGCACTTATGATGCTGTTCTGAAAATTGCATAGCATGGCACATACTGCCCACATTTGGTTTACAACCCCAAACAGGGTGAACGGTACTACACTATCCCATATATGAAAATTTTTAATTTTATTTATTGCCCTTTCAACATGAATCCAAACAGAAGCGATCGACTGTGTCTCAACAACTTCTGCTGCGCTCATTTGACCCTTGCTTCCCAAAAAAGGTGGAATATTTAGGGACACTCCAAGGGGTAGAAGGTCCTGAATAGTAAAGCCTTTATCGGCCATGACAGAATCTCCCCTATTAAAAGGCAGATTCAGAAATCCTGATCTTGTAACAATTTCCCTGTCAGAAATATGACCAGTGTATAGCTGGCTGATGAAGGTAATAGCACCTCCTGGTGAGATGCCAATCAAACCTTTAAGAGTTGTGTGGTTTTTGTAAGAACTAAAAACTTCACTGTTAAGGCGTAGACTCTTGGGCATCTGGCATCGTACCTCAGTACAGTCAATAACGACCCTAGTTGAGGGGTATTTGTCTTTAAAGTCAGCAGGCATGCACAAATCCACTTTTGCTCTTGATAACCACACTGGAATTACACTGAATTTTAAGAACATAAAATTTATCCATGAAATTATTATTCTGCTTACTGTTGTCTGTGAGACTCCATACAAGTGGCTTAAATGCTCCTCCTTGAACCCCTGCCTTAGTCTGCAAAGGGTCAAAAAGAATTCTTCCTTTGGGCTCAATTGGCGTGGCCTACCCTGCTTGGGAATATCTTCCTCATCCCTCTGACAAGGTGGGGAGGGGACATCACATGGTGAATCCGAGTGCCAGTAATTTATATTTTCCCCTTTCTTACCAGGATCTAAAAACGCGAAAACACTTTCTAAGACATTTTTGTTTGGGAACCCCGTATAAAAAGCGATATCCTTCTCCGAGGGCAAAAATTTCTCAATGCAGAACACTCTTGACTGCAAGGAATCGTTCCGGCGTTTAAGTTCTTCTACTTCCGACTGGAAATTGTTATTTGAAATAGTGATTTTACGGATTTCCCCGACAAGCCGTTCATTTTCAAGTTTAAGTTCGCAAATAAGAGCTTCCAGATCCTCAGCTGGTTCTTCTACTGTGGTGCTTGCCGAATCTGCTAGTGTTGACGGGGAGGAAGCGCGAGATTCTTGAAATGTCACTAGATTGCACGTGGAACAGTTGTCGACTCGTGCTGGCGCAATTGTCGTCTCCTGTGATTTTGTCGCGGTTTTTTTCAAAATCAGAGTTCTTTTCCTCGGTGATTTTCGCTTTATCGGCGAACCCTGCTTCCAAGGAAACAAAGATGGGACTGCCATGGATTTCAAACTCTTTTTACGGCCTGTGAGTGACGGTAGATAATCTGACGATTTGAAATGTCGCGAGCAAACTCTCGTGTGTTCTGTCACCTTGAAATCTTTACCCTCATCTCTTCGAATGGCAACGATCCACTTCATAAATAAATCTCTATTTTCAGGAAACTTGTGGTAAGAGATCTTAATACCATCTTCTTCGTAAACTTTCTTAGTGCAGCCAGGGACACAGCAATTTTGCGGCATGATGCTCTTTTTCTTTGCCATTAATTTACATACGTAAACACGAGACTTGGCCCTCGATGCCTCGTTTTCATGCTATTCGATCCAGACTCTCATCGGCCGCCGCCATTTTGGAATTAGGAGTATAATACTCGAGGATTTTCCTTGTTTAATGCTTCGAATAAATTTGGTCTGAGTGAAATTGTCCTCGACATTTGCAGCCCAATATGTTTGAAACCCACGTGAAATTGCGTAGGTATGCTCGTCGATTAAACAACGTTCTCAATTCCAGTTTTTTGATGAATTTTAATTTGTGCTTAGTAAGGCAGCATAGACCTGTTTGTCTCTGTTCTTTAGAGATGCAGCTTCGACAGTTATATCAATTTATCTGAAACGTGACCCCTGGTATCTCAGGAGCCCAAATGATAGAATCTTATGGGCCTGAAGGTGCCAGCACCGCTTTTAGGTGATTCAGTGCACACATTCCGTAGCACTATAAAATTTAGACGGCTTAGGTGGCGTGGCGTATAGACAAACATTCTGTGTTTTCAAAGTTGGAAAATCGTGTGATAGTAAAACCCTCGACGAAAGATCTGTCTAAACACAGACGGAAATACAGAGTAAAATACTCAGTTTGTAATCGAAAGTCACAAGAGCACCTTTATGTTCTGACTAGTGAGATATACATTGGCACATCATTTACGTAACAGAACTTAAGCTAATTTGAATGTTAAAAACAATACAAAGACAACAGCTTATTTATAGAAAAATAATGGAGCATGTAGTTTTAGAAGAACTAACAATCACTGCAGCTGATCCGTTTTAAAGGCAAACTCACTTAACTTGTAGATGAACGGGCGAGTTGACGACAAACGCAAAATTTCAACCTGGAATACGTCCTATTGATCGAAAATCATGTTTATTCATTTGATGAAAATTGTAAGGATACCTATGATCGGGAACTTTTCTCCTTTCCATGACACAGACACAGCTGTTCTCCGTAATGCAAATTCGGAAGTTCTAAGCCAAACGGTGAAACCTGAAGAATTAAAGTTGATAATATTCCCTTACCTCACTTAGGTACGCAGCTAAAATCTGAAATTTAACTTCCGGGAACGACAGCTTTAATTTCCACTTGTTCAGATTCTGGTAAACGGGGAAATATCAAAGATTTCCAGTAGAGAACAGCCGAGAAAATGTTTGCTTTCTCGGATAATAACTTGGCTGCTTAAATTCTCGGAAAATGGTCTGATCTTAATGAGATTCATATCTTTCTGGGAAAAGCTATATGAAAGAACCGGAATGGACAACGGATCGTTGTAGGAATGCGCTTGTTTCATTCTTTCGAGAACAAAAAAGATATTATCTGGTCAAAAGGTGATCAAAATGGATGAATTTAACAAATTTCATCATTTAGTCATTTCAAGTGGAAGTAAGAAGTCAAACTGATATAAATGCTTTGAACAAAGTGATTTTATATTTGGGCTGAGTTATGGCTTCTATGAGGTAGCTAAGAAAGACTGAACGACCGGATAATACTGCTCCCTGTTCGTGGATCCCTGCTATGGACCGGACCCGTGGACCACGTGACGGACTGGTCCACGAAAACGTTTACTTTTGCACCTCTTAGGTTAACTATTGATATTTTGGTCTCACAAAACAGTTCAGCCAAAGTTGTGAACTGTTTCATGTCTGTAAGGAAAGACGGATAATTTGTGTGGCTGTATTACCACTGTATTACCACTGTATTACCACTTTATCAAGAAATATGCTCATGCACACTTGTTGTATAGCCTGCATGTAGCCCTGAATCTTCTTCTGTTTGGCGAAGTTTGTTTTCTCTTCCATTCCGTAAATCCCCTGAAAAATATATTCCCGTGCGATAAATCCGACCGAGCCTTACCCAGACAGCTTTGTTAACATTGACCAATCACACCAAGTTCTGCATTGGTAACCATTCCTGCGAACACTTCCTCTTTTTCCGCGAAACGACAAACAACATAGCTGACATACTTTGTTGTCGACTTATTTCGCTTTCGAAATCGTAAATCTATGCTGATCTTTCCAAAAATTGTTGCCTTTCAACAGGAGATATAATTTGTACCACAGATTGAATATCTCGTGTCATGGATAGAGGTCGTTTTGGTGGAAGAGGAAGCCGTGGTGGTAGAGGAGGTAGAGGAGGCAGAGGAAGAGGTACAGCTCCAAACGCAGGAGAAGGTAGGATCATAACTCGCTTTAAAGAGGAGAATTCCGTCTCATACTAGCCCAGTCTACATAATTATATCTTGTTCAGTAGATCTGAACTTTTGATTACGTGACAACAAATCCCTTTCGGGTTTTCAGAGGGCAATTCGGTTAAGAAATTTACTCCACTGATCCTAAGCTATTCCCTTGATTCCTGATTAAGATGTGTTTTGCTTATACCAACAAGAATGAATATTGCACGTGCTACATTCATCGTCGATTCAAATGATAATGCGACAATTCTTTATTGATGTAAGCATTTAGAAGAAGAAAAAAGGTATATCGTGTTAAGCTCATCACGGAACTTTCCAATCGGTTTGATTTAATGTGACAATATTACTTAAAAGAAAGTTTTAGGAACTCATGCATCAATCGATGTCAGCCCTGAATCAAGGAGACCTTGGTTCCAGCAGAAATATTATATTTGGCGAGGCTGTTTTGATTAGGAGACTAAAAACAGGAAGTGGATGGGTCGTGTCTGTGTCTGATATTGTGATATTTCAAATGTGAATTTACATGTAAACATACTTGTGTTTGGTGAATCTTGCAATCAAACAAATACACAGATTGCACACCGATAAAGTGCGCTATGTTCTGCATGTATCTATTCACAATTGAAAAAGGAAGGTTAAAAGCTGAGGTGTCGTTGCTGGAAAAATATTTTGCAATTTCTACTTTGGTAATGGTCTAACGAACGAGGACTAAAATTACATACGCAAATTTCAGCCTCAGTGATTTCGATTCACTATGGGACTTCTGAAATTACAAATAGTCCTTCATAAGTTGCTAAAAACCCCAAGACGAGTCAGGTACTTCAATTTTTTTAAAATACATCTCAACTTTAAAGAACTCATGCTCGAAATTTATATATTGCGTGACAGTTACGTTATTGAATTTGATGTACAACTGAATAAAAAGCTGTGATCTCAATTCACTTCATAGTGAGAAATACTCTAGAGGCATGAATAAAAACAACGTTCATTTACCTTGATTTATTTCATCAAGTGTTGCTAACTTTGATTAATGTATCAAGAATTGGAGCTGTAAATTCTCTTTGCACAATCAAAAAGCAGAGCCTCTTAAATTTTTATTATCCAAGAGATATACGGTTCACAAACATAGCACTGAAATAATGATTTTTTTTTTTTTTGATGCATAAAAGCATTAGTAATCAGAACAGAAAGGGACGTTTTCCCAAAAAATACCTGGTTGTTTCTAAAATTTTTTTTGTTAATTATCACCTCTAAGGTTCTTTCGGTGGAGATCGACATCAACAAAGACCACACAGGGGTAGGCAAAGAGGTCCACATCTTGGTTATCGAAAACTGAAAGAGATAAGGTCTATGGAACCATCGGAGATGGCAGTAGCCCTCCTACAGTGTCGCGACAGCTTTGAATTGTTGGTAAACGCTGATGTTATCCAAGAAGATTGGATGACATTGCTTGTGGAAATCCTGGGCAAAATGTGCAACACTATGATGATACAGAATCTGATCGAAGTGTTGTCTATCTGCAAGGGATCTGCCCTTATGCACACTCATTTGCAAAATTACATCTTAAATCTCCCGTTTATAAAAGAGGAGATGGATTCAGATCAATTTTCTGTACTAGTGGAATGCTTGATAACTTTTTTCAAGGAATGGCTTGCCAAACTCCCCAACTCCTGTTACGACGTTCCGATCGATAAACTCAGTGGAGCTCTAAACGAATTTGATTTGAAAGAGGTTGAAGACTACAAGAAAGAGGTGGAAACGCTTATTCTTAAAAGACGCGAGCAAATCGGAAAGGAGCGAAAAATGGAACAAGCATCGAAATGGCCGAAAGTTAAACAAGACGTGGAGCCACCCCCGCCAAATGACTTTAGAGAAATATCCATCTATCCGAGTGAGACTGAAATCAATTCAGAGGAGAGGCCCTTTCTGCGACAAAACAAAACTGTTAAAATGGCGAAGTACAAAGACCTAGATGATTACTTAGATGTACAATTTCGCCTTCTTCGCGAGGATTTTGTCGCCCCGCTGCGCGAGGGAATCAAAGAAATCAGGAAGAAGGTTCCGAAGAAAACTAGATCGCAAGACTTGTACATTTACGAAAATGTCGAAATTATGACCACCGTTTGTACAATGGCTGGAATTGTTCATAGAATTCGTCTGGAGATGAAGAACCTCAGAAAGATACCATGGGAGCATTCAAAGCGTTTGCTGTATGGTTCATTCCTCTGCTTATCAAAGGATAATTTTGAAACCATGCTATTTGCGACAGTAGCTAATCGCAAACCAGAAGAACTCCGGACGGGAAGGCTGGACATTCGGTTTTTCGACGGTCTCGAGGGTACACATAGGATGTATGATAAGTATGTAATGGTGGAATCGCCAGCTTATTTTGAAGCCTATCGACCCATTCTGCAACAGCTAAAGCAGATTACCTCTGACACGTTTCCATTTCAAGAGTACTTGGTCCATTGTAACCCCGATGTCAAGCCTCCTCAATACCTCAAATCCGAAAAACAAGTATGGTACGACCTGAGGGAGACTCTCAGTGTGCACGAGGGTGCAGACAAAGTGGCCGTTTGCGATTCTAAGACATGGCCTGACGTCGATGATGTGAAACTCAACGATTCTCAATTTCAAGCGTTGAAGGGTGCCCTAACGGAAGAGTTCTCAGTCATTCAAGGTCCTCCAGGCACAGGTAAAGTCAATTCCATCTCTACCACTCCAAAAAAAGAAAAAAGTAGATAGTGTCTTAACTTCTAAAAGCCTCAAAAGGGCCTGTATTGAGGCTTATTGAGCTGTATTGGCCAACGAAGCAACTTGATCACTAAAATATCCTTCTATAAACTATTAAAGAAGGGAAATTTTAGACCAACCTCACGCGTGTTTCCCTAAAACATGCTGGAGTTTTTAAAGCCGCAAGAATTGTTTAAACAATAATGGTGATTACAATGGTGATCTATTATTCTATAACTTTCCTTTTGAGTTACTTTAAAATACTTCAAACTCCTTCATCTGTCTTCGGGGAACTAGCACTGTGAAAGTGTGCCTCAGAGCAGCATGACATAGTGACCTCAGCCAAAGCTCACCAGCTGGTCACCCACCTGTCAAGGCGCTGATCAATAGCCCATCTAGTAATTTTCTTCTATATTTAAGTTCTGTTTTTTCATCTTTTAATTGTTTCTTTACCCTGTTTCCTCTAGGTAAGACATACGTCGGTTTAAAGGTTGTGAGAGCACTTTTAGACAATAGGCATGCCTGGGACGAGGAGAAGAAGTCCACCATGTTGATGGTTTGTTACACAAACCACGCCCTGGACCAGTTTCTAGAAGGGGTACTAAAATTTCAACAAACGGGAGTGATAAGAGTTGGAGGTCGAAGTTCTTCAGAGTTACTTAAAGCCTACAACTTACAAGAACACACAAAGCCTTCCGACAGCAAGCGCTGGGTCAAGCAAGAAATGTTTAAATGTCAAGAGGCCATACAAAGAGTACGTAACAGACTGGCGCGCAGTAAGCGAAACATCCTCAGCCTGACAGACCTGCAAAGCTCTGTCGCCCAGAAACACCTCAACCAATTTAAAGCAAAAGAGAGCATTTTAAACTTGCAAGGAAAATCAGTCCTTGAAAGCTGGCTTGGTCTGGAACAAAACTCTGTGGCGATGAGGAGTTCATTGAATGAGACTCAGACCGCTGAATCCGTTGCCAAGCAAAGTAGTTCCAATGAAGACGCGAAGGAAGCAATAGAAGGTAGCATCGAAGTAGACAGAGAAGCTGAAATTATTCAAAACCAGCGCTTGCTTGGTGAGAATCAGTTCCAACTCCTAAAAATCCAGGACAACACTGGACAAGAGAAACAGTGTCCCACCAATCTCTCGAGAGATCATTTGAAAGTTCTTGCAGGAGAATCCAAGCTTCAACCCCTCACTGTGACCCAACTTTCCAAGATTGATGATGTTTGGATCCTCCCCTTCGAGGAACGCTGGAGGCTGTATTTGTTTTGGCTCAGATTGTTCCAGTCCAACTGCCAAGAGGAAATTTCAAAGAAGAATAAGCAGTACGAGGACATCTGCAAGCGCTACACAGAGATTAAAATCCAAGGAGAAGTGCACGCCCTAAAAGATGCTGTAGTGATTGGAATGACCACAACTGGTGCAGCAAAGTACCGTGCCTTACTGGAAGAGATTAAACCGACACTAGTCGTCGTTGAAGAAGCAGCAGAAGTTCTTGAAGCTCATATCATAACGTCCTTGACGAAGAACACCCAGCATTTGATTTTGATTGGTGATCACCAGCAGCTGAGACCGAACCCGTCCGTATATACTCTAGCGAAGGACTATCATCTTGACGTGTCCTTGTTTGAAAGAATGGTGAATAGTGGAATGACATGTTACCAACTCAACACTCAGCATCGAATGAGACCTGAAATCGCGCGACTTATGAGGTTTATCTACAAAGGTCTTCAAGATCATGAAGATGTTCATGAATACGACGATATAAAAGGTGTATCGAAAAACATGTACTTCATAGATCACCGAGTCCTTGAAGATGAAAGTGAATTAAATGACAGACTCAAGAGCCATTCAAACAAGCACGAAGCAGAATTCATCGCAGCACTTTGCGAATATTTTATCCTGCAAGGATATGCACCACGTGAAATAACGGTGTTGACCATGTACTCTGGGCAAGTCATTACCCTACAAAGGACAATGCCGAAAGAGAGATTTGACGGAGTCAGAGTCACGGCTGTTGACAATTTTCAAGGCGAAGAGAATGAAATAATTCTGCTTTCCCTGGTAAGATCTAACAAGCAGAGAAAAATTGGCTTCCTTGCAGTTGAGAATCGGGTCTGCGTTGCCCTGTCTCGAGCTCGGAAAGGTTTCTATTGCATCGGCAACTTCTCCTTGCTGGCTGAGAAAAATGAACTTTGGAAGAAAATTGCCCGAGATATGAAAGATCGTAATGCCATAGGAGAAGCACTAGAGTTGGTTTGCAGTAACCACCCCGATCGGAAAATCCACGCAAGGGTTGCAGACGACTTCAAGTCAGCACCAGAGGGTGGATGTATGTTGCCTTGCACGTTTCGACTTCGCTGCGGCCACGGTTGCACAAGGGTATGTCATCCCGATGACAGCGACCATACCTTGTACAAATGCCAGAAGGATTGTCTAACCGAGGTCTGTTCGGAGCACCAAACTAAGTGCAAGAAAAAGTGCCACTACGGCGAGGGCTGCCTATTGTGCCCCGAAGAAGTGGAAAAGGAGATCCCCAAATGTGGACATCAACAGCTTGTGCCATGTGGAATGGCAGTGGAGGAATTTAGGTGCCAGAGTAAGTGTTGGAACTTTCTGCCCTGTGGTCATCTGTGTCCTGGAAAATGCTGGGAGGAATGTGCATCTTTCCAGTGTGAGAGGATTGTCAAGAAGGAATTCGATTGTGGTCATGAAATTGAAAAGTCTTGCTGGGAGGTTTCAGAATATGTTCGATGCGAAGAGCCATGTCAGGCAAATTTGGACTGTGGTCATCCCTGCGTCGGGAACTGCAGCGAATGCAATCAAGGAAGAATGCACGTTCCCTGCAAGGCCGACTGTGAGAGAAGAAGGGTTTGCCTTCACCCCTGTAAAGAACCTTGCACAACGAACTGCCCACCATGTCCTGAGAAATGCGAGAATCGGTGTTTCCACAGCCGATGCCCTAGACAGTGTATGGAAGCTTGCACACCGTGCAAGGTAAGTTTAAAAATACAGTAACTGTACACAAACTTTTATGGAAAAACTCCTTCTCTTAACCAGGGTGGCTGTGGTTGGTCCATAATATGTTTGATAATATTGAATTTTCCATTGAATTTCAAGATTGTGTGCCCCCAACTAAAAGGCATTACCTACACAATTACTGGTTTTTCTCCGGTCTCTGCATCTTAACTGTTTATGGAAAACATCACCATACAGTAGCATAACATGAAAATTATGGCTGGAACTCATAAACATTAGAATATCAACCCATTCAACAAAGCCACAGGCTGCCTCAAAAGTAAGCCTAACGTCATACAATTCGTTTCCATTGATCATGCTTGAAAGTGTTATCTTAAATAGCGGGTTCCTTTGATTTGATGTCATGTGCTCTCATGAGCAGAATAATCCTAGGTTGTTCTTTATCATTTTTTTAGGAACGCTGTACCTGGGTTTGCCCCCACTTCAAATGCAAGAAGCTTTGCGGTGAGAAATGCAACCGTCCTCGGTGTAACGAACCATGTAGGAAGAAACTTAAATGCAACCACCCGTGCATTGGTCTTTGTGGGGAACCTTGCCCAAAGATGTGCAGAATTTGCCATAAAAACGAGGTTACCCAGTTGTACTTTGGAACTGAAGGAGATAAAAATGCCAGATTCATTGAGTTGTTAGACTGTGGACATGTGGTTGAGGTTACAGCAATGGATTGTTGGATGGACAATGTCAGCGAAAGTGACGATATCAAGTTGAAAGAATGCCCCAGATGCCAGACTCCCATCAGGATTAGCTACCGGTATGGTGACATCGTTAAAGGAAAGTTGGCTGACATCGAGAAGGTTAAGGCCCAATTGAACCAGGAAGAGGAAAAATATCAGCAATTGACCGAAATTTTGAAAAGAGAAGCCTTTTCCCTTACACAAAATTATCCCGATATTCGTCGACGAAAATCTCCATCACTCAGTGAAGAGCAAACTTGCAAGCTCACGAGCTACGATATTTTGAAGGGTTGGCTGCAGCAAAGGAAAACTATGGCCGAGCTGAGCACAATTAAGAACCAGATGAAAATACTGATCCAAATATACAAGATAAGAGAGAGGGTGAAGACGAACCTTCTGAAGAAGACTCCTTATGGAATACTTACACCACCCAGTGCAAGCCACCCTGATGATATGTTCTTACAAGCAGCAAGGGATATTGATAAAACACTTAATCATTTGGAAGAAGATCTAATGAAGTTCCAAGTCTCCCATCAGAGGCTGAGTGATATACGGGATGAAGCCACATGTGTGAGTTTGTCGCTGAACATTCGAGTGCTATTGTGCAAAATCAAAGAGCGTTCCGTTACTCTCGCATCTGACCAAGAAGAGTGGCTGAAGACACTTGGCAGGCAGCTGGACGCTGGCCAGAAGCTCAGGGATGAAGCTTTCGTTGAGATTGAGGATACAATAAACGAGATCCGAGAACAATGTGGTTTGGAAAGTCTGACTCCAGAAGAGCGAATCGAAATTTCCAGGCCAATGAACTTCTCTCAAGGACTGTGGCACAGGTGTCCTAGTGGACATCCCCATAATGTCTTAGGCGAATGTCCAGAGTGCGGTACAACTGGGTGGGATAAGCTATTTTGAGGTTATATTTTTTGGATGTTTTTAAAAATTGGCTTATAACCAGACGAACGCCAACATTTCTTTAGATAGTACAGGTGACTAAAAAAGGTGATACGTCTTAAATTTGACCTTTTTATCCTGGAGAAGCTTTGACTCTAAATTGAAACGTGAGAAGGCCATGTTAAAGATAGGTCACTGTTAGGGTGTATTTTGTACATATATTGTTAGATTAGACAGTGTTGCAAGTGACTTGTTTCTATTAGATGCGTGCACAAAGGTTAATGTATTTTTTAATCTCATTTCAGATTGGATAAGGCAATGTATACTGTTTAGTCCAAGAACAAGCAGATTTGTGAGCTTGAAGGACAAAGGCGTGTACTGTTTGAAAGAGAACATTTCAGGATCGTTTCCACAGGTTACAGTTAAAACAAAACTTTACATTTTTCCAACATTGAGACATAATCGATGTGGTCAATTTTACAAACTACATCATGAAAATAACTCCCATAGACCACTTTCGTAAATGGCTGCCGGATTAATATTCTTTTGTTTAAATTTAAATTAGTCCTTCAGGCCTCGTTCTCTCGTACAAAATTCAAAAGAATACATTATCTCAAGCGAGGCCAGAAGGGCTCATTTAAATTTAAACAAAAGAATATTAATCCGGCAGCCATTTACGAAAGTGGTCTATAGAAGCGGTTTTGCAGCAGAATGAAAAACATGATTGAGAAGGTAAGTGAAGCAGGTAGCTCACCTTCAATGTAGCCGTCACTGCTCATGCTCTCATGGGTGATTAGTGTGCGTCTGGCGGGCGCAAATTACCAGATAGCGCCTTTTTCTTTATGACCGAAGCTTGTCAGTGCGGAATTAAATCCCCAGTATTCGAGACGAGTGTCGAGTGACTTTTCTTTTCTTCGCTTCTTTTGAATTGAGCAACAACTTTTTTCACGTTTCATTAATGTAGAGAAACTCTCAATGCAGAATAAGAAAAATCATCTGACACGTGTGTTTTCGTAGATCGATACTTCACTACATATTTTACTGATATTCTTAGGAAACATTGGGTGTACACAGGATGTTGCCATGTTACTCTTCATGAAAGAGCAGCCCATTTTATGTCATTGTATGACGTTATTCAGTTTATTCATACTATGACCTGAAAGACAGATAAGTCCTCGAGTAGTTTTGTTTTCAATTTTTCGAACGATTCGAAGAGGTGGTTGAGTATTGATTTTTCTATTCACTTGGGAAAGCGATTAAAACCGCATTCTCTCACCCTAAGATGAAATGAGAGGATCTCGATGTCGTATCAAAAGTCTCCAGTTTCAAACATGAGTTCAACTTAAAGAGTCTAAAACACCACCCAACTACTCAGTGTTAAAGAATAAAAGAATTTTTTCTTGTTGCAAAATTTGCTGAGGCATTTCGTCGTCATCATTGGCAACTTTAATTGCCAATCCCTCAGAACTCCTTACGCCATTCTGTAGGCAATGTATGGTTCCTGAGGAAAGCACTGAGGCACTGAGCACTTTGGCCACAGCTTTGAGGTCTGAATATCCGCCCTTGTTTAAAGTGGGTGGGTTCAAACACTCAATCCAGTAATACAGCGGAACAAATAGAAAAACAATATGTAACCAACTCATAATCGTTCAATAAACGAAAATATGAAGTGATGTACTTTTGGAAAATTCGGCTACCTGTTCAGATGTGATCAACTAGCCTTCTACAATTTAACGTTAATACATGTCCATTGTTAAATAGTTGTTTCCTAGAGGTGAATTTTTGATAGACTTCGTCTTCTGCCGGACTGGTTTCCACTTTTGTATGAGCACGTATTACTCGATTGTTTGGCTCTAAAAAACTTGCATGGTGTTAAAATAATAGATTTTGTTACAATTTTTTAATCATATTTAGTGTAGTGTTTTTTTTCAAGGATTTTCAGCCCTGAGAAAAGCCGTACCAGCGCACTTGAAAAATTACGATGAGTGTCTTTGATATCGTTAATAAGCATATGACACGTCGCCTTTCGCGCCACTCATTCAGGTTCAAAGCTTTACCATTTTTTGTCCGAGGTCGTCTGTCAAATTTTCTCGGATTATGTCTGCTAAAAACACTGAGAAAATCGTATCGCCATTCCCCGTGGGTGACCCCTAAACTCAGGTTCAACTGTACTTGTCTTTGGTGATGGCACTTCTCGCGGCTGAGAACGAAAATTGACAACTGGAAGATTTGCTACAAGCCGATTCTGGCAGTGTGCCTGAAGAGTGTCGGTGAGGACAAAGTCGATGGCAATAAATTTCAATAATAAATAGAGAAATATTTCAGGCCTCATTTTGAAATTGCGTGCCGAATAAATCAATAATTATTCTTTATCCTTTTACGATCAGTCCAATGTCTTACAACTAGGGTAGGAATTAGATTCCAATTTGCGTACCCTTAACTTGATGCGGCTGTTAAAGAAGGCTTTCTAAGAATTCATTTCCATGGCGGTTTATCGATAGATAATTCTATCTTTTTATATCTCCTAGTTAGTTGATGGTTGGTCAATTTAGCGCGTCACATATCAATGTACAGCCCACTAAATACAAAATTTTGTTAGAATTGAAAACTTCCCCCTCCATTCGAACACAGATGTAATAAATATCTTAATAACCTCATTTTCTCGGTTCGTACTGTAAGTTATGGAACATCATTTTTTTCGCGCGGATTTATGGCTCTCGCGCTAGGAGTTTTAAGGATAAATCCGAGCGAAAAACAGACTCAGTCCGTAACTTACAGTACGGACTTCGATCTCAGTTAGTAAGAGGTATTTCCATTTGTGTGTACAAACCTTCTTGGTTCATCAAGTGAACACTTTAATATGCTCTCCCAACGGTTCAACGGCGTAAATAAACCTGGTATGTAGGCGGGAATCCCCTTTCAACCTGACAAAGGGACACATGGGTCAAAATTTAGGTAATTCCATTTTATTTGATTACTTAATCTCTTTCGCCATTGTTCGCTAAGTATAAAATGAGTGACGTTCATTGTACTGGGAAAATGAAACAAATTAAGATGGAAATCAAAGAAAGCAAGTTATACTGTCCAAAAAAATTTAGAATTAGAACAATGATGCCTTTTTTACAAAATTTAAGATATTCATGATAAACTGTACCAATTCTTGTACCATTTTTTCACCAGTTTTGTCATGATGTATCCTACCCCTGGACCAAGATAGCCTCAAGTACACCAACGTGTATTCATGTCAACGTGTGCACTCCCCTCCCCTCACCCCTTAGACAAAAAGTCAGTTAGTTAATAAAGGAGTAGAGTTTCAATCTCAGCCCACGATCGGGGTTGTGAGGCGGGTACATCCTCGTCCACCATCTTTACCAAGGCAAGAGCGGGGCTAAAACTAGAGGCGCCAGGACATTTAGGGTCCACTTTCGATCGGAATGTTTTGCAGTTAAGCTTAGCGGTGACAGTTTGTTGTACCGAAGTTGAGACCAGTTTTCCGGCGCGCTCCATATGGACGATGTCGACGGCCAAAAGGGTGGCTTCTTTAATGCCCATGGTTTGATTATAAGATAATGAGACATTTTTACACTGCACCCAGCGTAAATTGGGTACAGGCTGTTCTGCGCACACCAGCCGGCGCGCCTGGTCAATCGAAGCAGTTGGATATGAGGTGTTGAAGATCTCGTTGTCTGAAACTGACCCAAAAGCTGGACAGAATAGTTGGAAAGCTTGAGAACCGAGAAGTCTCAAGTGATCTATAACCTCAACCTGTAGTGAGTACAAAGATGAGGGTTATTTTAATACAACTTCTGTTCCATTCCTATTTTTTAAACGAAGTCACAGTAAGGAGTGTTTTTATACCGAGCTAAAGGCAACACACGTACACTTACGTAATTTCTTGCATAAACGCTTTACTCCATGCCGTTTTGTGTCGAAGCTTAACCTCTCGACTACAAGGAGTCCCTCCATTTCGTCGCACGAGTGAAAAAAAGAAGTGGAAAAAAAATTGATGTTAACGAACCGCGTGGACCTTTCTACTTCTCGGGCACCTCATTCCCAAAAGTTCCGCTCGGCGCTAACATCATTTTTCTTTTTTTTCACTTTTCTTTTTTTTTTTTTTACTTACGCGACTGACTTCGCCAAAAATCAGGGACTGTTCGTAGTCTACTTAATCTTATTTTGCCTGTTATTGGAAGGCGAAGGAAAATGAAGTTTCGTTTATTACATTACATTACTGTCCTACATGATTCTATCATAGCATACCTCTGTTTTGACGTATCTCTCTTTGCCGTTCACTGTTATTATTGCCCCTGGGGTTATTTTTGCATTTTCCAGTTCTTCTTCTGACCATTTTCGTTCCTTTTTTGATTGTTTCTTTAATGCCGCCGCCCCAACGTCGACACAAAAAATATTATTGTCAAGGGAACAGCTATTTTCTGATGAGACTCTCTTCACTGTTTGAGCATAAACCAGGAAGTTATCTGTCTCTACGGAACTCACGCCAGTTACCACGGCCTTTTTATTGAATTTAAAGGACATGTCTCCTGCGGAAAAAAATTCAGTGATTTCATTTTGAAAGTATTTTATCCCAGGAATGTGTGCTTCAGTTTTCAAGCACAGTGGAACTATTTTTCAAGGGACATCCTCAGGACAACGACATGTGTCCCTTGAATAGGGATGTCCCTTCAATGTTGTTACAAGGATCAAAGATTATTGATCCAAGGAATTCTTCCATTCTAACGATGTGTGCCGCAGTTTTCAAACACAATAATGAAACTATTTTTTGAGGGACACCTGCGGTATAACGAAATTTGTCCCTCGAAAAGAGATGTCTGATCAATTCAGGTACCGAATACAAAGACTAAGGAGCATCAAGTTTTCCGTCGGGACCAACGTCAAGTCCTTTGAATAGAGCTGTCCCGAAGGAGAGCCTCCACATTTTTCGACGTGTGTTAGAGATTTAGTGAGAAGGGAGGAGAGGTTAGGTTGCTGTAAATTACTTTTTGAGGGAAGAAAATTTTATTGATCAACTTCAAGGGGGGGGGGGCTTAGAAATCATTTATGAGGAGATCGTTTTGGGAATTCAAATCAAGAATCGTAGTGATAAATGATATTCTATTTGTTGTAGTTATATTTCCACAAAACCACCATCAGAGGAGGGAATCATTAAATCTATATCTGCCAAACATTGAGGATCATTAGAATAGAATACTCTTGAGGTATCACGAAAATTATATTGCGACACGACCAAAATCCTTCCACCCCCTTCCCCAGGGGAAGAATAATGACCAGTCCTTGAGAAGTGTTATACCGTCGCATACGTAATTTTGTTTATAAGTGCGGTTGTACGTCAGATATTTGACAGAAATTATCTTGGAATACCACGGAATATATTTTCTGCTTTTGATTTATACCAGAACGTCCCCCATTCGGAGGTGATATCTATCCCACCCTGGAATTCGTGCGGGCTGAAATACGAGCAGTCTTCAATGAACAGATGCAGAGCGTATTATGACGCCATCGGAGCGGATAAATCTGGGAGCTCACGAAGATGAAACTCGTACCTTTGCATTTATGTTATTTTCAATCATTAAATATGTGTTGATGAAATATTAGATATAAATTCTGGCGGTTTTTTGGGACACCGAAAAAAGTTAGGACCTACTGTACACAAACATATAAACCAGTGAGGTTAATGAAGTAGGAAATAAAGAGATCTGGCAGAAATTGAATGACAGTAATCGTCAAGACGACATCAACGTACTCGTTTATGAAAAATGAATCTTTGGGGATTGAATCAATTTCTAACCCTCTCAATAATCAATAATTCTTTAGTAAATGGTAAGTCAAATGTTCATTCTCGGCAGAAATTTTCCACAGTCTGGTGAGACCATTACGTATCTTCAACTCTAAACGATTCTTGAAGTAAAGAGCCTCTTTGAAGAAGAAAAAAATATTTTACACTCAAGTAGAGTTGTTTTGGTTGCAGTTAGGTACGGTTTACAGTTTTTATTGTTTCTCTCACTTACAACACGCGCTATGATTGGTCAACTCAGTGGGCCGTAATAGAATTTACGGGATCGTAAACTTTTGGTTGTTTTGCTGCTAAAATCTCACGCTGCATGTAATTATCGCCAATTGTACTAAACTTTCGCCGATAAGTAAAGATTTACTCTTTTGTTTTCTTTAAAGTGTATGTTAAAACATGCCAAAAACTGAGGAACTTTTTCGAATGGTCTTATGAATCCATTCGACTTGACAAGAAGTCTTTTCCCCGAATCAAATAGCTGATTAACCATGTCTCCTACGACCGTATTGTAGTTTACAAATCCCCTTTTACCTCCTTGGATTTATGTTCCGCGCAATTCGCGGCCATTGACGTAAGATACGAGCCTCAAAGTCGCTTAAAAAATAGCGCTCCGAAAAATCTAACGAGCTGTGAGATTAAAAAGGATAAAAAACGAAAAGAAAAAGACAGTGCAAACCTCAATAGATTTAGATAAAACCTCAGCCGGTGTTAACAACAATGAAGAAAGTGACCACGTCTGATGTTTGTTTTCGCCGATTTTAACACGGAGATAAATATGCTAATTTGTGGAAGTGTAAGGCAGTCTAGGGTAACAAAGATGATGGTCAACAGATTGTATGTAACTTAAAAATAGCCAATTTGATGAAAGAGTACCTTGGAATAGCAACGACAACAAAGATCCTTAAATATGGCCTGATGATAAAATTAATTTCCCTAGCTAAAGTAATGTCAGACTGGTAAAGACTTGTTACTTTTATAGTACCATATGGTTTTTCTTTTCTTTAAAATAATTTGAGACATGCCAACAAATTTACAAAGAAATACATTATACTTCTCAAAATGTCAAAACTGCACAATTGATCGTTTTAATTAGGGGCCTTTTGGAACTGTTTGGGACAGTCGGCTTATCATGTAAACGAGTCCAAATATATTTCTTTTTTCAATGCTTAATATATATATTCTCGACTGAAATGCTACATAGGTGAATCGTACACAAAATTAATCAGTTTTGCCTGAGTAGCAGTAGTCTCCAACTCACGCTAGAGTGAACAACGTAAATTAAACCAAATGCAAAATGCAAATTTTACGACTTGCTTTCATTAATAACATGTTGCACTATTTTCGGATGGGGAAAAAAAATAGAATTTTACACAGGTAATTTAAATGCTAATGCGTTCTTATGTTTTTGCTTAATCGCACTCGTGGGCTTCACAAGAAGGCGGGTTTTGCTCTCGAATTAACCGGCAGATGGCAATCTGTCCGTGGAAATTAAATACCAATCTTGCAGAAAGCTATTTTTAACAAATATGGTTGCTTTGATCAGGATTTAACCCGTGCCTAGCTTGAGAAGTATGATTGTTTAAGCCTGTTTATACCGAGGTTTACACCGAAGTGCGAAAATTAAGTTTTATACATATTAGGATGAAGTGGACAGTATTCTCTTACGAAGAAGTATTACACAGATATTCGGATTATTCGTAATGAATTCTCGGTGTTCGTATCTCTGTCTGTCTGACCTTTCAGTTCTGATTTAGAGGGATATCAATTATAACCTTCTCTCAACTAGTGTGGTGAAGCGTTAATACATTGTAATGGTGTACAATTACGTTCTTTGGTCTTGTCACTTTGAAAACAAAGCAAAATTCACGCATTGAGCGGCGTTTTGTATGTCCTAGTTTAAATTTCGACATCGCCTGGGTTCTGAAGCTTCGTGCTTGATAACTTTGGGGTTCATAATCGATTACGCTCTGTATATAAAACGCAGATAACCTGAAAAGATTGCTATCGTTCAAACACAAATAACGGTAACCACATTCCTTTCAAATAAATTTACTTACCTTCGATACAAGATTATTTTGAATAGCACCGCGCCAGTGGTCGATTAATCTTACAACTCGATCGGCCTTCAAGTAACCTCTGAGAAATCCGTGAAATACTTCAGACGATCTTAGCTCATGCTGTGATGTAATGATGCGATTATGTTACTGTGTGAGGTCACTATCATGATGAAGGAACACGACTCGCGATTAGAACGATTTGAAAGATTAACCAGCTGAGCACTACATTCCAAGAGATCTAGCGAAACGCTGTGTCCCAAGAGGATACTGCAAGGATAATGGAACAGGTTTCGAGGGCAAATATACACAAGACGGGTAATTAAACAGCGTCAAGGCTTTTAAACGGTGCCGAAATGAGGTAATTATCCCCATACAACAAACAAAGCCCTAAGCTGTTTTGTGTTTACGACTGTAATGCTAATGAAGTTCATTTGTGAATAAATACACATCTACAGTTAAAAGATTTTAATCGACATTTAAGGGATACAGTTTGCAATCAGCACGCTTTAGCTAGGAAAAGAAATCAAAATATTTACGCAAACTTAAAAAAAAAATTTAAAAAATGATAAAACTAATTCTTACAGAACGTAAAAGGAAATTTGTTGTGTATAGTATCCACGTTAATGTAAAAGAAAACGGAATTACGTCAGATTTTTAATTTTTTTATGACATTGTAAGGTCTTAACCTATAAGTGTTTTTAGAACTGGATTATAAATATCGTATTTTTCTTTTTAGTTTTTTCTTAGACCACAGGTTTTTTAGACCACAAGTGTTTGTTGTAATTGATTATAATATTGTAATGATTTTAGGCTGGACATCAGCCTCGTAGCTGAATGGGCCCCCCTGTTTTAATTAAAGTTCACTTACTTTACTAGGGACAATAACAGGGAAGAAATGGGCCAAGGATTGGGCCTCTCCTAGTAAATTAAATTTTTTCCAAAAAAGAAAAAAATTAAAAAGTAGATCAATAAATAATAAATAGAAAGATTTATGTCCCCGAGAATAGGATAGAATAGGGATATTAACCTCAGACGCTTCCTTTTATGTATGCACATAATAAAATTGAATGATTGATTGATTGATTAATAAATGCAGCAAGTAGATCACTGACAATTATTGGATATTGAAATAATCACGAAATTTTACCTTATGTTTCGATGTAACTGGTATCAGGCGCTCGTTATTCAAAGCACTGATTCCTACGCTGCTGCACTGTCGAGCTCCTCCAAAAAACGAACGCCTGATTGCTGGTTAGTTTCGACGTGACACACTTCTTCGTCAGGTCAAGCTTGTTAATTTCACTTTTACGCTTTAGGCATTTACGCCTACATTCTTTGTCATTTATTTCTGGGATGTGACAGTTCCTTCAGGGCCTTTTTGATTTGCAAATTTCGCTTTTATATGCCAACCAAAGCATGACTAGTTTGGCTACATTTTCCACCACAGTTGAAATTTTCACCGTGGTTGAAACTCTTGTCAGTAGTATTAGGATCATGTGAACTATAGGTAGTCTGCATCGATATATCGGTCGAAACAACGACTTCACCGAATGCCCGACTGCCGACCGATCTTTCGCCCGATAATCGACCGATCTTTCGCCCGATAATCGACCGATCTCTCGCCCGATAATCGACCGATCTTTCGCCCGATAATCGACCGATCTTTCGCCCGATAATCGACCGATCTCTCGCCCGATAATCGACCGATCTCTCGCCCGATAATCGACCGATCTCTCGCCCGATAATCGACCGATCTCTCGCCCGATAATCGACCGATCTTTCGCCCGATAATCGACCGATCTCTCGCCCGATAATCGACCGATCTCTCGCCCGATAATCGACCGATCTTTCGACCGATAATCGACCGATCTGTCGACTGACTGTCGATCAGTTTATGTAAACCGCTTTATTGTCCTACCGACATGTCATCAGCTCAAATGCCTCTGCTAATCAGCCTTCCTTCTGTATCTGTGATTCTTTACTGTTCGCAGCTCATTTGTGAATAAGGGTTTTCACAGACGATCCTACACAAAGTACAGTCATCCCAAAACATAGCAAAAGACACGGCTAACGGCAAAAATGAGCCGACAATGATTTGAATAGGCCTAAGGAGTAAGAATGTTGGCGACAACTTCACCTGTGTTCACGCCAAAGGAAAGAAATTCAAACAAAGAAAAAGACAGATTCGTTAGATATGCAAACGCTACTGCTCGACAAAACTTTGCTCTCTCTGCCATACTACCTTATACAGACGGAAAAATTAAACACGTGATATAACTGTTTACAATAACTGATACAGACATAGCCGCTCCCTCACTGTCATAAAACAGCACTTTTTCTTGGCTCTTAATGTTCATATTCTCTGTTGCATACCATACAACAGTGATTACGACTGCAACTAAGGGAAAGACACAGACAACATTCAACCAAGCGATTTGTGAGAGAAACTTGAGGGGGGTTCAGTTAGTAAAACCAAACCACCAGCGATGGTTATGCGCATCATCTCTGTGATGGATTCCCACGAAAGGGCGTGGTGCATAACAGATCCAAAAACTGCGAGGTGCATTACCAACACGACGAACATTTCGATTTGTATAATAACTGACACGATGTAATTGTGGTTTGACCTTGTGCAAATTCTGTGGCCTTCCTTATCTTTGTCGTAATGGCAGTCAGTTAAAATAGTTCCTGTGTACCACAGGGTAATTAGGATTGTAATAAAAGTGACCAAGGCACCAATTTGATGCTCTGTGTTTGCCTGAGGCAGATAGAGCTAAAAAGCTGACACCTTCGATAAAGCTGACAAGATTCGCTACGGCTTTCCAAACGTCCAGGCGAGCAATCAAGCAAAGCCTCTTTTTTGGAAGTAGGAGAAAGGTCATCGTTGAATAAGTTCTCATCATATGAAGACCGTAACATCTACAAGATGGCTGCATCTTCTTTCCCATTAATCGGTTCAATCCTTAAGAGAAGGTTTACTGTTTTCATTGCTAAAAAAAGAATTGAAGAAGCTGACTTCTTTCTTCCGGTGTCACCCCACAAGGAAAATTGTTTTAAAAAAAACGTAGGTGACCCTCTCTCGCGCGACCTTCATGAAAGAGATCATTTTTTAAAAACTTTTTAGTTTCGTCTTCAAAGTTGAATATTTGATTTGTGCCATATGCAGCTGTTTTGAGAAAGGTTGTCGGGGAAAAAAAAAGCATAAAGTGCACGGGATAACCCCGAAAGGTATTGTGGGAGGTTTTAAGTCACGGTTCCTTCAGTAATCTCAGGATTTCAAGGAAATATGTAGGAAATTTTCTTCTGAACGTCTACGATCTATTTTTTATTTTTAGCATTTACCAGTAGTATGTTTTTTGTTTATTACGTAACTTTGCCACAATAAATATAACTTAAGATTGAAAATGTTCTGCCTTCGTTGTAACAAAAGATTCATATCCCCATCAAGCAATCGAATATTGAAGCGTAAACATTATTCAATACAAGTTTTACTTGCTCTATTTTTTTTTTCAGCACAAGTCACATTTACCTCAGTTTCCCTTTCAGAGGGGCACCTGTGTAGCAAGATTTCGAGTGGGAGGGGAAAGGACAAACATGCAATGGCAAACTGAGTAGAGAAGAAACGCTTTTTCAGAAATTTTTAAACATTTCCTCTAAAAATTGGAGGAAACGGAAGTAAAAATTACAAACGAAATGTCTTATCGCAGGTACACAATGACACTTCAATAAAATGTCCTCCACTGCTAATATAACCTTGAAATAAACCAGAAATTCAACAATTTGACGGAATGAAGTTACCTTTACAGTGTGCAATCGGTGCATGAAGCTGAATTAAAATCTATAAAACGGTAGAGCCCATAAAAATTATATAACTGCATGAGGTAGTGGCTATGTATACCAGATTTTTCAAATACATGTTTACTATTGTTACCATAGAACATTCGACGGTCATGTCAAGGAAAGAAAGTCTGTCTGCCTTGCTTTCCTTTTTTTATACATCATGATAATTGCTTCTCTTTCAGCTAGTGAGGAAAGACTGACCGAAGTCCGTTTGCATGTGGGCCTGTTTGGAGTCTCCTCACTCACTGAAAAGCATAAAAACAGGAAGTTCTGATTAACCAGAAACTTCAGAAATTTATCGTTTTTGTCTATCTTTTCCCCTTTTTTCATTGAATGAAAAATTTTATAATAGTTGATGGTGTAATTAGGGTCAGAGAAAGTTAATACTGGGTACTTAGATTGTGAACACTACTCCAATGAACCTGCTCTTAGCTCCACGGGCACTAAACCTGTAGGTTAAATGCTTAAGTTACTATCTCTGGAAGTGTCTTAGGGATTTTCAGCTCAAGGCTACCGGAAGACTAAAAAGAGCAAATTCAAACATGCTCACGCGGTTCATAGAAGCAACAGACAATGTCACTCTTAAAATAGCTAATATCTTTTCTAAAATGAAAACTGAACTGAGCAAAGGGGCCCGGTTGTGATAGGGTTGAAACCAAGTCAGTCAATTTTCTCAGTTATGTCCAGCTTCAAAACAATATGTTTGAAAAATAAAAAATAAAAACGATCTTCTGGAACCAAAGTGAAACTTTTGCTCTGTTTGGGCTGCCTAGACGTTGACCTACACCCCTCCCTCAGATGGGGCACGATAGTTTATTTGCGGTGGGGTGGGGGGGTGGGGAGGTGTGTGTTACATTCCTCAAACCCTACCCTGTTTCAAACATACTCTTTTCACCTGCTTACCCCTAATAAAGAGGAAAAGTTGTCTTGGATTGTGATACATCGACATCATGGTATTAATTAGTAGCGCATATGATTGCGCCACTGCCGTTAACACCCATCCGAAGAAAGAAAGATGCACTGTAATTGAAGACTGTGTGAGACCTAAGACCCACCAGGCAATACCCTATATGGCAGCATATACCCGCTAGGCCAAAATAAGGGAGTGCTCCCCTCCCCCCCCCCCGAGTAAACTAGGACCTGACAGCCTTAAGACTAACAAACCCTACCCTTACGTTTGGAACAAGAAAATGTTGGCTTCCCAACACGTAAGCGTTGTATGACAGTGTCTTAGCTCACGTCTTCGCATTCTGCTTCGTTTTCTGAGCTTGCTTAAAGGAGTTTGGAGTAGCCAATCGGGAAAACGCACAGTATTTTGTTCATTGCTGAGACCTCTAGTTTCGCGCACGTGGGCAGTGTCAGTTTACAATGCATAAATAGAGGTAAAGAACAGTGTAGTTTCATCTATTCAACAGGTCTAACCAGGTACCAAGAAAAGAGAACAAGGAGGAAAAGGTAAAGAGAAGTGACGAAGTCATGTTAAAGGTAAGTAACCAGTACCTTGCTGTCTATTAAAGAAATCAGTACTCCGCTGAATTGGAAGAGGTTTTGTCCCAGCATGTTGATATTACACCAAGCGTGTCTTTCATGGAAGAAATCATAACCTAAAACACACAAAAAAATTCACTTTTTTAGATTCTCCAACCCAAACCTAACTCATAGAAATGTGCAACTCACTAATTAACAGAGCATAACTTTATTCACTTAACGAGGCTATTCTTTCTCTTTTCCGTTAGGCTTCAAATTGCTAGAACATAATCGCTAAGATTTAGGTTTGTTCAACTTAGTTGCGTGCATTTTTGCGAATGACTCAATCCAAGATTCCTACTGGTCAATCCCTTATCTTTCTTCGTTTGTTTTACATTTTCCTCCGCGCGTTTGTGTTTCTTTGCAGCAGTCTATACTTATCAGTTATGAAATGATGTACTCACTGCTCCTGCTTTTTACCTTGGTAAACGTCTTGGGAGCAAGGAGTGATATTCTGCGTGATAGAAGAGGCGAACCAGATCCTCCGTCAAGAGAAGTGAGTCATTTTATTTGCGTTATTCTTTATGGCTATTTCGGGTTTTTGTGGTCTTCATGCGAGTGTAATGATTCAAGAGCATGCAAGGTCGTTCACACAGCATTCAGTTGCCCTCAAGCGCTTCGTCCTTGGTCGTTAAAACGTTTAAACGCCATTTTCTGAGAGCAATAAAGAGCACAGCGGACAACATATCATAATAAGCACGACCAACCTTAACAAAGGAAAATGTTGATAGGAACCAATTACAACTTACGTCAATACCAGTAAGCCTTCTTGAAGCACAGGAGGGTACGAGTTACCGATTCACAATTCGTTTAAATAATGTTGAATCTGATCGGTTGTACGGAAAGCGGGAGTTTTTTTAAACCAATCACAGAGCGAAGAGAAGTGACACCAAATGAATGCAATTAAGGATTACTCCCTGCAATCATTTGAATATTGCACTGTTTTCTTCCAGAGTTGTATTAGCCCTTTATTGATTTCATTATTTTTAAAAAGTAAAAGTAAGAATATGCGTTTATCGTTCGCCAGCGATTCGTTTACCGTTTTCTTTTCTTGTCCCAAAATTTTGTTCTTCTGAGATCGACTTTTAACTAAAATTGCATCATTTAGCGTGGAAGTGCTATTTGAAAACTGAACGAGGCTAAGTGATATTGTTTCACATTTACATATACATAGCAACCATAAGTAATGCTGTTTTCTTTATTTTCTTATTTCTATTCAATTGTGCGATTCAAGGAAAATCCAATCCATTACTTGACTCGTGAATTCAGCGTTAGATTGCACTTGAAAACCGATATCGTTTAGCGATTCGTGCGATAGCAGTTTTCGCGTGCAATTTGATGCGGAATTCACGAGTCAAGTAATGAATTTTCCTAAAGAATAAGGCGTTTTTATGTTGGTTAAGTGTAACATGTTGTCATTCGGTGTGGCTTCGTAGGTTGTGGAATTCAATGTACAAATTGACGAGTCTGGAGTATAGTATAACCAGACAGTGGAGGTAAACACAGAGAAACAACTAAACTGAACTGTTTAAAGTTCCTGCTCATAACAAAGTGGACCAAAGCAATATCCTGCACGACTTCAACACGGTAAGCACGATGATAAGAGAAGAAATAAGGATGACGATTTGAAGTTTCTTAAGGAGAAAACAGAAAGAAAAAAAATCGACGATACATACCAGAAGATCCACATCCTGGCCTTATTGCCTTGTCTCTCTCATTGTTTATCTCAATTACTAATCAGTGTTGAACTCATTATGGTTTCGTAAAGATTTTATCTTGAATATTTCAGTACTTTGTTCGTACAAGTATTCAGCCATGGTACAATGAAATTACACCGCGATCGTAATACAATAACAATTTCCCCAGTTGGGAGAGTTCTAAAAATTCCTTAACACGATTGATTTCGCGAATAATTTTCCTGAATTCAACTTGGTAGAAAACGTCTTACATAATCAATCTCAACAGAATCTCAGCTTGCTACTCCTACCAGAAAAGAGAACCTGTTACTTACTACCTTTGAACATGCAGCTTTCGTCGCCAACAAAGCTCATCAGCGACCATAATGAAGCTGAGGTAAGAAGGAACACGCTCTCTGTCGATATCAGTCTTTCCGTCCAGTTTTGAAGTTGGCTGGCGTTTCTCTACCATGAGGTATAGATGGAATGCAGGGAAAATACATACAGGGAATGTGAAGAAAAAGATACAGATATGTGGGAAGCCTGTGCCACACCACCACCACTACCACTTTTCCCACTTAAACGGTTTCCACCTTTACTCACTCTTCTAGGGAAACTCTCACACGATCACCAGGACGAAAATTATTGAAAACAGTTGGGTAAAGGATGGTAAAGTGAACGATCGATCGATTCTCGGTGATGATTTCAAAGCTTACTGTGCAGAATACCCAATATATTTTGTCAAGAAGGTGGAGGACTTCTCAACAACCGTTAGGGATTCAAACAGAGGGTGAGAAAAATATTAAGCAAGAAATGAAATCTTAAGCGCGGTCTTCAAATTAAGCCGCAAAACAACAGACAGACAAGAGGATGAGCGCCCAGGACTTAACATTTTCGCAGTACAGTTCTTTCACCACTGACCAACAAATGTTTGCATTCTTTCCGTATCTTTCTCAGCACTCCCGTAGTCAGCACGTTTAATTTATTTTTTCTGAAGCATCTCAGCGGGCCTCGAATCTCACTGCCTGCCTAAATCTTCATTCGCAGAGAAGCACGCCCGTAGAAAAAAGAACTGCAATTTGCCGTTATAACTCTGTCCTTACGGTAAAAAACTGTGCCCATGTTCTTGAGTATAGCCCCTCATTCAGACACATTCGCTCCGACGAAGGGCTAACGCTCGAAACGTCAGCTTTTGTAATCGTTACGGTGACCAACTTACCATTTAAACTTTGTTGATATATCCAAATTATTACATATATATCTGTCTATAGCTAGACAGATAGATAGATGTACATATAATTTTTGGCCATTTCTATTCGCAGGTAACAAAAATCTACTACCTCAATATCTCTCCTTTGTATCCAGGCCAAACGTAACATCCACCATCCCCCCACTAAGTTTAATAGACTAAGAAGATACTGACACAATCCTGTATGCCGTTTGTGCTTCACTGGGAGGAAACATCGAAGACGGAGAGTAGTAACTTTTCAGATTCTCAAAAATGTGGCTGATTCGTATGTGGAAATTGAAGGAAAAGTGTTATACCCTGGTGGAAAGGGCGCAATTGGCACCTCAGACGTGGAGAGCTGCGTATTTGGACAAAGAAAGAGCTGGAAGGTGAAGTGTAAGGAATACACGTCTTCGCGTTACTGGATTAAAGTGTGCGATAGCTTTACAGAATGTTATGATAAACATCTCCGAAACACTGTATTTTGCTGCGAATACATTTGCACGAAGTAGAAAATACAGGCATGCAATATAGGCATGCTACCCTTGCAGGATCGAGTTATTTTTTGGCTATATGAGTTGAAATGGGACACTAAGTAACTGATGTAATGTAACTGATTTCTAAAAAATAAAAAGAACATTTACTTAAAAAAAACTGAACTTATCATATCAAACTCACGGGGTACAAATAGTCTCTTACTGAATTTCGTGACCACGCCCACTTCATCGGCCCACTCAAATCGAGTGCGAGTTTTGGATGTTATATCATCTTGCCGACTCTCTGTATAAAAAGTTAACAATGTACCACCGAAATATTGAACTATAATATCATGGCTTTCCATTTTTTGTATTTTCGTACTACAAAGTAAAGTTTTTCCCTCGTCATTTTCACCTTTTCCCGAGCGGGTCCGTCAAAATTAAGAAGGCGTTCGTGGTCAAAACAAGACTGAGCAAGGAGTCTTGGGCGATTTCTCTCTTACGCAAGCGCAAATTGAAAATGTACCGCCAAAATCAAAGAGAGGAACAAATTTCCTTTGTTTTGATATGTAAATTGTCGAACAAGGAGCAGGTTGAACCTCGTCAAATGGCTAGTCAAAACAGCCACACCTTCCTCCCTTTGCTCGCTTCCTGTTTTATAAGCGTGAAAGCAGTGGGAAAAGAATCGGGTAGCTCGGAAAGCGCTTCACCATCGTTTACTTACGAGATAAACAAGTAAGATTTGTAAAGTTATTTTCCGAAAGAGTCGGAATAAATACATTTTTTTCAGGTTAGATCGCTGTTTTTACCCTAAACGTCGTCCATTAAATTTTTGTTGCAGCCTACTATTCTATACAATTTCGAAGGAAAATATTCAGATGCTTCACCGTTCCCGAAGGGGGTCCTGTCCTGGTGTACCGGTTCACAAGGGAATTACCATTGTTCTTTCTTTGTTTAGGAGTTATCGGTTAGCTATTGTGTATTGTTTGGTCTTTTGTATTGGCTCTTGTGAACCGGTACACGAGGACAGAACCCCGAAGGGTCTCCACTCATCGAAGCATGTACTGTAGCCAATGTAGTGAATTTTCAGTCTCTTGTTGGGTTTGTCAACCTCCGTGACTTCAATATCTTACAATTTTGTATCTTTTCTCTGTGAAGTGACCTTTTTAACAGGGGTGTATGCTGAGTATTCGTTGCAGAATCGCTTTGGTTCTCTTATCTCGCTCTTTGGCTTGTCCGCCATTTTGAAAATTTGCTCAGGAGGGCATTTGGGTTAGCGGCCGCGCCAGGCTGGAACCGACAAAAACAAATGTCCATCGCAGTGGGGAAACAGTTTGATATGGTTCACTGGAGAGTAAAAACAAAAAACCCTTCCGATTTATTTGAAATAAACTCAGACACGTATTTAATCGCATTGCCACTGGTGTCTGAATAATCGTTGGGGCCATACGAGGGGTTATCAGGATACGGATATTTGGATAAATTATTATAGGGATACAGGATACCTGGACGGAAAATTAAAGGGATAAGGGATATTTAAGAAAAGATTTTGAGATATCGAAGATCGAAGTTCTCATTTTTTAAAAGAACAAACTATAAGCTTATTTGTCAATGTAGCAGGCGCAAGTGGTGAAGAAAAAGATGCTTTCAAATGCTAATTATTACATTTTGCCATCAAATATTGTCAATATCGACAGTAGGTGCCAATATCGACTCTTGTCCGAGAACAACTCTCCCCCTCCCCGACGGGTTTTTTTTTCCATTTCGCGCCACCTTGTTCATGTCATAACTGTTTTAACTGCTTGAAAGCTCTGCAGAAATATATATATCTTATTAACCAAGCGCGAGGGCCGTACTGGGAGAATATCGGCCCGCGGGATCTTGACAATACGGACCGAGCGCAGCGAGGTCTGTACAAACAAGACAGAGGGCCGATATTCTTTCAGTGGGGTCCCGAGCAAGCTTGGTTAATAAGAGATTTATTATACGATTGAAGTTCAAAGGGACACAAGTGCGGTATCATTCGGGACCATTCGGGACAGTGCCTGGTCCAATACTGAGAATATTGACCAGCAATAGAGCATTTTGATTGGTTGATTTTAGCTATTGGCCCCCTGACTACCCGAGTCGTGTAATAATTAGATATATTCTTAAGAAACTATCGTACCTGCTTTAAAACTTTCTAGCTTTTTACCTTGGTGAGCAAAACGTTCAAATGGTATAAAAATAGATTGAACGAATAGTATCATATTTCAAAGCCTAAAAGCGTAACGTTTATTTGGTTGTTGCCTATCTGGACTTCACCCTGCGCGTGCGAAATACGTGATAAAATACAGGTTGTTTACAAGGAATTGATACGTGTTGGGGTGAAGTCCAAGGTAGCTAAAAGCGAATTTTATCGGTAAACTAGACACCTACATGCGTTTACCTTGAGAATATGGAGCAGAAATTGTTCTGTTGGTATCAGTTGCTGTGTAGGGGCCAGGATCTTTTTCTATATCTCTGCTTAAGATAAACTTATTATTTTGGATTCTGGCCGTAAAGGGCCAGAATTAGAAATTCGGTTTGGTTTTTCTTGTGCAGGAAAATGCACAATAATAGGCGTCTCATCTGATAACTTAGGTTGGAAACCAGGGGTGTGTCCTTTTCTGTAATCGCACCAGTCAAATGCTGTAATGACTTCGCCAGAGGTATCATCTGAAATGGAGACATACTTGTCCGCAGAAATATCTTTGGTCGTTGCCTGAAAGGGCTTCAAAACAGCCATGGCAGCTTTCAGCAGGCTCACATCAGAAGACGAAAGGCACAAAGCATTACGACCAAAGAGACAAAGTGCTGTGGAAATGGCATGATGTTGTTGTGATGCGTTCAGACATGTGGCGTGTTGAGTTCCATCTGGTTTCCACTCTCCTGGACGAGTTTGTGCTCAGGAATTCCCAGCTGCAGCTGTATCTCCTTCAGCTTTTCTAAGGCCTTTAAAGGCCGGTACACACGAGGGAGCTTGCTCCCGCATCACGCTCCCGGAGCAAAGCTCCCCTGTCTGCACCAACGATTTCTTGCGAAAAAATATGTTGCGCAACAAAACTTTTGCTCCCGAGTTTTGCTCTCTCATATCAAACTGGTTTGATGGGAGGGAGCAAGCTCCAGCGGAAAATCTTTTGCACGAGTCTGTTGCAGGCGCAAGCTCCCTGGTGTGTACTGAAATTTGCTTGCCGTGTTGGATTTATAACAACTAGGTCCCATATATGCTCCAATCGGGTTGTTTCATCATTCAGCTCCCTCGTCGTGTCCTTCGTGTGTGCTGGTTAGGGTACTTACCCGGGAGCGTGCTGCAGGAGCGTGCTGCGGGAGCAAACTCCCTCGTGTGTACCGGCCTTAACGCTGTGGTGGAAGAAGCTCACAATGTCCCTGCAGCTCTTTCTAAGCTTATGGATCTCTGCGTTTGACTTAATTGTCTCAGATACCACTAGACTAATGGTGTGTGCGAAGTAAGGAACATGCATCTAACCGATATGTCTGATGGCGGCAACAACGTTGGCAGCATTGTCGCATTGTCAGTACCAGCGCAACAAGTGGTCTTTTTTGAAGGCAAACGTCTCCAGAACCAGGGACTTGAGTTCCCATGAGAAAGTAATAAAGTGACAGGTGGTAGTAGGATAGCTTTCCGTTTTGCTTGATGTCCACAGGTCACTAGTCAGAGCTACGTGAGAAATCTGCAAAAGTTCCTGCTTTATCTCTTCGGCACCGGTGGAGTACATTTCAGGCAACAAACTTCTCATAATGTGTCTTCTGGAGGGAAGCTGGTACCGAGATTCGAGCAAACGCACCAGCGATGCGGGCTGCATGTTCGTTGCAATCATTCTTAAAGGGGATTGATCTATGTTCTTACTTCGCACGCATGTCGGCGAATATTTTGTTTTTCAGCGATCTTACGCCTCCTGGGTTCTGTCTTCTTCCTCTTTAGTCTGTTTTTCGGCTTCCTTGTACTGAGTCGGGTGTTTTAATTTCGAATGCTATGAAAGAAAATATGAATAATTTTCAATTAATGATAAAATATAAAAAATCCCTTCAAATTTCAGTGGACAATACATTTAAAAGATTTGACGTGTTGCTTGCATGCTTTACAACATCAGTGCTGGTTGTGTATTTGTGGCACTCCTCAGGCGCTTTATTGCATCAAAAATTTCCTGACGAAGAAACTTTTGCCCCGAGGTCACTATTGGCAAAAATTGCACCTCAGTTGTTTACCGCTTACGGGATAGTCTTGGTTGTCTTCAAAAACTGCAACTATTATGTGTACTTAAGTATAACGGAGAGTTACGGCGCTTCCATTGGCACTTAAGAACTAAAAGTGACCTCTGAAACGTCTGACATACTTCCCAGAAACAGATATGGACATGTTAGTCAAGCTTAAGGAAACGGAAACCAGATTACGGACGTATTTTAAAATACGTCAGTGAGTTTCGATTTAAAAGTCGCAGCTCAAAGACGTTGATCAGTTCACTCTAGCAGGGCTCACATTTTCATTTGCTGTCGTTGCTGCGGTTCGTGAAATACCTTCAAATTTAAGTTCTCACGGATCACCATAATTATCGCTTCCATAGCAATATAGACGAAGGTATGTTCAGGCGCGATTTTCCTGTGGAAATCATTTTATACAGACTTTGTTGTCGTCCCATGCTCTTCTACCATTGTTTTATTATTACTCTTTTTTTTAAGTCAGTAACTTTTCTCAGTGCTTTTCTCGCTCGAGGTTTTTCTTTAATGCTACTGGAGGGATCGGGTTTCTTCCTATAAGAGGGATTTTTCCTAACAATAAGCAAGCAGAGTTGTTCCCCACGCATTATTGTTACTCCAGATGTGCTTGTAATGCCTGGATTGTTGTGAGCAATTTGATTGGTACGTGATACATACCCTGATGCGGTAATCTGATCGGTTTGTGATACGTGGAAAATGCAGCGATCTGATTGGCGCGAGTGACATACCACTCTTTACGCTGACATAGAGTCCTTTTTTTTAAATAACTAAAAAACACTGACTTCAATATCACTCATGTACGATGTAAACTTTTATTTTCGAGATGTTGAGAGGGATACTCGTTTTTTCCGTTATCGTCTACTTAGCAGAAGGTTATCCTCCTTAATTTCATTACTAATTCATTAAGCCATAAGAAAAGAATTTTATAACAGTGATAGTAGTTTGGATATCTTCTTTTGCTGGCATAGATTTTTCCGTTCTTTTTCCGAAGGGGTTTCACATTAAAGGACGGCTTTTTACCGTCTCATTTCCATAGTTCTAGTCTGGAGATTCCCTTCTTACTGTTTGGAAATTTTTGCACAACACGGGGCACATTTACGCAGTATCGTGGTACGCAAACAAAACATAGGAACGACATCCGGTTTTAAACCCAAAAAGTGAGAAATCTCTGCTCTATAAGTTTTTACACACTTCAATCTAATTTAAAAAGAATAGGTTTTTATGTCCGGTGCTATAAATCAATCCATAAATACTAATGCAGTATTCTTAATTTATCCCTTTTAAGTTAAACCGATTGGTTTTGATCATAAATTTGACATATAGCAGAGTAAAATTTTAACTGATTTATCTTACGTCCAGAAAAGAAAATCCATTTGTAACATCTGACGTTCAGTTAAAGACTTGCATAACTTTCCATCTCGTTTAGGATCTCTGTAACGCATCACATAACTGTTTTAAACAGTAAGGAGTAACTAAAGACTTGCATAACTTTTAAGGCGTAACCAAAGACTTGCATAACTTTCCATCTCGTTAAGGATCTCTGTAACGCATCACATAACTGTTTTAAACAGTAAGGCGTAACTAAAGACTTGCATAACTTTCCATCTCGTTTAGGATCTCTGTAACGCATCACATAACTGTTTTAAACAGTAAGGCGTAACTAAAGACTTGCATAACTTTCCATCTCGTTTAGGATCTCTGTAACGCATCACATAACTGTTTTAAACAGTAAGGCGTAACTAAAGACTTGCATAACTTTCCATCTCGTTTAGGATCTCTGTAACGCATCACATAACTGTTTTAAACAGTAAGGCGTAACTAAAGACTTGCATAACTTTCCATCTCGTTTAGGATCTCTGTAACGCATCACATAACTGTTTTAAACAGTAAGGCGTAACTAAAGACTTGCATAACTTTCCATCTCGTTTAGGATCTCTGTAACGCATCACATAACTGTTTTAAACAGTAAGGCGTAACTAAAGACTTGCATAACTTTCCATTGAATGTAATCTAAATCCCCTTTCCAAAACGGATTTTTAGTGAACAAATCAATAGAAACACCCTTTTTGCAATTTTTGTGATGTTGCATGGCACTGACCTAATGACAGATGAAAGCGTCCATTTTCAATCGACAAAGTGTTCGCGGTTGTAGTACTAATTTTCGAATTCCACGTTTGTCATTTTCCATATGCACCATTTACAATTTTCGACACACACTTGAATATTACACACGCGCCCACTTTCTCCGGAAATCATACTCGGCAATACGATACGCGTTCGTAATCTCCGCCTACGTATATTGCGGTAGTTGTTCTTAAGATGCCAGTGGACTTGAGGCACCAAAGATTCTCTGAGACTGTGTCCAAAGCTGATTGGCCTGCTATTAACTTTTTCTATAGAAAACACGATTTACAATAAAGTTGAATTTGGTTTAGATTCCCTACGATCGTATTGATTATACACCATTTCATTTCATTCAATTTTATCCTATGATGGCCGATGAGATGTGAATTTCATATTGATTTCAACATCTCATCAGAAAGTAATGGTCCCAGAACTTCTTTAATAGACTGATATACGCTTTGTTACGGTCGCAGCCATTGGTGATGTCGTTTGATGTAATGGGTACTAAAACATTACAAACGTAATAGACATTTGATGAAGACATTCCTTGTTTAAATTTTGCACAACCTCCTCAAGGTCAATGGGCGACTTGGATTTTTAACAACTTGCTCAACAGTATTCTTCACCAGTATACTAAAACTACGATTTTGAGGATCTCACCGACTCAGAGATGGAAGGCAAAGATTTTCCAATAATTCCTAAAATTAGGTGACCCTCTCCCTCGCGACCATCATGATAGAGATCATTAATGTTTTTTCTAACTGTTTAGTTTCCTCTCCAAAGTTGAATATTTGATTTGTGCCATATGCATCTGTTGTGAGAAAGGTTGTTAGGGAAAAAAAGCATAAACTGCACGGGATAACCCCGAAAGGTATCGTGGGAGGTTTTCAGTCACGGTTCCTTTATCTCAAGATTTCAAGAATATATGTGAAAAAGTCACTTCGTCGCGGGTTTGATTAATTTTCTTACTTATTTCCTCTCAAAATTCATTAATGGGCTCCTGTTGATTACCAGATTACCTTTCGGGATTGTCACGTGCTCTTTTGTCCTTTTTTTTTTCCCGACAGCCTTTCTCAGCTGTATTTTTTTAGAGGCATTATGGGTTAGTACTAATGTGCTAATTACATCACTGTCTCAATACAACGAAAATTGCACACGAAATTTCCTGAAGGGTTCCAGAAAACTTGGAAACAGAGAGCTAGAAAACCGTGGCGAGAGTACTACTTAACTTAAACCCAACAAGCTCCCTAGAAACTAGGAAATTGCAAATCAGTTTCCATCGAATAAGTAAGTTGTCTCCTCAAAAATCTGTCCGTCAATTTTAACTAAAATCGTGGGAAACTATACTCCGCCTCTTATTCTTTTTAGTATTTAAATAATCGGCCATTAACCTTCAAACAAAAATATTCTTATCTTTTTTATAAAAGTCTGGTTTTGTCACAGTACAACAAGTTGAATATGGTTACGTTACCTATATGTACTTGTTTGAAAAAATATTAGCGAGATAGAAGCTGAACCAATCAAGAAAAAAATTAAATTTAGAGTAATTATCTTTCGTTGCCAGTTTCGGTCAATTATTTCCAATGTAACTGAATACCTTTAAACAACAAATTACACACAATAACTTGCAAATGACTATACTTATTTCGTTAAAAAGAGAATAACACGCATGCGCACGTAGATATGGAATTTCTCTTCGACACGCTTGTGAGAGAAAAAAATTAATTTGAAGGTGATAACGCTTAGGCGATAGTAATTTTGTAGTCTTTGAAAAATATAAAAGTGCTTATTTACACCAAATTATTGCATAAAAAAAGCATCACCGTGACAGAAACTCAAGGCAGAAGAAGTTTTGAAAGCGCGCGCGCGAGCTATATGTAATTTGAGCTGGTGTTACAACTTTACATTCGTGTTAAACGTTTTGGTGATTACAATCGCGAAGTATTTTCACCTGGCGTTTGCATTTTGGTCCCCTCTGCGGGTTCGTTAAACTACGGCACAACTCGTTAAAATACTCAGCGACACGTCACACCAAAACGTCTACTGAGATGTATAATTATTTGGCATAGACCACACAGATGAATAGTGTTTTTCGCATGCGCAGATTAGCTAGTTCGGAGGTGAATAACAAGTACAATTAGCCATTTTCAAAACGAGCGGCGGTCTGGGTACGATTTGCCACCCTAGAGGCTCTTGGGATCGTTTGGAGGGACAGCAAGAACATGGTGGACAAGAGCAATGCAACCGTGCGAGACGCTCTCAAGGTTATTCTGACAGAAGAAGATATACCTGGTGCAAAAATTCCTCGCGAAACTGTAGAACAATGTAGCGTCGTTCAATTGAAAAGGTGGTTGCTGTGCAGGGGAGCAAAGACTACGGGAAATAAGAAAGCATTGATAACAAGGTAGGTTCACTCGAGGTGTATATTTTCATTTAGTGGTGTACATATGAGCTTAAATTATATCGAAGGAGAAATTGTGTCGTTTTATTTTGTTTCATTCCAGTCATATATCATGTTCATATTTTTCAGAGTTCAAGATTACATTAAGCATGGACTAGACGTTAAATATCTCCGTGATCCAGACGGTGGACTACACCTTCTCCGCAAGAAGGCTCAACTTGGAGTGCTGGAGGAGGAAGAGCCGCAGCTCAACCAATTCTTTCCAAAAGAAGGATACAAACCTGATTTTAAAGATTTGCCTAAGATAGCTTTTGGAACCGTTTGGCAGTTTATGATTGAAGGAGTTGAAAGTAAAAAACAACTTTCCACTGCAAAGCCCCTAGTCAAGGGATTTAACTTCTTCAAGTCAGGGCATGTTTTATACATTGGACATCTGCACCAAAATGGAAAACATTATGTAAAAAGCCAAGTTCTGCCATCGATGAAAAAAGATAAAGTATACTCTTGTTTTCTGTTAATGTCATCCATAGGTTGTGTGTTAAAAGCACACTGTAAGTGTCCTGCTGGTATTGATGGCCGTTGTAACCATGTGGCATCTACATTGTTTGCCCTTGAACAAAGCTTTAAGGAGACGAAAAGGAAAAATTCGGATGCAGCTGAGTCCTGCACATCTAAGCCTTGTAAATGGAATGTGCCAGGGAAACGCAAGGGTCCAGTGACACCTATCTCTGAGATGAGCTTTGTCAAACATGATTATGCTAAAGAAAAGAAAGCAAAAAGGCCAAAGCTAGCCTCATGTCCAGCACAGAATGGTACCTGTGTATCAGAAAAAAAAGTCTGGCCAAGTGAAAGATTACAAAACTTCCATAAATCTTTAAAAGAATATCAAATGAAATCTGGGAGAGCTGTTGGATGGACACATATTCTTCCTCAAAAGGTAAATAATCTGGAAGAGCCACTCATCTCACCCATCAAATGTCATCCAATATCAGCTGATGAACTAAGAGTGAGATTTGAGAAAGTGAAGAGGAACATTAATTTTGATGAAGAAAAAATAAAGAAAGTAGAAGAGCAAACACGAGGGCAGTCAAACTCAAATTTGTGGCATCATCACAGGCAGCCCAGGATTACTGCTACAAATTGTTACAGAATAGCTGTGCAAAGGGAAACAACATCACCAACAAAAATCATCCAAGATGTCCTTGGTTACAAAAAACCATTTCAGAGTAAATACATGCAAGAAGGACTTGAAATGGAGGACAGGATCATAGCTGCTTACAAATTATTAAAGCAGGGGGAAGGGGTTACTGATATATCCGTAGAAAAATGTGGCTTTTTCATTTCCAAGCATCATGGGTTACTCGGAGCAAGTCCAGACGGATTAGTGTGTGACCCTTCTGCAGAAGACAGTAAGGGTCTTCTTGAAGTGAAATATATTCAGATGGAAAAGCAAGAAAGTCTGGAGGAGGCTCTGCTCCGAAAAGGAATTTGCAAGAAGTTTGAGGAATCTGTGATTTTGAACTCAAGACACAAATATTATTTTCAAGTACAACAGGCAATGTTTGTGGCAGAGCAAAAATGGACTGACTTTGTGGTTATGGGAACAGCCTCTTCCACACCTTTTTGTGAGAGAGTTTATTTCTCACAAGAACACTGGGATAGAATATTCCCAAAACTTGAATCATTTTTTAACTGCTGGATTGTACCAGAACTTTCATATCCTTGTGTGAAATATGGGCTCCCCAAAATTGATGCGCGCATGTTTTGAGAGCTTTTTGTTTTAGGAGTTTTATTCTTTTTCATCTACTAGAAAACTTATAACTGAAGTTGTATTTCTTAACATGTCCAATGTTGAATAATATCATTATACTATACGCTGCATGTTTTGGCAAACCTAGATTTAAATGTGTAGTCAAAGCATTTGCAATGCTAAACCTAAAATGCAAATGACCCAACCTACTATCATTGTGTGATGTAGCTGCTCCCCAAAGTAAGCTGAATTTGAATCACTCATTTGACTCCAATTTCAATACCAATATTATTGTTTGGTCCAAACAAAATTTATTTCATTACACCATTTAATGAAAGTTATTGCAATATGAATGTTTTCGTGTTTCATCATCAACATGTGTCATGACAGTTAACAATATTACATGATAATTTTTAATTTATAAGAGGGGGTTGAAAATTTGACAAAGCACAGACCACTACAAGCATGTCTGATGCAATAGGTGCAATAGTAATTGGTATCTTATGGTCGAAGATGTGCCAGTTCTTTATACGTTCCATGAGCCGCTCCACATGAACTCTTAGGCTAGCAACCACCTTGTTGTGATTTGTTTCATTTGTGGAAAACTGTATCTTCTGTTCTAAAAATTTTGGTATAACAAGGCTTGCACCAACAGAAGCTAATTCATCCTGACAATTGAACCCTTTGTCAGCCAGTACCTGGTCACCAGGATTTAGTCTGTCTAGAAAACCACTAAGAACAGTTATTTCCTTATCTGAGGTTGAACCAGGAAATAAGTCACTCACAAAACATAAAACACCGCTTGGCGTTATGCCCAACAGTGATTTCATGGTGGTTCTTGACTTGTATGATGAAAAACAGGTAGACTGTGAATCAAGAGCAGATGGCCTCTCCATTTCAAATTCCGTGCAATCGACAATGACTGTTACGTTAGGCAACAGTTTCTTAAAACTGTCAGGCCTATAACATTGAAGTACTTCTCTTGGGGGGATGATGATAAGAGGTTCAAATTCCCTCCTCAAAAATGGAATCCAGGCATTTACAATCTTAGAGACAGTTGATCTTGAAACCAAAAATCGATGAGCAAGATCATTCTCAAACAAACCCAGCCTCAAGCGCAGCATAACAAGGGTAAACTCCTGGAATTTAGTAAGTACTCTGGGTCTCCCAACATTACCGTTCGTGGTGGTCCTTTTGTGCCCATAATTAATATTGCTAGAGGCTTGTTCTACAGTTTTGTAACAAAGAATAAAAGCATTGTAATCGGGAAAGCCGGTGTAGAATGCAATATCATCATCTTTATCTTTAAATTTGCTTATGTCAAATCTATTGTTATCTAAAGCATGCTTCAAGCTTTCGATTTCCTTTTGTAATTTGCTGTTCACCTCTTTTATGTTGTTGTTTTCTTTCTCCAACTGCTGAATCTCTCCCTTAAGCTTAACAATTTCTTGTTCTCTTGTTTGCATTCTGTTGTATAAACTGTTTAGTTGGTCTCCAGTAAGTAACGTTTGCATTTCCACACTGGTACTGGTGTCAGCATTAACATTCATATTTTCTGTCTGTTCTTCAAATTTAAAGTTCGCTTCCTGTGGTAATTGAGCAAGTGCTGTTTTTCTTTTTTTGGTTTGCTCTATTTTCTGTACATCTTCGAAACTGGCCCTCTTGCGTTCTCTACGTTGAGCTGTCGGTTTTGTCCGTGGAAAAATTGAAGGCAAGTGCGTTCTGCTAAGTTTTTCTCCTCCATCGAAATGAACTGAGCAAATCCGCGTACTCGTAGAATCTAATTTCAGAGTCTCGTTCCTCATAAGAACCACGTACTTTCTACGTATATGAGGGTCTTTTGGAATTCTATAATACTGAAGGTTAGGTGCATTTCTGTAACTATTAGTGCAGCCTGGAATACAGCAGTTATAGTGTGCCATGTTTGTCACACGTCAGCTGTGCGTTTGTTTACCTTCACGCTGTCCCTCCAAACGATCCCAAGAGCCTTTATGGTAGCAAATCGTACCCAGACCGCCGCTCGTTTTGAAAATGGCTAATTTACCTCCATTTCAGTGAATAATTATTAAATATTCAATAGAAATATTCGCCTAGAACTATTTTATATTCTAATTCGCTACCCCGTTCAAACGCGGAGTATAAAACATTTACCACTCAATAAGTAACCATAATTGGAGTCACTGTGTCAACATGAGCCGTATCCGATCCTCTTTATTGTGCCCTCATCAACAAAATTGATAGGAATGGTACATCAACGGCATGAAAACTCAGAAATGTAAAAACTAAAGCAAGAAAAACCACTCTAAAAAACCATCTAAACTATGTTCGTATATGCAAAAACTACTACTAAGAGAAACTGACAATCCCTAGTCACTGGGTATTTAATTTTGAGGGTGTAGGGACGGTCGTAAGAGGCGAATAAATATAAATGACAACGGCTCTAAGATATAGGCTACCGCTAATAAAACAATTGTGACAACATACCATGCAACACCCCAAAGAAAGGGTTACGTAACCCATGATAAATACATGGATAGTGTTGATTAATCCCCTCGACATTATTCAACAATATTGATCAATATTCACTTCGTTTTAATGAAATCATTCTATAGGTGGTTTGCACACTACGTCATTGCCGCCATGTTGGTGGACGTAAACAATAGATATCTTATTAGCATCTTTTGTTCGTCCACCAACATTTGTTCCTCTCACCTTTGTTAACTGTGTCTCTAGAGATTGGTTGCAAACCACCTATAATCAGTTCACTCATCAGCTAGTTCTGACGGAAAATTAAAAGACCAGTTTCCGTGCACGGTACAGATTCAACGAAAGGTAAGTTGAAAAATGAAGTGTTACGATAAATCAAGACCGAGGAACTTAAATTGAGCGGACACTCAGTGTCTCGATAGTAAGCGTTAAATCCAGAACACAACGGGATGTCTCCAAATGCATTATCGGCTTCCTTTCAGATCTGGCCACTTCGGTCGATGGAACAACACTAAATGACCGGAAAAGATGTTTTGAAAGTAACACAGAAAAATTCAACCTTGAATTGTAATCAATGGATAAAAGTTTAGCTCTGACCATTGAGTCATTCACTCCTTTGATTTAGCTCATAACAAGGTGCCTAATTTTGGCAGTCGCGTCCTCTCTAGAGTGCGAAATACACTGAGATCACTTGATGGAAAACGGGGTAGGAACGCTTTCATAATTAGGTTTGTGCCTGCTTTATACAGGTTGTACGCTTAGTATTAAGTCCGTTGACCGGTTTTACTGTATTTTCACCATGATTGGGATTGGCAGGATTTAGTGCAGTCTTATGATTATGGGGAATTTACCCTCCGTTTTTCATTGCTTTCCAACACGCTAATTGTGCTCATTTGCTGCTTCTCGGGTTAGCCTCACCAACGTTTTGTCAAGAATTGGTATTTTAAGACCTTGTCATGGTGTTTTAGGTATTCCTGTGTTTTGGTTTTCCCCTTGCTTTTGTTGTTGTTGTTGTTGTTGTTGTTGTCTTTCCGGTTTTTTTTTTGGTTTATTTTTGCATCCCCGTACCCAAATCTTTAGCTGGGTATTCCCACTTGGGACATCCAAAACACTAAACGTGAGTTCAACAGCACACTGGGGCAAGCAAAATGGCTTCGATGTTGACTTGTCGTGGACTTATAAAACTGCGTATTGAAATTATTGACGCACTGAGAGATTATAGTGAAGGGAACCAAGTGTTCATGTGTCGCTGAGCATCTTGGAAGGAACCATCGATCAGAATGCCGTATAACAGTCATTTTCAGATTTACAAAGGGAACGAAAAGGACAATTTTTTTCACATTTAGAACGAGAAAAATAACGGGGCAAGATTTCTGTGTAACCCTATACTTCATTACGCATACACTACTTTGATAAAAGAACGACATGGCAAAGTTATAGAATAACCTCGGGGCTTTGGGTTTTTTTTAGACAATAGTATGAGCTTATACGAAAATCTTTTAATTAACGATAACACTTGTAATGCAAATTTGCTTGATTCATTGTGTCCACTGTTGAAGATCCAAAGAGCTGGAAAGGAGTTACGCGACATCACAGTCGCAGAAATCGAAATAAGGCGATTACTTCATGTCTGCCCTGCGCCCTATAGTGGCTAGGATACTCAAAGTCCTAAATGTAATAACTTTCCTAAATGTAATAAAGTCTTAAATGTAATAACACTTAGTCCTAAATGTAATAAAGTCCTAACTGTAATAAGCCTCCAATGCAATCGTTCGACTGTGCTAATGCATTGTTGTTATAGCGGACATCCACGTTGAGGTGTTCAAGTGACAGTTGTTGCACCAAAAAATCCTCTGACCAGCATTCATGTCACATTGCGGGCTCGCTGATATCAACCAGCATCTTTGTACTTACTAGTCGCAAGTCGAGTAGCATTGGCTGGAGACCGTTATACTGACAGCATCTAATGACAGCTGGCAAAACAATGAGTACGCTGACCAATACCTCCATATATCACTGGCTCAGACTCTTAAGTACAATAGATTTTGGAAAAATGTAATAACGTTATACTTGTGTGATCAGTGATGGAGATGCAAGTCATTAACCAAATTAAGAACTTGGACAAGGAAATCTGCAGACTGCAGGTTTTTACTTTTTACACCAGACCTTGTTAGCATGCACATTTCGTTTCCCAATTCGGACCTTGTGGCAGCTATTTAGAAAGTTATTGTTTTCAAATTGTCGAATATTCTCGTGGTTACATGAATAGCGACGAGATGATTTTTCTCCCCAAGAGAAGATAAATTGGGAACAATTGTGTTCTCTTGATCTTGAAATGCGTGCAACAAATTCAACAAACAAAAAAGGTACTGCGTGGATCTGCATCAAATTATATACTCAGTGACTTAAATTTAACAGGTGTAAATGAAAAGAAGCTGCTGACCAGCACATTCAAAATGGTTATATATGTCAAAGGTTGTTAATGATGTACTGAGCCCCAAAAATTCACGCAAAAATTTGTACTCTTTCTTTCTCTGAGATGTGAGTAAAACTAATCGTGTGAGCCGTATTTAATGGTCTACTAATTGATTGAAAAAAGAAAAGAGAGAAACATGGTTTGCTCGACACGCTGATCTCCTTAACGATCAAACATTAGCTAAAACAGCATAACCTGACTGAAACGGACTTTTCCTTATACTGAATCGCCATTATGAGAGTGACATGCACATATACGATGTGCAGCTACCGGGCGATACTGGAGAGCTGACGAAAGGATATCGGTCAAAGAACTCAGACCGTCGTGATAAGGCACTATAGTACGAGGGGCGTCGAATAAATCATCAGAGGTGAACAGAATAGAAGCTGAAGAATTTGAAAGAACGGGAACAGTCTGGTGTGGGGATGCTGGCTTTCTCTCTGTGGGATAATGTTTTTGAGAGTAAGTCGAACTAAAATCATGAGGAAGGAAATTTTAGTGTACCTAGAAAGTGATCCGTGCGATAGCGACAGCCTCCCTCTTTTGGAGCATTTGGAAGATGATGAGTTCGCTTGCTGGAACGACCATTTAACTCATATGGCGCGAGACGAGACCTATGTGGATCAGATAACAATGTATGCACCAGCAAACCTGTACAACATCGACATCCAAATAGTGTCCAGTTGGTGGAAAGCGTGTATTTAGTTCTTCAGCAAGTGTTTCAGCAGCTACCGTTTACCTTGGATATTTTGCTAAGAACCACGGCGAACACTTTATCAGCTTGAAACAAGTTATGGATCACAACGACGGTAGTGAAGAAGACTACGAAGCAAATGACCCAGGAGAAGGAATTTCCGAGGATTATGCAAATAAAATGCATATGGCGTAGGATTTTGAAATGGATGATACTGTTGATTATTGGGATGACATAGACGCAAAAAGGGGACCTGATAGTATCGTCAATGATAGTGGCAACAAGGATATGACTGCAGATATAGAGAAAGGATTACACATGGTTGGCGAACGAACGAAACGGAGCCTAAATAGAAAAATAAAGCCGACAAAGGCATAGTCAACGATGGTGATGAGCTAGTAGATGTTTAGTTTGTAGACATCGACTTATTTGGGGCGAGAAGGGATGTCGAATGTCACATCGCAATTCTTCTTCTTTGTAATTGCAGTCGTAAGTAAGGGGCCAGGTGGTGACTAAGATTAGACGCGGCTGGGGCGGTAGGTGCCGAGCATTCTGACTGTACAGCATAACTGCACAACAACTGAAACCAGCGGTCAAACGTTGGGCATGTGTGAGTGGATCAATCTGGCCAGCCGCGCACAAACTCCCGCGCAAAATTTTCAACGAAAACATCAAGAATCAACCGTTGTTGCCAAGTAAGTACAAGAAAATGTATAGAAATCTGGCTGAATGGTTAAACAACACTAGTGGTAATATTAAATTAACTACATCGTTCGTTTACCCCTGCTACAGTGCTTCCACAAATTCAGGTTTGTCTTCTCAGAAATTTCTTTAAGATCCCAAGGTTAAGAGTTTTCAATTTTCATGCGATGATTCTTCAACAAGTAGTCGCAGGTTTTTATCTTTTTAAATCTGCATTAGTAAATGGTCAGGCAAATGAATTCGTCTCGTCCGTCTCGTCTCCATGTCTAAATGTAAATGTGGGGGTTTTCAGTGAAACGTGATTGGCTGTTTTTAATTGCCGTGACTCGTGATTGTAAAAAGTTAAAAGCCGTGAACTGTGGATGATATGCCAGTCGCGATACATGAAACAGAGATACTATTTTCCGTTATCCATTATTGCTAAAAAGAAAACGCTTTTTTTTCTATGAAAAATTACACTTGCCGAAATAATAAAATCTCTTGACCAAGCCTGTTCGGTCAAGATGACAGGATTGATCAGCGTTCTATTGTTTTAGGATCTGTCAATTTGATACCAAAAGCACATCAGTATGAAGGTTTGTAGCCAATGCTTCTCGGCCTACATCTCCAGCAAAAAAAAAAAAAAAAGACTGATTAAAATCAGCGAGAGAGCCCACAATACGCCATGAATTTTGGTCAGAGGATTCTCTGGTGCAACAGTTGTCACTTTAACATCGCAATGTGAATGCACAAGCACAGTTAAGCTATTGCATTAGAGGCTTATTACATTTAGGACCACGTGTTATTACATTTAGGACTTTATTACATTTAGGCAAGTTATTACATTTAGGACTCCAACGCAAACTCACATTCCGTATTCATGACTGTGATGCGTCCCTTGAATACAAGAGATTTGCTGTCTTTTCCTTTCCTTCTTTTTTGTAAGGCTACCTCAGCGAAGGAAATTCGACACAGACTGTTTCTGATCTGACAGAGAAAAGTAATAAAACTTTACTCAACTCAACACACGTCAAGGTCACGTTATTAGCGATGGAAACAAAGTACTTTACTCTGAAAAGTGAACTACTCGATGAAGATGAGCATGCAGCCATAATAGAGATGTTGCAGTCTTCAGATGCAGAGAGCTCGTCAGACGATGATCTTTCTCCTTGTTCAAAAGGACAGCTTTTGCCTGAACCCTCGACTGGTGACTCATCAGTGTGGAAAGCCATAGCGAATCTTATCAACTTTATCGAAGGTGTAAGCTTTTTAGCTCTGCCCTATGCACTCAAGCAGGGAGGAATTGGTGCCTTGGTCGCTTTTATCATAATTCCAGTTATCCTGTGGTATATGGGAACTCTTCTAATTGACTGCCTCTATGATAAAGACAGTGAGACAGTGAGGGCAAAAAATTTCGTGCGAGGTCAACCTTTAACGATCTGGGTGCTGAGCTGTCACCTAAATATGGTGGGTACATTCTGTCCTTTGTGGTAAGCATCGAAGTGTTCTTTGTGTCTGTGACGTACCTCGTGCTCTTTGGTTCCGTCATGCACCACGCCTTTCCACTTGTGCCCATCTCAGAGCGCCAGTGGTTCTGCATCGCGGGAATTTTGGTTCTACCAACAACTTTCCTCCAGTCCCTTTCTCAAATCGCTTGGTTGAGTGTTGTCAGTATCTTGGGTTTAGTTGTAGTTGTAGTGAGTGTCGTATGGTATGGAGCAGAGAATACGCACAAGTGGAATTTTAATTCTCTCCTATTTTGGAACAGTGAGGGAGCCATCAATTCTGTACCCGTAATAATGTATAGTTATGCTGCAGCTGTGATTTTTCCTTTTATAGAGGGTAGTATGGTCAAGAAAGAAAATTTTCGCAAAGCATTAGCTTCGGCTTACATCGTAAGCGCTTCGACGAAATTACTTTTTTCTTTGCTTGCATTTCTTTCATTTGGCTCTAAAACTAAGAAAGCTGTTATCAACAATCTTCCCCCGGGACCTGTTCATATGGCAGTTAGTTCCTTTTTCGCATTCAACTGCGTGCTCTCTTACGTGCTTAATCTTTTTCCCATTTTGGAGACAACTCATAATTCAGTTATAACACATGTTCGGAATGATAAAAAGCCTAGTTTCTTCACGTATGCCATTGTGCGAGTCACCCTTGTTCTTATGACAGTCGCAGTGGCTATATCCATCCCAAGTTTCTACGTTATTGTGATGTTTGCGGGAAGTACAATGGGATCTTTCTTGGAGACCATCTTCCCATGTGTTTTGCATTTAAAACTAAGATACAAGCAGTTACATTTATACCAAATTGTTGTTCATATCCTTTTGCTATGTTTCGGGATAGCTGTAACAATTCTCGGAGTCGGATCGTCGATTAAAACTATAATTGAGTTATATGAAATATAAAGCTTTTTAGAGTCGTCACTGAACCTGGTGTAGAGAGAGGTATACAAGGAAAAATAATTTTGCCTCGCCTTAGGCGGTGATCTATTTCCGTTAGGAAAGAAAAATGAAGATAATAGAGCACAGTTCAGAAACAGTTGTCCGATGGATAAAACGTTCACTGTCCTGGTTCAGTTCAATGCTAGTTACTCCGTCCGGATATTTGAAGAAAACCGGAAAGCAAATTTGCCACACCTGATCATGGGTTATACTTGGGTGATGGTATACAAATCAAGAATTGAAATTGTGCAACAACAGTCATAAAAACCTTAGCTTTATTTTTGCATAACAGATGGTACATTTGAGCATTTATTGTGGTACACAAACAAAACATGGGAATGACATCCGATTTTAAACCTAGAAAGTAAAAATTTTCATAAGTTTTTACACACATCGATTTAATAAAAACGGAGTAGGTTTTTATGTCTGGCGCTACAAATCGATCCATGGATACTATTGCCGCATTTCTATTTTTTTCCTTTTAAGTCAAACCGATTGGTTCGAAAATGTGATTCTAAATTTGATATATAGGAGAATAGAACTTGAACTGATCTATCTTACGTCCAGAAGACCGATTCGTGGGTAACATCTGACATACAGTTAAATACTTGCATAACTTTCCACTTCGTTTAAGATCTCTGTAACACAGCACGTAACTGTCCTAAACAATTGGGCGTATCTATTACCAGGAACTATTGGATATGATCTAGAGACATTCTCGCATTTTCAAGCAGTAAAAGGGATTATCCAATCCATTAATGAATGTAATCTAAATCTTCTTTCTAAAACGGATTTTTAGTGAATAAATCAATAAATAGAAAATCTTTTGCCATTTTTGTGATGCATGCCATTAACCTAATGACATATGACAGCATTCATTTTCAATCGACAACGCGTTCGCAGGTGGAGTAGTAATTTTCGAATTCTACGTTTGCCATTTTCCATGTGCACTACTTATAACTTTTGACGCAAACTTGAATATCGCACACGCCACTTTCTCTAGTGATCATTTTCGGCACCATACCATGCGTTCATTATCTCCACCTACGTATATTGCGGTAGTTTTTTTTTTTTTTTTTAACATGCCACTGGACATAGGGCACCAAAGATTCTGTGTCCAAAGCTGATTGGCCCATTTACTATTTTTTTGTCTAAAAAATTCGATTTGCGATAAAGCTGACTTTCGTTTAGATTCCTCTCGATCATATTGATCACAAACCATTCCATTTCATTCATTTTTATTGCATGCTGGCCGAGAAGATATGAATCTCACACTGATTCGCATATCTCATCAAGAAACAATAGTTTCCTCCCTTGGACGGAATGATCTCAAAACTTCTTTAGTGGACTGATGTCCGCTTTATTATGGTCGCAGCCATTGGTGAGATCGTTTGATTTAATGGGTACTAAAACTTTACAAGGGTATGGAATTGAAGACAACCCTTGTTCAAATTGCGGGCAAAATCTCCTTATGGTTAAGGGACGACTAGGGTTCTTAACAATTTGCCGGACAGTATTCTTCACCATAATACTAAAATTACGATTTGGAGGATCTCACCGACTCTGAAATGCAAAGTAAAGATTTTCCAATAATTCCTGAAATTTTAATCCCATTCCTCCTCCCAGTCATCTTCGGCATGATTATCTTCTCTGCCATCCTCCCCTTCCTCGCCCCCACCCTCCTCGGGCTGTCCTCGGTAGCTTAGAGTGTTCAGTAATTCTCTCATAGCGACCATCAAGTTTTCCACGCCGCGCACAAGCTCCGTGTCCCGTAGAGGTCTGGGTCCACCCCCTGCTCCCTCAACAGGCTGCTCAAGCCTCACTTCCACGCGAGGTCCATTAGGGGTTTGGGGACTGAAAGATGGTAGGAGCGAGCGAAAAAACATAGACAACGGACCAGAATTTTCTCCAACAGCTTCAATCCTCCTTAAAGAAGACAAAGAACAGCTGATAAGCCCTTGCAACTTCAATATGGGAAGCTTATTGGTTGTTATAAAATTGTGACAAGTTACGATGTCAATTTTAGAATTTTATTTTTTATTTTCATGGGAAAACGAAAGAGCCAAAAAAAGAATTTCTGGGAACACTGTCAAATTCTTTTTCATTCTTAAATTCTGGTCAGCCATCTTTCTTGAAACTTATGACGTCGTTTTTGCACACTTAAAAGTCACGACTGAGTGCGTATAGTTCATGACGATGTCAATATCAACCGTTTTAACATTCGAGCGCGCATAGACGATGTCACTAGTTTTGAGAACGATGGCTGACAAATATCGAAAATGTCAACTGAGGAAAAACACTCTGGGGCTTGGTTCAAAGAAATTCTTTGTCACCGTTGCTCTAGTCTGATTCATTCCTACAATAAAATAAGGAAGGAAGAGATCACTGATTGCGGTCCATGTCCACTGAGAATCAACATTTTAGTTGTTATTTTTCTTCTGTCACAAAGGAAAGAAGTGATGTCAAATAGAGGAAACCGCACAGACACTTGGGTACATTGGTACACACGTTCTTCTAATCTTAAAAAAGTGAAACGCCACCTCGTTGGCCTTGAATATCCTGTCACTGAATCTTGGGGAGGCAGCGGATCATAGGACAGTAAAGGAACGTTCACCAAATCCTAAAGCAAGATCGTAAAATTCATAATAAAGAACGATATAACGTGCTTTGATTGGTTGAAACAGCAATGTAACAATTTCAGACTTAACCGCCCTATAATATAAATATAATAGGAGTTCAGGACCATTAAGAATTTGTAAATGTTCCACCTACGCTACCAAGAAAAGTGGAAGAAGCACTTCAAAAAAATCTCACCATGGGAAGTGACGTAACAGCATCTTTGATATCTATGATAAAAGAAAAAGAAAAATTTCTTAATTTACTAATTTACTCCATTTTCACTGCATTAATTTTTGCAGCGGGGAAGGACTAGAAAGGAACATAGGAAGCAATCGTGCTAGTCCACCCTCCCACCCATCCCACCCCAGGGGAGGACATCCATCACACAGTAATCTCGTGTGTGGGAAATTAACGTCTCCTACCCCAACCCTGCAGGAGACGGGACCTCCAGGAGACGGGACCTCCAGTAAACCCACCCATTCCACCCCAGGGAAGGACATCCATCACACAGTAATCTCGTGTGTGGGAAATTAACGTCTCCTACCCCAACCCTGCAGGAGACGGGACCTCCAGTAAACCCACCCATCCCACCCCAGGGGAGGACATCCATCACACAGTAATCTCGTGTGTGGGAAATTAACTAGGAGTCGACAGCTTCTCTTAGGAAGCTCTTACGTCGAAGAAGGCCAAGCTGTTCCACGCATCAATTACCATGAAATAGGCCATGGATTAACGAGCCCCCCTACTGACGATGTCTTCTGCGAGAAGAGTAACACTGTTCGCCCTCTTCTGCCTAGCTTACGTAACAGTATCAATGCAATGTGATGAAACAGGAAGATTTAGCAATTAGCAGGTATGGAGGTCTTAGTTACAACCAGAGTGCCACATCTCTTAGCTTGGGCGTCTTCATCGTCACGGGGAAAAATCTAAAATTCCAAATAAACAATCTGAAATCTCAACTGGATTAGACCAAGTTGTTTTCAGCCAAAATTCCACAAGAGTTAATTTTCAACATTCCAGTTAAATTGTAACGCTGTGCAATCCTGACGGCACATTTCGAAAATTGGTAAAGCAAGAGCAGTTCAGTCCCTTTGTTATGAAATCATGACTTGGGACTCTTCGTGCGCTTTTCTATTGATAGTTTTAAAATAAAAAATCAGAGTTATCAACAGTTAAACAGGGAGAACGAAAAGTATACATGAGAGTCACTGAGAATTCAAAGTTGACAAACTTGCCGGAAGACACGAAGGAATTTAGTTTTCCATCCCATCGTTTGAGGGGGTGGTACGATCTTCAGAGATCAATCACAGGGAAAAAGCTAAGCAAAATCAACATAACCAAGATAACTTTCGACAGGAAAGTTTAAATTGCACCTAACCTACACCAAAAAGAAAGGTTAGTGAGGTTCACTCACCAGACATGACTAAGTGCCGATAAATATTTCGGGGTGTTCCTCTATAACGCACTTGTCGCCTGAAATTCAGTAACGAAAATTAATTGTTGCTTTCGTTTATAATAAAACAGTGAGATAACATAGCACAAAAATATTATTTTAACTCATCTATTCTTGCAACGATTACAGTATTTTTGGGCTCAAATCTCGCGCGAGTTGCTCGAAGGTTAGTCATGATAATAAAGGATGTTCCGAGTAACCAATCAGAGCGCGCCTTTTGACGGTATCCACTGTTTTCGTCCGAAATAATTCATGATATCGCAACATTACATCTCAATACCTACTCAGTTGAACTTCACATGCAACAAATGGTTAATCAAGAGAAAGGAAAATATCTTTACGAGGCAAAGAGAACTCAAAGTGAAACCAACCAAACTGTCTAAAGCGCATGAAAACGCGGGCGCCCAAGTAGCATCTGATTGGTTGAGAGAGTGGCACGAGTTTTCTGGACCAATCACAGTGCGAAGTAAAGCAAAATAGATTTTGTCGGAACAAAATGGAGCAAGTATAAACAAGTCACAACTTACCTCTGCTTGCACTCTTCAACTAAAGAATCTCCAGCCTCCACTCTTTCTATGACCTTTCTGGTATTCAAGACAAGCCAGTCGATCACCTGAAATGACAGATTTTACTTTGTTAGCGAAAACAAAATTTTTTTTCCCAATGGGTCTTACCTGATTCTGACAAGGAGCTAACGCTCGAACCGTCAGCTTTAGAAACTCTTTATGCTGGACTTTACGATGGCTACTTTAAAACCATCGCCCAGTTAGCCCAGTGGATAGTACGCTGGACTGTTGTGCGGGAGGTCGAGGGTTCGAGCCCCGACCGGACCAACACTCAAGGTTTTAAAATAATTGAGTAAAATTTGCTACCTTTCTATAACATTAAGAAATGGTTAGGTGTTCTAGTCTTCTCGGATAGGGATGAATAAATGGAGGTCCCGTCTCCTGCCGGGTTGGGGTAGGAGTCGTTAATTTCCCACACACGAGATTACTGTGTGATGGATGTCCTCCCCTGGGGTGGGATGGGTGGGAAGGTGAGATCGATAGACTGAAGCAGCTGCCAGAGGCGCCTGATAATTTACGCTGACGTCTGTTCTCAACCTTAAAATGCACCCGTAATTCAGCCTCAGGTTGCAAGTGGTCAGAAATAAACTATATTACTTACTTACTTACTAGTTTACATTATCAACTATGCTGATTAAACCAAATTATCTTAATAATTAGTAATCAATAATAATAATAATTAATAATCAATAATAATAATTAATAATATCTTAATAATTATCTTAATAAACTATATTACTTACTTACTAGTTTACATTATCAACTATGCTGATTAAACCAAATTATCTTATTAGACGCCCCACTGACGCAGCACCACAGTGTCTTAAGAAAATTATCTTCTTGATTCTGACAAAAATTCGGGATTCTTAGAAGAAAACAAAAATTGTAAGGCTATCTGCAAATCTATAAAACTATGTCAAACATTTACGCGTAAAAACCTGTTTTATCTTGGCATGATCTTGGTCATGAATCGAACAACACAACTATGCATGTGGTCACACAATCCATGTATTTCCCTGTCAACAATCAAAAGTTGTTGACAGTGAAATATCACAAGTACAGCGCGAAGTAAATAATAATCTTGATTTCTACATATCTTAGTCTAATAGGAAGATCCACATTATGAATAGTTGACTGTGGGCGCTGACTTAAAGACAACTTAACTTAAGGTTGCTGCTTCATGAAATGAGGAGCGCATCCAACTGGAGTTGCAGTTGTGTTTCCTACCTCAGGTTCTTTCCACGCATGGTACGTCCTGCCAATGTACAGTGCCTCCAACTGCTTTAAAGCGAGGGGCTCACTACGGGCAAAAACAGAAAACAACTGGTTAACTGTGCAAAGGGTAACATATGAGAGAAAGATCTTCTTTCTGAAAACAAACTGAAAATGAGGCTACTGCATCTCTTGAGGTCATTTTTCGTTGATTTTGTTCTTCCTCGGAAGTAACAGACGCTACTTCTTGCAGTTGCCGTGTGTGTAAGTAAGATACAATAAAAGGCTGTCTAGAAGAGTAACAGGGGTTAAAGAATACAATGGCAATACCTGTCTGCTTTTAAAGGAGAGAAAAATGGATGCTGAATGAGGCTTGAGTCCAAAGCAACATTACACTTTTCCATGAGAGGGGATAAAACCTGAGAAAACATTAACGTCAGTAAAATTATTATGCGAATAAAAACACAAAGGAAAGAAGAACAAGAGGCTTCGAACAGTAAATCGCAAAACGGCTATTCCTTTTGGAGTTTCAATCTTGTCATTAATTTTGAATTAGCTCAAAGGGTCTAGTGTCCACCTTGAAAAAGATTTCGCCATATCAATAAGTTTTCCGTATTATCATTTGTCACCTGAGACTCAGCCGGTCCTCAGAGTATGCCTCTTTGGAATATGATACTTTGTTTGGATTTTCCGTACTACAGGGCTGGTATTTCAAAGATTTGAACAAGTTGACGGTACTTCTATAGGCTTTAAAGGAACGGCTCAAAATATCAATACACGGCTCCGGTGAGTGAGCAACAATCTCCTTGAAAACTCTTTGTCAGTCAACAACCCTAATGCTGCACTTTTCCAGACTGTCATGAAAGAACTTCCATTTTTTCAGCATCGTAAATGCAGAAACGATCATGGCCATAACATGAATTTTTAGCTTACTCGGAATTGTAAAAAATTTCCAACGGTCAAGGAACTCTTAAGAGTTTCAAAACGCAATAAATGTTAAATGACTCCTCTAAATCTGGAATTTTTATTTTTCTCATTTAAAGATTGCGCTAGTCCAAAAAAAATAAGCCTGATTAATTTATGATAGATAGCAGTGACACGTACCATTGGGAACATAATCAAAGCCGCCTGGAGCTGAAATCATAATGAATCATGTTTGAACCATTACACAATTAAAATAAGTTAGAATTGAAGTGCTGCCAGGGAAGGGGGGTGGGGGGGGGGGGGGAGGAGGAATGGACAGTTTTTCCAGTGCTGGGAAGGTGTGATTATGGGAAAACTGTCAGACCTAAGATATTCCTATTGCATGTTGGCTAAACCAAAAGTTATCGGTCTCTTTTCATAAACAACAACAAATGGAAAAAGTTACCAATGAGCGTTACTGAACAGTTTTCCATTCACTTTACTCTGTAAATCAGACCCCTGCCAAACATTGTGGACAGCGCAAGTTCAGTCATTCTTTGAAAGTGGACGAAGCAGGGTTTGTTTTCAACGAAAGTCGGTAAGAGCTCTTTCGATAGCCTTGATGGTTAAAAAAAAGCTAAGGTTTCGACTGTTATAACCCATAGAATTGTCTGGCACAATTTATACTAAAATTTTGACTCCTAACAACTGCTCGGCAATGCAAAATACTCAGTCTTTTGCACAGAACATAGAATATATATCTAAAAAAAAAAAAGAACCCACCACTTACCAGTTCATCTGCTCTTTTAGTCTCACTGTGCTTCCTATTGAATTGAAAATATGCGAGAGCCGCTGAGTAAGCAAAGTTTGGTAGCTGGGATAAGTTTCTGTGGGGCTGAAAAGTTTGAAAAAAGAGCAGAATTACAATCAAATTAATACGCGAGGCAGAGGTAATAAAAGCAGTCGTGAATAACAGTTGTGAGGTCATGGGTGAGTTCAGAAGAAAAAAGGAAGAACACAGTAAATGGTTTAAAGTCACGAGATCCAGGAGCAACAGTTGATCGTTCATTCGCTCTGAAGAAGGAATAACGCTCCGGCAAAACATCCGCTTCAGAAAATCCTCACGGTGGGCGATTTACAAAATCAACCCAAGCGATAAAACCAAATTATCTTGTTGTACCCCTCACCAACGCAGTACCACAGTTTCTTGAAAAACTTACCCCCTTTATTGAGTTAATCGCGTTGTCTGATCGTTCGGTTGTGGGTAGCCCCGAGAAGGACTGTTATCGGTTGTCGTGACTGACAAATTTCTCAAAGTCATTTTCAGGGTCAAGTGAAGAATTGCAGTTGGTCGGTGTAATGAGTCTTGTACGTGTAAACACAGACTTAAAACACTCCTCTAACAAAAAGCTCTTTGACTATTCCAACCCATATAATCACACAATATGACCATCCCTTTAAGATATTTATTGTACATGCTTTACCTCCCATTCTTCGAATAATCGTACAAGGAAGCTAAATTGCTCTGACTGCAATGCGTAGAAATCGATCATAAGGAGAACACCAAGGGGATCTTCATCTGGGTCGAGACTGAAAAGAAATTGAATTAATCATTGCATTAACAGTTGTCGCGGTGCAAAAAGATCTGCCAACCGACCAGAACATCATTATGCCAATCAAGGTTTAGCAGGAATTAACTTAATCTACAATTTTTTATTTGACAAAAGTCGCTCGTACAAAAAGTAAAAATTCATACTCTGCAATAGATAAGTTTATTAAGTCTTCTATTTGGGTTTTGTTTTCACCATGTTCCAGGTCTGTCTCCCCTCCTCCTTCTTAAAGAGACTGTAAAGACGATTTTGAGAGTCAACTTACCAAAAAAGCCTTTCAATAACAGAAAAAAAAATGTAACAACCCAAAATTGAAAAAAAAAAGTAATCAAATTTCAGATTAATTTCAAAAATAATCTCACCTAAGCAAAAGCTTGCATAACTCCAAGGATGTTCTGTAGCATCCTAAAATCCAATTTACCATTACATTAATAGCTACAAAGTGAGAATAGTCATCATGCCATTGTCTTTCTCAAATGTTTAAGGTAAAGACGGTTGTAAGGAAATGATAGCAATCCTGTTGTAGCCATTGTGTATCGCATATCATTACACAAGGCAGGCAAGGTGAGTAGAACTCCCATTAAATGTGACATACTAAAACACCCAAGTGAAAGTACTGAAGCAAAAGTTAATGTGTTCTGTGTACTAAGTACCTTTTTGTCCGACAAAGATGATCTGGCGAAATAAAGCTATGAAAAAAGATCTGCAGAAAGACAGGCAAAAAGGTGAAAACAATGTTAACCAGTCTAATAGATTACAATTATACATGAAGAAAAGTAAGGTTAAATTTTTCAAAAAACAAGATGTATGTATTGTATTTGTGATATTTAGACAGTTGTCCTTAAACAAGAAGACTAGAATGTATAACCATTTGCTGATCTCATAGCAAAGGCAGCACATTCTCCTCAGTTAATTGAAGGCCTTGAGTGTTGCTTCATTCTAGGGCTTGAACCCTCTACCTCCTGCACAGCAGTCTGGCACTCTGCAATGCGGTGAACTGCTTTACTGCACCCTTTCCTTCTGGTCACACAACATCTTAACCTTGGTATGACAAAGTGTTACCCACTCTACCTGTTTTCTGCTCTTCTGTACTATGACAACGTGTTACCCACTTTACCTGTTTTCTGCTCTTCTGTACTCCAGTCTTGACCACCCTGTTGTGAGACTAAACAAGGTATGGAAACTTCGTTCAAGACAGTAAAGTGCTCTTTCTGAAATAAGAGTTAATAAAAAATGGTTATGACTATTTCTTGTCATAAGTGGCTGCAGCACTACAAAAAATTAAATCTTTGACTTGACAATAAAACAGCAATAAAAATTAGGCTAGGAAATGAGTTGACCTTTTTAGCACCAAAACTCATTACATGATTTATGCATATGATGATACTTTTTCACTCTCTTCTATGGGAAATCAAGGTCCATTTTACAAGCTTTTTGACAAAACACCTGCAGAGTTAAAAGAAACCACTGCATTTTGGTCAAAGTAATTACAATATATCCATTCAGGATTTTTTTTGTTTTTATCTTTTTTGCTGTAGACCTAAAAATAATCTGTTCATGATAAGTGGCCACAAAGGAATTTTGCCAAAAGAGAGGTTCAAAATGGCACAGAGAAGCATAGATTGTCCAAGCACCTATTAACTCTGCAGCCATCTGGTAATCTTCTCCCATCTTGCAGATCTCACTGAGTTGCAGTAGGGAGTCGATATGGTATGGGTGAGTGTTTAAAATGGCCTGAAATAAAATTATCAAAACACCAAAATTAACTAAATTATTGCATAATAATTATTTGTTTAACTCAAAGCTATGCAGGAGATGCAGTAGCCTTAACTGGCTGGTGCAGAAGAATCCAAGCTGTTGAAGGGTCCAGATACTGGTCCTGGCTCCATCGTTGTGTAGTGTTTTTGGAAAAAAAACACCTCACTTTCCCTGTGCCTCTTTCCAAACAGAAGTGCAAATGATGGCTATCAAGGAACTACAGTATCAGGGAAACATGGGGGAGGGAGGGTAGCCAATGATGGAGAAGAATCCCAACCAGGGGGGTTGAAAATAATCCAGCTCACGCTGGATGGATAGCTTGGCTCCAGAACAGAGTTTGCCTTTGTTTGCAGCTATGACGGAATAATAAAATTACAGATATATATTTGGGTTGTAGTGATTCTACTGCCTCCAGAGATAAGAACTGGAATTTGCAGCTGTGATAGAATCATTCTCTTACAGAAATATATTTGAGATATCATGACCATACTACCACCAAAAATAAAAATTGGATCAAGAGCATAGTTTGCTTTGTTTGAAGTTGTTATAGAAAAATTTACTTACAGAAATGTTATTAGGATGTAATGATTCCACTGCCTCCAGAAATAGGAACTGGACTTCTTGATAAGATGGTGAGTGTTCAAATGCAAAGTAGCTGTATCTATGATATAGAGGAAGTAACATAATCAAGACTTGTATATGAGATACAAAAAAAGCTTGAAGTAAGTAACCTATTATTAATATCAATTATTGATAGTTCAGTTCATCTATTTAAAACTGAAAACTGATAGGTAAGTTTAAGTAATATTATTGGGTTAAAAATTAAGTTAAGCATGGCAGTACTTCAGGGCCCATTAATTCAAAGGGGTATTTTAAACACTATCCGATGGATAAAACGCTATCTAGCAGTTATGTGTTGACAAAACACCCTGTGCTGTGCACCAAGTAGAGATTTATCCAGTGCCTAGCATTATCCACTCTTTGAAAAACTAGGACCTGGATTCAGTTTTTGAACAATAAGCGCTGCAATTTTCAAAATAAATCAGCTGGGTGTAAAATGATCTGGTATGTTTTCCAATAATGAGTGCAATCCAACCTTTCAATAAGCAGACTTATTTATAACTAGTGATTATAAACATGCACCTTACCCATGTCTTTTATCCAGAAGCTTCATGCTCACTCCTGTGAAAGCAAAATTATCAACAAATTGATTCAAAAGATAAGAATGGCCTTGATATAAAATATGAAATGAAATATGTGCATTTAATATTTCAATTTTTTACCAGTTGCCTTTATGTGTGGCCATGTGGACTTTACTGTAACCAACCTGTTGATAAAACAGCAAAACTTCTTATTTTCGGACAATATAAAATAAAGTTCAAAGCATTTTTTTAAAATTTATTTGCCACCTTATTGTGATACAATATGAGTTTACAGAGATTTGTTACAATATGGCAGGAAAGCTCAAAGAAACCATACAGCTTATGCAACGTGGGCTTTCCATGATAAACAACAATGAGTAAACTAGATATTAGATTAACTGAACAGTAGCGACAGAGTATAGATAAAACAAAAAAGAAAAAAAAAAAAGAGAAAGAGGAAGGGAGTAGAGGGGAAGGAGCAAGTTAAGAGAGTAGGAATTTCTTTAGATTTTTCTTAAAAGTAGATACACTTACTGAACTTACAACATCTGGACTAAGTGAATTAAAAAACAAAGGGCCTTGGTATTGAAACAAGAAATGTCTAATATTAGTTCTGCACTTAGGAATTAACATAAAAGGAACTAGCATTCCTAGTATCATAATTATGAACCTGATTCCTTCATAGAAACATGTTATTAAATACATCTGGTAACAACACGATTTTATATAGAAATAAAGTTTTTCCTATTTCTGCTAGGTACAAATCATTTAGCAGTAAGATACAAAAAGTCTTAAATATTGGTTCTGTATAAGCACCATAAAAAGATTTGCTGATGATTCCCATAGCTCGTTTTTGCAGCAATACATGTTTCAAATTAGTAGGATCGGTTGACCCCCAAACTTTATGCAATACTGCAAATACGGATGGACAAGGGAGAAACAAAGTGTACATAACTAAAGGCAGATTTGTAGAGGCAAAAACTTGACTTAGAGATAACACCTAAAGACCTGGAGACTTTGGAAGCTAGGTAAGCAATATGCCATTTCCATGAGAGATGCTCATCCAAAATCACTCCTAGAAAAACAGTTTCACTTTCCTGAACTAATGTACAATCACACAGTTTTACTGTTAAACCACTGCTATTTATGCCAAGCTGACTGCCACAACCTGACTTTTCTTACATTGAGGCCAAAAAAGCAGATAGTGAGGATACACCTAGCTTTTGTGAGAACAATCTCACCTGCTAGTTTGCAGTTATAACAGAAAGTAAAAGAAGTAAATTGAGATAATACTTGTTGATAGTCTATCAACAGTAGGAAACAACTTAGTGACGAAATATATCCTGTAAATGTTCAACAGATGTTACACTTAGTGTACCTTGTTGAGCGATGATAAACTCGCTGATGTGCTTTTCTCTGCCTGCAAAAGAAATTATTAATTAAAGAATTAATTCCTGATCCTTGCATCCCTAAAACAACTGTGCGATGTTACCGACCCCATCATACATACAAAAATACCAATAAAGCTAAACAGTTAAAAATGTAAAATCCTCCACTATAAACATAAAAGTTTATGAAGAAAACAGTGATCTTTGCAGTTATGAACACTGCTTCATTAATGCCTGAAAAATAATTTTCAGGCTTTATCTTCACTACTGCTATCAGCAGTGGTGTTCATTGCTGCCAAGATCATTTTCATCTTAATTTATTGATCTGCAGTAAAAATATATAATATTTATATTCACAGACGTTCATAAAAATTTACAACACTATTGTACCATTTCACCATCAAGATAATTTGGTACCTTTGTTCTGCTCTGACAATGTGAGATCCAAATCTCCTTTTCATCTCATTCTCAGCATTTAAGTTTCTAGTTACAAGAAAAAAATGGCATGAAAATAAATTGGCAAAAAAAAGCAAAGCATTGCAACTTGTAACCAAGGGAGCTTGCAGCACCTCAAAATGGAATCAATTTGGTCAGCACAGTGAGTAGGAAAAAGTTTTGGCAACTAAATTTCCAAGGGAAGTCATGAACTTGTCAACCTGTGTAAATCAGTCATGTTATGAGTTCTATCAATGTCATGACTTAGTGTTTAAGGTCTTGAGTTAAAACTGAGGAACAAGATAGTATTAATTTGTCACTGCACTCTTTTTTGAATGCGAATTAGGGGGGACAAGAGGGCTGGAGGACCATTTAATGTTAGTAGCTTTTCCTCTGGTTTATAGAACTTACCAGTGATAAATTATTTTTTTTCATCATGTAAATGCTGATGTTGTCTGTTGTGATTTGATTTTTTTTGTTTCACACACACAATGAATTAATCTATCTTTCAAACAAGAACTGCATGTAATTATAGAGACCAAACAAAGGACGTTGCATCCAGGGAATAAACTTGTTATTCAAAAGGCATGTTTCAGCAAATATCCTAACCTGTGTTCTACATTTAATACAGCTTTTGTGTCCAGAACTCTAGAGGCGCTCTCTCCAATGGTTACTACTGGACCTGGTAATGAGAAAATGTTTGATATTGTCAAACAGCTGCTGACAAATCACTCAGTTTCCTGCCATTCTGTTAGTTTCATATTGATGAACGAATGGTAACCTGTTTAAAATTCTCAAACCAAGGTCATTTGTTGAATTTCCTTGTCAGTAAAAGCATATGGTGTACATAATAATCAAAATGATGCATGGTTGCTTGTACATATTGAGTTTCTCTTCTAGTGTTCCAATCTATATCTCATGGGTGAGCCCAGTGGACAAAGAGAAATTCCATACAGTCATGTATCTACCTTTGCCCAGTTATTCCCGATATTCAATTATACTGAAAGACTTTCTGCTATGAGCATCAAACACATTACCAAGATCAGATCTAAACTATATCTTTGAAGTAGGTCAAGATAATACAACACTGATTGACTGAAAGAACACAAAACTATTGCAAAGATGGGACATTTACAAATACCTTCTACTGTGTCGTTACAATATTTCTTACCAGACATTTCTTCCTCAGGTTTTGGCAGGATGTTCACTTTTGTAATGGCTCCATCAGTGCTGTCTCTTTTCTACAATTAGAAACCACAAAGAAAGGAACTTTTCATTAATGAATAACAGTAAGATCAAAATATTCTCTAATTAATTAACACTTAAATTGACAGTCACTATAATTCTGGTTATTCAGCAGCAGTGACTACCTCCCTTTCAAGAGAATAATATAATCAGAATTTAAAAATCCATGCCAAGATGACTATTTTTTTAAAGCAAGAAATGAATTCAACTTGATATCATTTTGAACTTCTGACAGTTTAATTTGTATTTTCATATGTTGCAGTCAAGGGGCTCTCTCCCTGCCCCATTTGCAGAGTAGCCCTCGCCCCAATCACTTGAACAGTTTATCCTCAGAGTTTGCCATTACCTCTTTACCCTCCTGGGTAAAGAGAGGCACTGTAAGGGTTAAATGTCTCGCTAAAGGCCATAAAACACTGATACCACCTGAGGTAAGTTGGTTCCTATTTATTGGCTGTTTATACCTGTGCCATACCATGTAGTACAAACAGTCATTAAGGTATACTTGTAAGCTCCCTTGCCAAATAAACAAAGCAACAGGTCCAGAAGAAAGGGGGGGAGGGTTAGGTGTAGTGCTAAGAAACCATCTCAAATTCAATTATTGATTTTATTTATAATTTTTTAAGCAGTCTGGTAGTTCATTTAAAATTTAGGAACCCACTCACATCCACTACTTTCCCATTCTCTGTTTCTCCTTTCCCTTTCTTCTTCTTCCTTTTCTTTTTAGGTAGTTGTTTGTCAGCTATTTCTACACGGCTGGGTTTTTCTTCATTTATATTTTGTTCCAAAGCCCCTGTTAAACTTTCACCTTCCTGATCATCCTGAGAGCCTTCATCTGACTGCTCATCCTCAATATTTAACTGAAAGAGAAGCAATAATAAGGTCTAATTTCAAGGATTATGCAGTAATATGTGATATACAAAGCATTGTTAAAAATAATGTACCCCAAAAACTTATGTAAGAGGCTAGAATTTCGCACCACAGGTTTAACTAGTTCACAAAATGTAACTCACAGATATCACTCACAGAAAAACTAGAATAGCTTAATCATTTTTCACTCAACCCTTAAACTCTCAGAAGTGATTAACATGCAAAGAAAATACCTCGATAGAGTATTTTAAGATCAGTAGGACGTTTTAAGTACAATTTTTAGTATTATGAATTTTTTATTTGGTATTTTTATATTAAGTAGGATTTGTTGGGGGCCATTATGTCAACTACTGGGTAACTGGTAATAATGTATTCTACCCTCGGTAAATAAAGTGTTTGTTGTTTGTTGTTGTTGTTGTTGTTGCAACTTCTCCTATAATATCCATACATTATCCAGCGAACAGGTAATGAGAATACTCAAACTTAACAGGTAAAAAAAATGTTACCTTGACTTAACACCAAATTATCATGATTATAACTAATGACTATGTATGTGTATGAGGAAATGTCTAGCAGCTAGGAGAGAATTAACAATCAGAACTTTAGAGTTGAATATTCTCATTGCCAATTTTTTGGGTTAATGCATGAATATTATGGGGAGAACTTGCATATTAATAAAGGGTTAATTTCTATCTCTGTATCCCCCTTCTCGCTCTGTAGAAATAAATTTTCCCCATTCTTATAGAATGTACTGGTACTAACAAGTAAATAATTTATCAGTTGAAATCGAGCACGCCATTTCTGTTAATTTAAGATGATTTTACTTTCAACAAACGTATGAATTTAGAAGGTAAGTAGCTGTTTAGAAATGTTTACACCGCTGACCAATTTGCATGAAGTATTTAACAGTTATGAAGGCAAGTAAATGGAAAATAAATGGATAGATTTGACAAATGCAAGAATAAATTGGATACGCTTCATCGAAAAAATAAATAGATAAACGAAACTTTTTATTAACAATGTCAATGACGCTTAAAAGAGAGGTAAACAAAGTTTTTTGTGTTGTTTCATAATCAACGCAAGTATCACATGCATGGAGCACTCACCAAATTAAAAGGATTTACAACAGGTTTTCCTTTCTTTTTTGACTTTACTGAAGTCGCAAGATTAAAATCATCTTCATCCTCTTCATCCCCATGCGATATTTCTAGTTCCTTTTCACCTTGTAGCTTCCTTAAAACGCGAGAGGACATCTTTAGACTCCTATTGTCCCCTGAATTTAATTTTTTTTCTTCCGGGGCTTTGCGGCCGCGCGCTTTTCCCTTAGCCGCCACGCCTGCATGACGCCTGAAGTGTCACGCGGTGTAACGTGCAAACCGGGAAGTCGCCCACCTCTGGAAGAAAGCGAAAGAGACGAACATGGCTGGGTTGAGATCTATTCTTGTCCTCATCACATATGCGTCGATGTTTCTCCACGTTTCTTGTGTATGGGACACCTACACTTCCAGATTCAAGCAATTTTCGCATATCAAGAGTAAAACCCCCAGCGAAGTGCAGGAACAAGCCGTGAGCGACCTAATTGCTCGTCTGATTCCAAAGTACGCCTCCAAGTTTGTCATTAAGGTGAACTCTAGTCTTGGACCGCATCCAGATCTGGACACTTTTGAATACGTCTCCGATACCAAAGAGGGAAAACTTGTAATAACTGGAACAACAGGTGTTGCTGCAGCTCTGGGGTTTCAGCACTTTCTCAAATACAGCTGTCACGCACATATTTCATGGAGTGGTGATCAGTTGAAGATACCAGAACCATTTCCTGTTGTGCAACAACCTGTTATAGTTACCAGTCCAAACAGGTGTGTAATGCCTGCCTCACCCACTCTTCGTGGCCTATAATAGGACACGTACTGTGAAGAGACACACCTCGTCAGCTTTTAAATTGGGCCTTAAATTCTTGTCACTAGTTTTTGGACTTTTAAATAACCTTGTTAGGAAAAAATTGTTATAGGTGGACCATAAGCTTACCAATTTAGATTATTAAGTAGCAGTTTAAATGGAAAGTAGCTCATGATGTAGAGTGCCAGACTGCCGTGTGGGAGGTCGAAGGTGCGAACCCCAGGCCGGATTAACACCCCTTAAACGACACGAGGAGAATGGGTTGCCTTTGCTATGACATCTGCGAATAGTAAGACTTTCTTGTATTCTCTGATGAGGAATATAAACTGTACGCCCCATCTCCTGCATCTTCTCTGTATTGGTTAGCAGGGGATGTTAAAGAACCCCATGTTCTGTGGTGTTGTGGTCTGGATTTGTTATTGCGTAGACATCTTAAAGATCCATCATAAGTACTTTCTACGTGTATATAGAACGAGATGGGAGCATTGAAGGAACGAAATTGATAAGTACATGTACCTGACTGTAAATGAAACTCTTTTTTTATGTGGATTTAACCGAATTGTAAAATGAAAAAATTAGTGAAATATCACAACTTCCACACCCTCAAAGTGTTACCATGTGTATCATATTCTTGATCAATTTACTTCTGTCAGATTTCGCTATTACCAGAATGTGTGCACTGTGAGTTACTCTTTTGTTTGGTGGAATTGGACTCGGTGGGAGCGTGAATTAGACTGGATGGCCATGAATGGCATAAATCTGCCACTGGCATTCAACGGACAGGAAGCAATCTGGCAAAAAGTCTATTTGAGAGTGGGTCTCACTGAACAAGAGCTTGATCAGCATTTTGGAGGACCTGCCTTCCTGGCATGGTATGAGCACAGTTAGTGAAGTGACTTTTGATATTTGTAAATTGTCACAATAGTCTCTTTGTACTTAAATCAGTCTTGTAATTTGTGCCTTCTTTGAGTAAGCACCTCTTGCACTGACCAAAATGTTAACTAAGCACCCCCTCTAAATGAGCTGCCTCGAGCACTTCCACATCTTTATGGATGATTAAACCATATTGTACAGAATAAGAAACTAAGCCATCCCTCTCCCTGAGATGAGGGTCTCCTTCAATTTGGGAGCACACCAAGTCTGATCCTTTATTTAAAATAGGAAATGCTGAAGGTGCTAACTCAAGGACTTATGGTACTTCTGTTCGGGGGACACAAACTTTGGTCCAGACCAAAGCAAATAATACCCTTACATTCTCTAAATCTGTTACTTCTGAAACCTTTGGTCAGGGGACAATGTTTTCCCATGCATAAAAGTTCCAGTGTCCAAGAACAACTATTATGGGAAAAATGAAAAAAGATTTATGCCTTAGCACTTCATTGATGCTACACAGCCAATTCAGGTAAAAATGTCTCTGTGACCTTGTTGCAGGGCAAGAATGGGTAACATGCGTGGCTGGGGAGGCCCACTTTCTTCATCATGGCATACAAATCAGCTGGAACTGCAGCACAAAATCTTGGACAGGATGCGAGCATTTGGTATGACACCTGTGCTGCCAGGTTTTGCAGGACATGTTCCAGAAGGCTTGATCAGAGTATATCCAAAGGCAAATGTTTCAAGACTTAGTGACTGGGGCAAATTCAATAGTACATACTGCTGCACATATCTCTTGGATCCCTCTGACCCTCTTTTTAAGGTAGGTATTACTTTCTAATACTTCAAGTGATCTTATGTATCTACACAAGAAATTTGTGTATCAAGGCCCAAAGTTGTTTGATTTGAAAAGATGTAGACACTCTTGGGCCCAGTTGTTTGAAAGCTAATTAGCACTAATCCAAGGTAAATTTTATTTGTGGCCTGAAGATGTTAGAATAGCCCATACATCACCACCCGCAGGAATTACAGTGACTACACTTGCATAAAAAGCTTGCATGGTGGGGGACTTACATGTAAATTACATGTGCACAATATTTTTCTCTTTCACATATTTGTTTTACCTGTGCTTAATTTGCATGTAAATTGTACATAATATGACAGATTTACATGCATGTAATGCCACTATTCCTGCCGGTACTATAAGTGGAACAACAGACTTGAATAATAGACTTTATTTCAAGAGGGACGTAGCATGTGACAGTAGTTAAACTGATGATCCTGTGGCCCTCTACATCTGTACCCACCCATCCTACCCCAGGGGAGGACGTCACTCACACAGTATTCTTGTGCATGGGAAATTAACGTCTCCTACCCTTAACCCTGCAGGAGACGGGACCTCCATTTATTCATCCCTATCTGAGAAGACTAGAATTTCTAACCATTTCTTGATGTTATAGAGAGGTAGCATATTCTTCTAAATTAATTTTAAGTAACGTGTGCTCTCTACATCCTTAAAAGTTTACATACAGAACCCAGAGTTGCCTATCTGCACAGCTGCCTGAGCTTATCTCTGTCTCTCTAGCACTTCACCCTTTCACTTCCAAGAGTGACCAGAAATGATTTTCTCCTTACGATGTGAACACCTTTGTAAATAGGTTGATATTTAAGCTCCATTTATTGTAATGACATACTTTTCAATACTTAATATGTATGTAGATTTCTGTAGTTTTTCCAAATTCATTGTAACATAAGATATGTAGTTTTATCTTGATGGAATAAAGACTTTTATTATTATTATTATTATTATTATTATTATTATTATTATTATTATTATTATTATTATTATTATTATATAAGATGAAACCATACCTAAGGTCTTCAGTTGAGAGCCTTTCTCAAGTGGAGGGTTAATTTTTCTCTTGTATGGGCCAACCTAGATGGGTGGAAAACATTTTTTTTCTTTTCCACTGGTATGCTTTGTTCGTGCTGTACTTACGGCGTATTACACCTGTTTCAGAAAATTGGTGGATTCTTTATCAATGCACTGATTTCAGAATTTGGCACAGAACATATCTACAATGCTGACACATTCAATGAGATGACTCCACGATCAAGTGATCCTTCATATCTGTCCCGTGCCAGCAAAGCAGTTTATGAAGGAATGCTTGCTGGAGATCCTAATGCCACCTGGCTTATGCAAGGCTGGCTTTTCCAGGACACAGGATTTTGGAAGCCACCACAAATCAAGGCATTGTTACAAGGTAACAGACTAGCAAGTGTTTTTTTAACCATAAACAGCAGTGAAACTTCAAGGAAAAATGTTTACCTAATGGACTTCAGGAAATTGTCATGCTAATTTCTTGGATTCCTTGGGTCAGGTCTTTGTGTATGACTCGTGTCTAAGTCAAGAGTGATTTTTTTGGGTTGATTTTTTTGGACATAAAAGGTCGACTTACACAAATAAATACAGTATACATCAGATGACATGAACATTACACTTACTCTGAGAAGATATGAAAGGCAAGGCTTCCAAATGGAATAAAAATTTCAACTAAATAGATGTCTTCTGGAAAAAAAAAATTGTAGTAAAACCTTTAAAGGAAGCTGCCAAATGATTGCATTTACTTGTTACATAAGTCATGATTGCTGACACTTATTTTCCAGCCAAAAGTGTTCATCATTTGGGATACAGTGATCACCAAATTTTTGACTGAATGAGAGTGAAGAAACATCTGCAGATGGCCAATGGGTAGAAATGATACTAATTTCACCTGAAAAAACTTATTTGTATAAATTGGAGTATGGAAGTCATAATTTGTGAATTCAAGACTGAGATAATTGACTACTTAGCAATAACTGATATTGTATACCTATGGCTTGCAATATTAAATGCATTCTCTTTTCTTGAAGGGGTGCCTCAAGGTCAAATGATTGTCCTAGATTTGTATGCAGATGTTCATCCCGTTTGGCAAAGAACAGAGTCCTTTTATGGACAGCCATTCATTTGGTGTATGCTGCACAACTTTGGGGGAAATATTGGTTTCTATGGCAACTTCATAAATGTCACTACAGGTAGTAATTGACATGGAATGTTTTTATTTATGGGGTATAATTATGAGTAGGATAACCCTGTATCCCAGGGAAATTCAGTTGGGATTGTGTGACACACTTGTTCAAACCCCTAACCAGTTCAGTCTTGCTTTTTATAGGGCATTTGCATGAATGGAGCATTTAACTGAGATAACTCTTGGACAAGGTACCCAGGGAAATTCACCTGGGAGCATGTGACATGCTTCTTTAAACATCCCCTCCCCCCTCCCCCCCTCTTCCATCCTGTTGAAGACTTTTAGTTAATAGCTGTCATACCCAGTTACACAAACTCTGTTTCCAGGGAGGGTATATGAAATAAAATCAGTTAGGAACTTCCTTAATTTAAATCATGGTGTACCATATGAAAATTTATAAGGTGAGGTATGATGATAATGGGTGAAAAAACTATAATTATTTTCTATCAATGAAACCCAAGTGAGAACATTATTTGGCAAATCTTCCTTGACATGCTTCTTCTTTGCAGTCATAGTTATTATGAAACAGTTTTATGTTCATTTATGATCACTGTTCCTAACAGATTGCTGCATCTATCATTATATCAGATACTGGTGTGCCTGTGAATCACAGCACTACTAATATACTTGTTCTGAAAGTTCTCCCCTCTATCCCCTTATCTGCTCTTAACTTTTCTTTGATTCTGCCATTTTGCCAGGACCAGTCAGTGCCCGTACACATAAAGGCTCCAACATGATTGGCACTGGGTTAACGCCAGAAGGAATTGAGCAAAATGATGTTGTCTATGAGCTAATGAATGAGATGGGTTGGAGATCAGAAGCAGTGGATATTCCCTCTTGGGTGAAGGAATATTCCAACAGGAGATATGGTGGCTCTAGCAACTACTCGCTAAATGCTTGGATGCTGCTGACACAAAGTGTTTACACTTGCAATGATGGACATGCAGATCATGTTCGTTCAGTCATTGTGAACCGTCCATCACTTAACTTGAGCTTCAACCTGTGGTACAAGCCTGAAGATGTGTGGAATGCATGGGATGCGATGATACTTACAGCAGAAACCTTCAATTCAGTGGAACCATTCAGGTGATAATACATTAGCTTTTCATAGTACACATGCACAACACTAGCACTGGTCTTGAAACATGCACTTTTTTCTCAATGCATGGATTCTAATCTTGATTCTATAGAGTGCATGCTTGCGCTAGTTTGAAAATTTACATCCAAGTCAGAGTCCAATCTCTTTGCTTCAACTCGCGCACTTTTGTCTGAGCACAGTCATGTAATGAGCACGAGTTGATTGATATTGTGTCATTTATACCTATCTTGCATTCACTGGTATATATATTTATTATATAAGCATGGGTGTGCAGTGACATGCAGTAGGCATGTTGCACATGTGTTATGCACGGGAACTGTACACAGATCCAGCCCATTGTTATACACCAATTTATACAGGCCTGTATGTAATGGATAATTAAGTATTAGTGCTCATCAGGTGGCTTATTTAGCAGGTCATATAACCCAGGTCATATAAGAAGGTCATCAGCATCAGCCATTCATAATCCCAATGTGTTTACTATAAAATCTCTTCTTCTTACCCGGTCTCGTTAGTAGATTTTTAAACAAAGAACTTGATTATGGTAGCATAACTGGGATCCTTCTGTTTGAAGATGGATGTGAAGTAGTTTATGATAGATTTTGATCCTTTTTGCTGACATCTTGTTGTTCATTGTGGAGGTATTAACACCTTGAAAAATAGTTTTAATTGACACTCTAGGCATCCCTTTTCTTTATGATTAGGACATACATACATCAACATTGGGTTATTCTCCAGTTTTAAGATATATTGTCATTACCAGTAACACCTGTAGCTACCAGTACAGCAGCTGCTGTAACCAAAGTTGACCTTTTCACTCTTTTAAGATATGACCTGGTGGATGTAACAAGACAGTCCCTGCAACTTATTGCCATCACCATCTATAATGACATGATCGCCGGCTACAAGATCAAATCAAAATCTGCAGTGCAGGCTGCTGCTGCCAAGCTGTATAATCTATTTGAAGACATGGATACAATTCTGTCATCAAACCAGTACTTCCTGCTTGGACATTGGCTCAACAGTGCTAAGGCCCTTGCAACAAATGCTCAGGAAAGAGAATTATATGAGTACAATGCTCGTAACCAGGTTACTTTGTGGGGTCCTCGTGGGAATATTGATGACTATGCCAATAAGATGTGGGGTGGACTGGTGAACAGTTACTACAGACCACGCTGGGAGCTATTTGCATCTTACCTTGTTGATGCAATTTCAAATGGAACTTCCTTTAACCGTGATAAGTTTAATGCTGCTGTTTTAGCTCAGGAAACAAAATGGACACATGACACAGCATCCTTTCCAGATGCTCCTGTCGGTGACACTTTGACCATTGCAGAGAAGTTGCATGGAAAGTACAGGCCCAAGAAGTATTTAGTTTTTGCATAATACGTAACAAAATTGAAAAAGTTAAGAGATTTTTTGTTGTTCTTTGGACATCCAAAGTGCATCACTGACAGATAAATGGTCATTGAATAATTCATAGAAATGCAAAATATTGATTGTTTTCAGCACAGTATAGTAATGTAGCCAAGGACTACAATGCACAAAGTTGATATACATGACCTAAAGCCATTTCTTTAAAGAAACTTTTAAATTACTGTCAGTGAAAAGTAGATTATGGTAAAATGTGATATTGCAGTAAAGATTTTTACTGGTTTTCTCCAATTTTTTAAAGAAAAGTAATTGTTGTCAAGAAAGACAAGTTCATTACTAAAACATTGTTTTACAATAAGGATTTTTGTGGAGTGGTAAAATCTGAAATACATACAGGGTTATATATTTCATTTTGAAGTTTGTGTCTATGGCTATAAATTTTTATGTGATGTACATTTTCCGCTTTCCCTGATCCTGACTTGATAGCTGAATTAGCGAAGAAGCTTAGAAATGATCCTTTCCAGTAAGACAGAAAAATGTTACCAGAAGACAACTCTAATCAGTTTATATAGCTTGATATTTATGCATACAGTAAGTGAATTATAAATAGTAGAATGGTCACCTTTGGGTTTCCTCCATTTGGGAAAAACAAATAAAACTTTTGTAAACCCTAGATCCAGATCCCCCGTGACCCCCTCCCTTTGTAAGCCTTTTTTTATCACATTAAGGAAAACACACAACATGGAGGTTGACAGGTCAATGTGGTGACTACCCTCTGTTTGACACAGTGTTCCCCCCCCCCCCTCGAAATATCCTGGTTATGCCCTTGTTTGAAGATTTGAAACTCATTTCAGTCCTGAGAACTAGGGCCCACTATTCCCAGACCCAACTGTGTCCTTTGAACAGGGAATGTTAAGTGATAGTTTATGACTTCTCTAATTACTGCAGAAATAACAGATTAAACGTATTTCACTGACTTTTGAAGGAGACGCCTTTGCCAAAAGGACTGCCACAACATAAAAATTAAAAAAAGGCTTCTCCCACTCCCAGCCCACTACACAAGATACTTTTTTTTCTGCTTTTTTTCGGGATAAATGTGATAAATATTTACGGTGTAGTATGTTTTTTTTTTAATTTCCTTTTCCTTTTCTTTAGCGGAACGTAACCTTTCTTTGAGCATTTAGGTTAGTCTGCAAATCAGCCAAAATAAAAGCCCCCAAAGTTTCATGTCAAGCTAGTTGCACCCTGTCTCGTCCCAATTTCCTCACGCCATCAAATTTCTCGGTCAATATCGGAAGTGAAACTCACTGCGAGCAGTTTCTGCCTCACGTTGAATTTATCCGTAAAATCTGGATTTGTGGAAGGAAAGATTTGAAACGGTAAGTGCATATTCTGTAGAAAGAGTGGAAAAAACATGTTATGTCTATTCGAGTGATGCGGACTGGAACCAGAAGTGTTGACTTGGACTAAACTTAGAGCTGTGTTGCAACACTCTTGCTCGCTTCCGATAATCTCGGTAACCGAGTGGAAATTTCCAAGACGAAGAGAATGTTAGCGGAAAACTACGAAGTTCATTTGAAGTTGGCCGGTCAAGAAAAGAGCCCAAATATATTCTTTAACACTACATCGCTTGATGTTTACTGCTGATTATTTTTTTCCTTATTCCATCGATGATGATGACACACTTAAGACAGTGAAAATAGTACCTCTTCGTTCATAATGACCAACAGTTTCTAATTTCTTAGTTTAATATGACTTGATTTATCAGCTTCGTTCATAATGAGCAACAGTTTCTAATTTCTTAGTTTAATATGACTTGATTTATCAGCTTCGTCTCTGGACTGTGAAGGAGAAAAGTCCTCTCAGTCTCTAAGCTGATCTACAATAATCCATTCTAGAATCAAAGCGGAATTTCGTCTGACGCAGGATCATTTGGAAACCAACTCGGTTTACTTGGGTCAGGGGTAAAAACCCTTTCAGAAGGAAAATGAAAAAAGTGTTTAATTAAATGTCAGTGATCCACTCTTCAGAATGTTCTAATCAAGTATAATAAGATTGAAGAAATCTCTGATGGTTTGATACGTAAAGGTCGGCACACACGAGGAGACTAGTCCCTGCGACTAGTCGCAGCGGCCAGTTTCATGCGACTAGTCCCTTCGTGTGAACTACACATTTCTGTGGTCGCACGGACCATGCGACTGATCGCACGAATTCAAACTGGTTTGAATTCGTGCGACCAGTCGCAGGGACTTGTCGCATGAAACAAATGTTTGTCCCTACGTGTGAACTGTTTGTGCGACCAGTCCCTGCGACTAAACGGTAAATAAGCCAATCACGGATCAGCATGATGCGTGACTTCCGGTTTTTGTAAACATTGCAGTTTCTATGAATTTTCCCTGACTTCTAGATTTCTACAACTGAAGAATAAAAAACTATTTCTAGTTTTGTAAACATATACAGATGTCTTGGAGCCGTTTTGATGGAATTTTTACCCTATTTGACTCTGTGTCTGTTAAAAATAAAATAAAAAAACAAAAACGGAACACGTAAAAGCATGAATGATCCGACTGAATAAGTGTAGTTCGTTTGCGTTGATGTTTAATAGTGCTACAATGAAAAGCTACCGGTCCCCTCGTGTAAACCCTTCAAAGACTTGTCGCCGGGACTAGTCGCACGGACCAGTCGTAGGGACTAGTCCCCTCGTGTGTGCTGACCTTTAGAGTTGATTGAGACAGATCAGTCACTTGAGACTTGGGTAAAAACCCTTTCAGGAGAAAAAAATAAAATAATGTTCAACTAAATATATGTCAGTGATAAATAAGTTTTGAGCTGCATTTCGGATCGTTTCCAATATGACTCAGAGTTTTAAGTCAGCCCTCAAATCACCACGATAGCTGACGGCGCATGCTCCAGCAAGCGTGATGTTTGATAGTGTTGTGCTAATTGTGTTGAACATGTAGTTATAGAAATCTATGGAATTCGCTTATTGAAGGGGGCAAAGAGAGATTAGCAGTTCGTTCGAATAAGTAACAGAATAACCTAATGGCCGTGACGTTATGCAAAAGTATTTCTAGCTAATAGCGCGCATTACTTAGCGATTCTTGTTTGTTATCGAAGCAACACAAGACATTGTCCTTCGTTTAAGATGCAAACAGAATTGAATTCTTTGATTAATGGGGCATCATTAATTGGTGCCGTTCCTAAACTATGATGGAGAAGTGGTGTCTTCGTCCGAGCTGATCAAATTATAATTCATTCTAGAGTCAAAGCGAAACTTCGAATGACGCAGCATGTTTTTGGAAGCCAACTATTGTTAGAGTTGACTGAGATCAGCCACTTGAGACAGGGGTAAACCCCCTTTCAGAAGAAAAATGAAAATAGCGTTTAATTACATGCATGATTTCAGTGATATACAAGATTTTTACTTCATTCCAGCTGTGAGTGAAACAGTTCTCACGAAAGCCTTCATAACAAAATTAGATTAAATTCTTAGTTTAATGGGGCATCATTAACAGCGTCGTTCTTTAACTTTGATGGAGAAAAGGTCTTTCGGTCGAAGCTGATCAATTATAAAAACTTCGACTGACGCAGCATGTCTTTGGAAACCGGCCTACCAATGGTCGAGTTGACTGAAATCAGTCACTTGAGACAGGGGTAAACCCCTTTTTAGAAGGAAAATGAAAATAGTGTTTAATTTTAGTGATAATTAAAAGTTTTGATTCATTCCAGCTGTGAGTGAAACAGTTTTCACGAAAGCTTTCAAACCAGAACCATATCAAAGACCATTAAAGAATCAGCAGTTCGAGATTTTTCTTGAAATCATTGAAGTCTGACACTCATTAAGCAAGGAGCCTATTTATAGATACACATAGAAGATTAAAACATGCATATAACGTCTGTCTTGAACGCAATTTTCCAACCGATCATTAAGAGAAAATGATCGTCTTGGGGCTGTTCTATTGCAGAGGCAGACCACCTTGAGGGTCTGAGGCCATGAGGCGTCGGGTTTTTTTACCCTTTATATAGATGCTCTTATATTGGTGCTCTTAATACCAAGAAATTTCAGGAGGGTATGCCTGGGTCCACACCAAATAACAAAAATGTCATCAATGAAACGCTTATAGAGCACGAGGAATTGTGAGTAGGGCGCCAAGATATCTTTTTCGTGAAAATACATAAAAGCGTTTGCGACTATGACGGCGAAAGGAGTGCCCATAGCAATACCAAACACTCGGTGAAAAATATCCGGACTGAATTCAGATGATAAATAGTTATTGTTGAATACAATTCTTGCGAGCTCAATCAGTAGTGGAGTTTTGGGAGCCCTTGCTTCGCGAAGGAGCAAGTCGAGAGCCTTTAAGGCTAATGATCGAATCAAGCTTACTCATTGTATTAGCGACAGTAGTATTTCTTTTCTAGATCTTTGTCTGTATAAGGATAATTCCTCAAGCGTGCTGCAATTTTCTACGTATCAGAAGCCTCTGAACAAATGTCTCTCACATACCATTCGAGTACGTCATTTCACCCCTCTAGCGACAAGAAAGCTTTTATAAAAGGGGAGCTTATGAGATATGCTAGAAACAGTTCTTCCTTTAAGTCTTTCTGTGAGACTTGGGATAAGTTTTGGAAGCGACTGCAACTTAGAGGTTATCCTTTTAAGTTTTTACTGCCGCTGTTTCACGGTGTGCGTTACTAAGACAGGGAGACGTAGATCTCCCGGCCGCTTAAACATAGATCTCGGCCAAGCAGGACTCTTGCCTTTAAGACTACGTTCAACTGCAGTCACGCCCGTATCAAGAAGGATATCAGTTATATTCTGACTGACTTAGATTGTACTGTGTGTTACAAGAAAACTGTGACAATAGCTAATCTATGTAAGTAAGTTTTTGGGGGCCACGGTTTTAGCTAAAACCGTGGCCACCAAAATATTTTTCTCACCTTGCCTTACACGTGTTAAATTTTTCACAAATTTTTCACAACTTCGCCTGTTCCTGTTCGTAAGTCCGGCCAAGCCTTTACGGTCATCGGCCCCTGTAACTTTGGCTTATAAATACAGGCGTTTGGTCATACTTGTAAAACTCCCTGAAGAAGTCTACGACAGTTTGACGAAACGCGTAGGAAAATACAAGAAGTTTTACAACTACTGTTCGCAGAGCTGCTGCTCACTATTCTATAATTAAAAAATTGCATTGGTCGATTGTCGTCTTCGCCTTGATCTAAGCGATTAGGGAAAATTTTAATAAGCCTGAATGTAGTAAGAGTTGTTGCCGTTATCCTGTTTTTTATCGCTCTCTATGGAGCAAGCTATAAGTAATGTGTATGGCTTGAGATTAGGGCGAGACAAGAACGACGTAGGGGTCTATGACAATGATCGTTACTCCAACATCAGGTTTCCGAATAAGGACTGGAACTGAATAAATTATTTTTCGGTAAATGCGCTCGACCTTTTAATTTACTATCTTTGGTTACAATGAATATATGCAGTTCATATATTTTGAACTGCGGTATTCAGATACGTACGATGCACGATCCTCGCAGTAGAGAGCGCTATTTATGCAATAGAAATCAGGCCTGTACGGGATTCTTACTATCTTTGTCCACATCTTAAATCCTGACTTTTGTATCTGGTCCATAGTAAGTCACAATGATCGAACCTGAACGAGAACAGTTCGAAAATGAAACGGAAACCTGATTTTGGAGTATCCATTTGAGTCCTGGCTGTGACTGTTCCTGTAGGTTCATTATTTCAGTGACTTCTTCCTTTATTTTTAGGGGTGTCAGCACAGGGGTGGAAAAAGTCAACCTTCTCAAAAACTTATTTATTGAATATCGGTGATTCAAATATTGGTGGGCTTTTCAGAGGGCTGTTCACACAATTCTTGCCTTCAGGGGTGGTGTGGTGGGGTGGAGGCTCTATTTTAAAAGGAAGTGCAGTTACTGTATCTCAAGTTATTGTATTTTGAACTTTTTCATGCCTTCGCTAATAAAGGTAATCCAACAAAGTAGGAGACAATTTTTTTTTAATAGTTATGCTTGTTTCACAGCTACCAAATCAACGTAAAAAATGACATCTCATGTCTACACCAGAGAAGAGCTAAACTATTTCAGGATTTGTCACATCGTCACTAACATCCTGCCTCAGGAACTAAGATCCATTTTTAAACAAGAATGGGACAGTCGTTACCGACTAACTCTGGCAGAGTGGAATGATACACCCCAAAATGGACAGGCTTTCTACAACAACGAGTCCAAAAAGAGCAAGTCAAAAAATGCTAGACAAATGGCAAACGTTATCAGCGGTAATAGGGAAAAGTGGGATTGTACAACACTCTTTTTTGCAATTCTTTACTCCGATTCTATTGGCTCCGGACTTAGTGCAGCAACTCGCTCGAATGTAGATGATCTCAGAGAGATTCGTAATGAAGAATTTGCTCACATGCCGCAGGGTAAGTTGTCCGATCTACGGTTCAGGCTTGCTGTTCGCAGAATTGAGATTGCATTTAAGCAACTTGGTTTGCAAACTTCGCAGATTCGAGCCATTTGTGAAAAGAAGAGTTTCCAGACTTATGAGGTTAAAAGTCTTATGGAAAAAGTTCAGCATCTCCTCCAAGAACTTCAAGAAACTCAAAACAAACTAGAAACATCAGAAAATCAACTCCAGATCCTTGAAGCTCAATTGAAAAACGAAGCTCCATCATTTTGTATTCTTCCACCCAAACCACTCCACGAAATTGCGCCACGCAATGGCGAGGTTGCTCAAATAACGAAGCAGTTGGATGAACTGAGAGAAGCGAACGAAAACAGTTTAAGCTTCCTGTACATTACTGGTAATCCTGGAAGTGGCAAATCTCAGCTGGCTGGTCTGGTCGCTAAGAAGTTTTACGACAAAGAAAGCGCCCCCTCGTTTGTGATGACTTTGAATGCCGAAAATTCACAAACACTATTGGAATCGTACGTTTCATTGGCGCGTCAGATCAAGTGTCCAGAGTACGACATTACTGACACTCACAGTTCCCAAGATACGAAGATCGACAAAAAGATCAAGAATCTCAAAGATTTGATTGCAACAAAATTGCACCTTTATGGATCCTGGCTCATGGTGGTTGACAATGTGACAAGTGTTTCTGCCATACACACCTTTCTACCTCAATCAGGGAATGAACAGTGGAATAAAGGGCAGTTACTCGTCACAACACAGGATACCTCGTCTATCCCTTCTACTAGCTCATTTATTTCGCATGTCTCCATAATGAAAGGAATGAAGCCACTCGATGCAAAGTGTTTTCTAGCAAATATCTCCGGCTTGGAGGACTCAGAAATGGAAGATAGAGTTGCGAAGGCGTTAGATTACCAACCCCTTGCTCTTGCCAGCGCAGGCACTTATGTGAAGAAGATCCGTGAGAGTGTGGCTTCTCACTTTGGCTGGAAGGAGTATCTAGACAAGCTAAAAAGAGGAATGCGAGCCCTCACTGAAAAGGAACTGACAAAGACAAATCCAAGCTACAGCAAGTCCATGACTGCGGCAACAAAGCTGGCCGTCGAGAAAGCCATTGACAGTGGCGGTATTATAAAGAATGCGTTTACTTTTCTATCCCTCTGTGCTCACCAAGCATTGCCTCTCGATATCCTCATAAATTATGTATTGAATATTGATAAGCAAGTGGAGAGAGAAGAACTTGCTGTTCAGATCCAGGGCTACTCACTGCTGTTGCTCGAAAAAAGAGAAAATGGCGTTTTTATCGGTGTGCACCAAGTCACTCATGAAGTTATTAAATCTGTAATTTGCGAGAGTCAGGACCATCTTGATTACACCCAAGCTGTTCATGGTGCTGTAATAGCTTTCAACCAGTACATAGACATTAAACTATCAGAAGCCTGGCACGAGCTAAACTCTAGTGCAGCGAGCAAACAACTCGTTCCGCACTTGAAAGCTTTGGCCACGAACGTTAAAGACGTTTTTGGCACACCAGAAAAATTACGAGTTCTTGGAGTGAAAACATCAGCTGTGCTAAATCATTTTGAACGGTTTGGTAGAATTTGCTTGAATCACTGCGAACTCCTCGTTGCTAAGATGTACTATGACATTTCCTTGAAACTGTTTGAACTAAGTAGTGATAAAGAATTAAACAAAACAGCCATTTTGCTAAATGTGGGAAGTGTACAATTCAGGATGGGTGAACTGCAACAGGCCAAAGAGAGTTATGAGCGTGCTCTAGAAATTAATATAAATAAGCTTGGACCCGACGATCTTGATGTCGCAAGTACTTACAATAACTTGGGTAATGCACAGAGTACATTAGGTGACCTGCAACAGGCCAAGCAGAGTTATGAGCGTGCTCTAGAAATTGATATAAAGAAGCTTGGACCCGACCATGTTGATGTCGCAGGTACTTACAATAACTTGGGTACCGTACAGCGTACATTAGGTGACCTGCAACAGGCCAAGCAGAGTTATGAGCGTGCTCTAGAAATTCAAATAAAGAAGCTTGGACCCGACCATGTTGATGTCGCAAGTACTTACAATAACTTGGGTAATGCACAGAGTACATTAGGTGACCTGCAACAGGCCAAGGACAGTTATGAGCGTGCTCTAGAAATTAAAATAAAGAAGCTTGGACCCGACCATCTTGATGTCGCAGGTACTTACTATAACTTGGGTAATGTACAGAGTACATTAGGTGACCTGCAACAGGCCAAGGAGAGTTATGAGCGTGCTCTAGAAATTCAAATAAAGAAGCTTGAACCCGACCATGTTGATGTCACAGGTACTTACAATAACTTGGGTAATGTACAGAGAAGATTTGGTGACCTGCAACAGGCCAAGGAGACTTATGAGCGTGCTCTAGAAATTCAAATAAAGAAGCTTGGACCCGACCATGTTCATGTCGCACGTACTTACAATAACTTGGGTAGTGTACAGAGTACATTAGGTGACCTGCAACAGGCCAAGGAGAGTTATGAGCGTGCTCTAGAAATTCAAATAAAGAAGCTTGGACCCGACCATGTTGATGTCGCAGGTACTTACAATAACTTAGGTATTGTACAGAGAAGATTTGGTGACCTGCAACAGGCCAAGGAGAGTTATGAGCGTGCTCTAGAAATTCAAATAAAGAAGCTTGGACCCGACCATGTTGATGTCGGAGGTACTTACAATAACTTGGGTAATGTACAGAGTACATTAGGTGACCTGCAACAGGCCAAGGAGAGTTATGAGCGTGCTCTAGAAATTCAAATAAAGAAGCTTGGACCCGACCATGTTGATGTCGCAGGTACTTACAATAACTTGGGTAATGTACAGAGTACATTAGGTGACCTGCAACAGGCCAAGGAGAGTTATGAGCGTGCTCTAGAAATTCAAATAAAGAAGCTTGGACCCGACCATGTTGATGTCGCAGGTACTTACAATAACTTAGGTATTGTACAGAGAACATTTGGTGACCTGCAACAGGCCAAGGAGAGTTATGAGCGTGCTCTAGAAATTCAAATAAAGAAGCTTGGACCCGACCATGTTGATGTTGCAAGTACTTACTATAACTTGGGTATTGTACAGAGTACATCAGGTGACCTGCAACAGGCCAAGGAGAGTTATGAGCGTGCTCTAGAAATTCAAATAAAGAAGCTTGGACCCGACCATGTTGATGTCGCAAGTACTTACAATAACTTGGGTAATGTACAGAGTACATTAGGTGACCTGCAACATGCCAAGGAGAGTTATAAGCGTGCTCTAGAAATTCAAATAAAGAAGCTTGGACCCGACCATGTTGATGTCGCAAGTACTTACAACAACTTGGGTATTGTACAGAGTACGTTAGGTGACCTGCAACAGGCTAAGGAGAGTTATGAGCGTGCTCTAGATATTGAAATGTAGAAGGCGGGACCCTTGCGTGCTGATGTGGCAGGTACTTACAATAATTTGGGTATTGTACATGGTACATTTGGTGACCTGCAACCGGCCAAGGAGAGGTATGAGCGTGGTCTAGACGTTTAAATGAAGAACCGTGTACCCTTGCATGTTGATGCGGGAGGTACTTACAATGACTTGGGTAACGTACTGAGTACATTAGGTGACCTGCAACAGTCTAAGGAGAGTTATGAGCGTGATCTAGACATTCAAATGAAGAAGCTTGGACCCGAGCATGTTGATGTAGTGGGTATTAACAATAACTTGGGTAATATACAGAGTACATTAGGTGACCTGCAACAGGCCAAGGAGAGTTATGAGCGTGCTCTAGACATTCAGATGAAAAGGCTTGGACTCCAGCATATTGACGTCGCGCGTACTTACAATAAGAAATACATTAGGTGATCTGTAACAGGCCAAGGAAAATTATGAACGTGCTCTAGACATTTAGATGAAGAAACATTACATTAGGTGACCGGCGACAGGCCATGGAGAATATGAGCGTGCTCTAGACATTCATATGAAGATGCTTGGACTTGAGCATAATGATTAAGAATGAATTCGCTTCTGGTTGATAACCCAACAGGACACTTGTGAACGGATAATATGGGAGATTTAGCAACATTGACCCATTTTATCCAAGAAGATAGTTTCACTTCATCAGATAAATATTTTTAATCGATACAACCAATGGAAGTACATATTAGTAGCTTTTAAACACCTGAACTGAGCTTTGCTCTGATAAGATAAACTGAGAGATATGCTGAACTGCTGACTAACATACACGTGAAAATTCAATTAGAATACCAAAGTATTTCATCAAAGCAGCAAGTGCAAAGAATCAATCAATAAACTTTCTATCAGATGAGAACAAGTTTTTAGTGAAATTATGTAAATTTACTGCAAAACACTATTTTACCTGAACATAATTATTTCAAGCCAGAGCACAAATGTTTGGAACCAGTAACTTTGTTGGAAAGCCACACGAGTCACTTCACTGAAGAAAAAACCATGAGGTAACATCCAACATTTTAAGAAAATAAGATTTCAAACCATGAGAACATGAGCTGATGTTCTCCTGTCATAAACTTACAGCACAAGCTCTTTGTTAGTGTAATTTAATTTCTAATTTGCATGTTCGTTGAGGCTGGGGCAACAAAACAATACAGATCTCAGCCCTTTCATTCCTAAGATCTCATTTGCAATTCTCCTTACTATCTGCCAAACAATCCCTACAATATTACTATGGAGAATGTAGCATTGGATCAACTTAATATCCCTTATTGATATTTTTCTTTATTCTCATTACTTGTTTGGCTATATGTTATGTTAATACAGTGAGGAGATATTATCTTGATCTCTCTTGGAAGTTAAAGGGTTACACGACTAACTCTCAAAAGCAAAAGCTTTTATACCTACTACAACATAAAAATGAAAAAAAAAAAAAATTCACATGCCAAAGGAAAACTGTCATCAAGAACTTACTTTGCATCAAGTTATCGTACAAGTCACTGATATAGGGCTGGTTTTTTAAAACCCTACTTATCAATAATCCTCGTAACAAAACCAAATTTTTGCCATGACAATTTACACCAGATTAATTTTAGTTGTTCTTCCTGCAACTGAGCCATGCTGCTAAAAAAGTTTTAAGGTATTCCAGAGTTCAAAGCACTTTTCTGAAACAACTATGCATGGCCACGAGTATCATGAACGTGTCCACTTAATTCTCAAAAAGCTACTACAATCGTAAGATTAAATTAAAATTCATTTAAGTTGGAAAAAAATTATTTTGAAGTTCAATTTTATTTTGGTCAGACTTTCAATTTCCTTTTCTTGAAATGCATCCACAAAGATTTCCCAAACCAAAAACAGAGGATAATGAAACTTAACAAGTGTATATATTGAACCACAAGTCAGAGCAAATCAAATCAGTCTCTTGTTGTAAATTCACCTGCAATTCTTCAGTCTTGAACAGAAAAAAATAGTCTAATCTGGTAATGACAACAGTTTTCCTTTAAATGCATGTGAAACTTCTTTTCTCCAAAGAGGTAAACACAATTAATTTTCCACTTCCTTTTGCTTTCCTAGCCTCTTCTGTAACATGTATATTCATAATTAATCAATCCCCCTTCTAAATCAATCCAAGCATCCTAAAACATGGAAGAGCTAGAACTTAAGGTTCTGCCACTAAACTGTGAAAGTTCCCTAAAACGGAAACAAGTTTTGCAGCTGAAGTCTGCTAAAAAATTTAAATACTTCCGTTTCTAACAGTCATGTTAAATTAATCCTAAATCTACTTTTTGGCTAAAAAAAAAAATGGACAAGAAAGTGAAGGGATAAAATTTCTCCACAAATCACATCCATCTGTTTTACATTCCCTGGCCCAAGTGACAAAGAACAGAAACTGATACGCTAACTGTTTACCTCTGAAGATCTGATTGGTAGTTCACCTTTCTAGCTGCTTTGTGTTTCTTTGCAAATTCATCAACATGTGATTTCTCTAATTGGCAATTTTTCATGTTTTTGTACTTTTAATTATTTTGCTAGAAAATGTTTAGGTACCAGATCATTGTCAAGGAAAGAAACTAAATATCTTCAAATTTCCCCCCCCTTCAAACATGAAGTAAGCCACTTGATTTACATGCGCTATTTTTTTTCTTTTGAAGGGAGTCAATGTTTTTCCAAATTTGAAAGCTAGGTGACCATGCATACAATTGCTTTTATGCGAATGTAACACCCTACAGCTAATAAGTTCATCTATCCACATTGGCTGTTTGCTGAATAATGTGTAAAAAAGTTTGAGAAGTTGCAAATCATCACTTCTGAAAGTTTTAAGGGTCCAGGGTGTGACATGTGAGGGGTGCCTAACAGTTGTTCCTCCTCAATATGCACATTACTTTGCTGGTACAAATTTATTTGCTTAGGCTCCAAATCCTGAAGAACAGTTTGATATAGGAATAATTGCAACTATTTTGTGAAATTTTTCAGATGCTATTCAAATTCTGTCTTTTAATATGATAAAACTTCATTGAAGTTAAAAAGGTTGAAACAGAAGGCATTTTGAAACATTTTTAAACAAAAATTATACAAATCTTATCATTGTCTAACTTAGTGTGATTTTATTGTAGTATGTATGATTACGGATTTTATCTTCAAGTAAGAAAAATGTATCAATCTTGTTGCAGAGGACAATGGAATTCTCTGGTTGACCTATTTTATCAGCAATTACTTTTCTTGTCAGTAACTAAAAACAGAAAATTATTCCATAAACATAATTTGTAAGGCATTAAACTCATAGTACTAAATTTGTCGACTACAAATGAGTTTATGAGTAAAATTATTCACAATTAGAGTCAGGAGTCAAGTGAATTATTATATCAAAACCATCTGTTTAGGCTAAATCCAGAAGTTGAGCTTATAATTCTGATGAATTATTACGGACAAAGTTACATTGAAAGGACAGTAATTAAATCTAATAATACAATAAAACTATAAATTTTTGGTGGTTAATATAAAAATCATAATTGAGATTTCCAACAAAGGATCGATCAAAGGTTCTTACAACAACACTCTTAATGAAACTTGCGTCGTAAGAGATTATTAAGCATTTATTTATTATCTGAGGTAAAATAATAACCAATAACTTTTAATAATAGTTTAGATGAGCAGACACGGTAAATAATTTTTCCTATAAATTGTTTAACTTAACACAAATTTGATCACATCATATGTTCAGATATTATTTTAAGAAGAAAGCATTGACTGATTTAATGACAAATAATTTAAAAGTGATAATTACTCAGAGAGTGACCTTTCCTGAATTGTTGCAGACCTGAATGGCCACAACATTAAAGACAGAACCTAAAAAATTAAGAGTAAGTTAAAATATCATAATTAAATGGTAAACTTGTACTTGTGTCCAATGGACAGTAAGGACAGTAAACTGCTGCAGTGATTCTGTATTACTTAGTAAAAAGACAACCAAAATAAAACAATCCACCATTATAATTATTTAATGATTATCTGGAGGCTGATGCTTGCCGTTCCTCAAGCATACTGGTTAGTTTTCGCTGTAACACCTCCTCTGAAGTTGTTCGTTTAGCTGGTGGATGACTGCCCTGATCATCTTGTAAAAGAGCTCTCTTGCGACTTGTCTCTCCTGTACCTTGCTTCAGCATGTGATTGATATCTCGTAGTTTCTGCAAGTAAAAAACACAATGAGAATAATTGCATGATACTTAAAAATCACTGGTGAAAGTATTAGCTCTGCATAATTTAGTGGTACTTCCTAATCGAAGATATGTGGCCTACCCCACACCGTGACCAAAATGATATTAAATTTTAACCTAACTTTGATGCTGGGATTTTCTAAGGGAATGGGACAAACAAGGTTTGCAAAATGAAAGAGGGAGACTAATATTAGAATCATTTAAACTTTGTATTTGGTAAACTTTGAGAAGCATTTACAGCAATTCCATTTGATTCGCAGGTGTACACACAACACTTCTTGAGTGCTCAGAATGTTTCTTTCTGTTTCACCTGTGTCCAATGTATCAGCTTTGAAAGATGCAGATTAAAAACATTATCATAATAGGAAGGAAGATAATTAACACTTATAGCGACTACTATCAAAATAATTACAAAACAAAACATAATTTACCTCTGCAGGACTTTCTTTAAAACAGTATAACATCCGTGTTGTTGGTGTCATTGAAACTCCTGGGGAATAAAAGAAACAAATATTTACTCCATGTCTATAGACTAAATATTCACCATTTATTATACTTTTTGCATTTTATCAAAAATTAATTTCATATCCACAGTATTTAAACAGAATTTCTTAAGAGGGATTTTGTATTTTTGTTCTTTCCCAAGTGTTACGAGGATCGAATTATTTTTACTGAATCTGTCACGCAGTCCCAGACCTTTCTAGAATTATCTATAATCTGTAATATTCCAGAAACTTCTTTCATGTGACTCAGCAGCTTCCAAAAATAGTACAACTTGTAATACGCTATAAATAGTAATAGAACATTCTAGATAACTAAAGTAAATGTATAAAAGCTGGCTTGTGAGAAGTACAAAAGAGATTTGCCCGAGGGCTTACCCTCGTGGCTTGCTGACTGAACTTGTGGAAGCTATGATGTGACAAGGCTATGACCTTTTGACCTTGCGACATCCGGAGAGAAGAAAGAGATGAAAAAGACGATAGTCGAGAGAGGAAGAAGATAGAGAATACAGAGTTTACTATGGAGTCCTCCGGAAAAATTTGTGTACACGGAAAGTAAGCTATGAATCAAGAAAGCCAAGTGCTATATGGTCTTCAGTCGGCAGATGTTGGAATTGGAAGTTGATCAAGACGACGAACACTTACACGGCATGAAGGATTGTAAGCCTGCTTTATGAACTGCTTAACTTAATCTTTAACCTATGTAAATTAGACAATGTAACACTAATTAAATAATAGTTAAAATGGGTAACTGCTTGTTGTTACATTTTTGTTGCGTGCCATATATCGTACTCGGGAGTCTATTTTCATATATGCTTTGGTAGCGGACATTTGTTGGTCATTCGTGCACGTAACTTAAGTAACAAAAGAGTCATAAAAAGGAATCAACCACTGAAAACCATTTTATCATCACAGCTAGCTAAAAAGGCAGTGCTCTTCATTAGTGCAGTGTATATACAAAAAACAACTTACCATTCTTGTGATTCTTGTGAGGTGAGATGTACACAGGATATTGGGTTGAAACTTTGCGTCGTGGTGAGTGCGCTTGGTTTTTCATGACTGGTAGAGGGGACAAGGGAGGGGAATCCGTCTAAAGGAAAGACAAAGTAATCATAAACAAAATCTTGGAATGAACAATCATTGTTTTGAATCACTTCCTTGCAAGAAAAGACATGAGTTTAATTTTATTCAAATCATTTTCCCGAGTTGCTTACTAGGATCACTTACCTTCTTTTAAAAATGTCAAAATTGTTATTCTATAGCAAAAACATTTATGCAAAAGAAATTACATAACTTACTGCTCTGTCTCCAGCAGAGAACTTGAGGGCAAAATTCTTTACTCTTTTTATAAACACCTGATGAAAAAATTCGATAAAAAAGATGATTGATTATCCGTAAGATTTTTGTTAAAATATTTGATGTAGTATTTGAAGGTGAAGACTCTAGGGGTGCAAATTTCATTTTGACTGCTTTGATCCCAGTAGAATTTTAAGGGGAATGATTAAATTTGTCGCAGATTTTCTTCTCAGAAAAAAAATTCAATCTTAAGTTTTGAATTGACATTTGAGTGCTCCTATAATTTCAGAAAAATCTACTAGTCTTTACCTTGTTGTAAAACTCAATAAGATCTCCTGTTTCACCGTCAATGTTTGGACTGTTTTCAGTACTACTTGATCCAGAGGTTGATGCACTGTTTGGAGGGGGACTCCGTATTGGGCTTGCTCTTGCACTACTGGGACCTTGTACGGGGCTGGCAGGTCCACTACTACCAGGTTCGTTTTGAACACCTGTTGATAAATTGCCAAAAACTAAGTTTGAAGAGCTATGAGACTATTAACATATCTGGCACTTCTTTATGTTTAGGTGAGCCCCTGCCTACAACTTCCTCTCCCATGTCTCCCCCCCCTGAAAAAATAAGACATGATTTTCAGCATTCTGAGAGATATCAACTTTTTTTTAGTCAGACATTGATGTCAGAATGGCAATTCACAAAGTAACTGGCGCAAAACAGTCTGGCTGCTAGTGGGTTTCCACTGCCCACTGGCTTCTAATGACAACCTTAACTGGAGCAAGTCTTCAAACAGAGATTGCTAAAATGGTATTTGTATCCAAAAGGAAGAGTTGACAACAAGACATCAGTGCAGCTAAATATCAAATTTGTTGAGTCACTCCTTGCTTTGAAACCTGGACTATCCATATATAGGCTTCCACAAATCCTAACACTAACAGAAGAAAACTGATACTAAAAAAATTATTAATCGTAATTACCTCTTGCTCCACTATCGCTGCCACTGCTGCCAAGGGGAGCTCTTCTTCTTCCTCTGAGAAGCACACTTCTGTAAACCTTTAAGAAATGTAATGTTTCAATCTCAATTTTAAGGGAGATTTAAAAATTGAGGGTTATTATTTTCACTTAAACATGAAGGCCCACTATATAAGGAAGTCTTCCCTGGGAAGACCTAGGCTCATTTGCCACTCACTGTTGACGTGTGTGGGTCAAATTTAAATCCTGGTAGATGAACAAAAGGGGCTAATGAGATATCTATTGTTTACTTCCACCAGCATGCTAGCTGGCACGAGGTAACGTGCAAACCACCAACTTCGATCTCAAATTTACCGCCACAAATAAAGACAGTTTCCATTGCAGAAAGAAAATACAAATCTCAAAAATTCTTGCATTGTGATGAAGACATAAAACAATTTTGAGGAATGCGCCCGTTGTTCACTGCTTGGGAGTAGCTGTAGCTCAAGCTGACTTGACTCTAAGAGTTCTACATCACATGACGGTTGCTTGACAAATTTAATGGTCCAGTGGGACCTAAGGCTCCTTTTATAGCGTGCCTTCGTGTTTAAAGACCCTTACATGGCTGACAGCCTGGGGCTGAGTACGGTAACATTTCATGATGTTCTGGAATGATAAATCAGCATTTGTGACCTGAAAAATGAACAAGATGAACATGTCAGCTGACACATGAATGCACAGTTACTAACACTCCATCTTGGAGATGCAAAGATGTTCTATCTGAAAGAAACGAGCAAGTTTTAAAACCCTTTAATTGTCCCCTCTAGCTGCTACACATTTCCTTGTAAATTAGTTACAAGAATTTAGCACTATTAGATCAAAATAAGTTTCAGTACTTGCCAGATAATGTATGGATGTCATTGTAAGAAAATAGAAGTTAGGCACGTTTAGGAGTTAATTAAAAGACATGAACAGCTGTGTTGACAAGTTTCCACACAGATGTTCCTTCACATTTCAACAGCTTACCCCTAAAACAAGAAACTACATGCAAGGCAAGGTTGAACTACCCCCAGAAAAAATATCAATTACCTTGCCCATAACATAAATACAACACATCAATATCTGATCAATATGTCTGTCCTTCATCAGCTCTGTCACATTCATCAGTGTATGTTCAAAGCATGTCCACATCCTGTAAAAAACAACAATGGAGTAACAAGTGGAATTAGTAAAATCAAATCCTCCTAGGTGAGAAGAACAAAGGACACATAAGTTGATCTAAAGTAGTTGATCTATTGCCACTCAATTAGGCTAGGTAATGTTTTAGTACAATCTATGTCACTGGTACCCAGATCGCTTTCCATTTTTATTGCTGTAAGTTTTCAACCAATGAACTGCATACTGTGGGTAGGTATGTAGGTAGGCTAAGTCTATATGTACTTGAGCCAGGTATGTGGTATGTGGCTAGGTATGTGGTATGTGGGTAGGCTAAGTCTATATGTACTTGAGCCAGGTATGTGGTATGTGGCTAGGTATGTGGTATGTGGGTAGGCTAAGTCTATATGTACTTGAGCATCCAGCTCAAGTTTATCTTGATTTCCATAGCACGAAGTAACCAAGAGTATTACAACTCCTCCCTGGATAGGATGCCAGTCCCTTACAAGGTCCCCCCCTCCCACCCCCCATTTCATCAGATTTCCTTGAAGATAAAAATTATAGCAGTATCCATTTGTACCCCTGGGTGGAGAGAGAGATCAAATCATTGTGAAATTTACACGTTTTGCCCAAGAACAATACGCCATGACGCAGCCAGGTCTAGACCCGGGAGTCCAATGCAATAACCATAGGCCACTGCATCTTCCACTCATACAGTTTGGGGTATTCAATAAATCTGGGCAACAATTCCAAGGAAAAATAACACATTTTTAACCAATAAGATTTTGAAGAGCCCCCCCCCCTCCCCCGCACCAATTTTATGAGACCTTATTCTCCAATAGGCCCTTGTTAGTAAGCTTTGCAAAGAAATTAGCCACACAGTGGCTTATCAGAAGGTTTAAGGCAACCAGGGAACAAAAATCAAGTGAACATAAGTGCAAGCCTACTTTAGACGGAGCTCCTCATGGACATCAAGTTTTGTACACAAGTCTCTCAGTCTAACACTGGACAGATGATACAACTGTAAATAAACAAGTGAAAGTTCAGTACAAAAGATTGGATGACCTTCCCAGGCAAACTTGAAGAGACAATAGGTAGTTTTATGAATGAATAAAATCTTAAGTTCTGTTGGTTTTTTTTTTTTGGGAAGCAAACCAGAAACATCCAGCAAACCACTAATTACAAATCAAAATACTCACCAACACTGTAATTCTAGGCAATTTTAAGCCCAAATAGTACCTCAACAGCACTTTACAATAGAAGTAGTTACACCCGTTTAATTTTCAGCTTTCAAAAACTTTTCATTTTCTAAGTTTTTATGGTAAAGTTTTGTAAGCATGGGTTCAGGGTCAAATTAGTTCTCTAAGAGGGCAATCGCTTCATTGTTTCTCCACAAACAGAGTGCCATCATTTTTCAACATTTCTACTTTACCTTTCTGAAAAACAATGCCAAGGAACCAGTCTTCTTAGGTTTACTTGGAGTAGTAACCTTTGCCTTAGGTGTGGTTGGTGTTGACGATGGTCTCACAGGACTAGATGCTGGTGATGCAGTGGCATTGCTGATTGTTAATACACTACCAGCCTGAGGAAAGGTCACTTGTACTGTAGTTGAAGTGTTTGGCAACACCACTGCACCATTAACAATATAACCCCCACTGCTTCCAGGAGCCGGGGTAATGATCACTGAAACAAGAATTAAAAGAGTTTAAAACAGTACTGTTCTTTTGGTAATCAGTGTCAGGGTTTGTATTAGTAATGTGAATGCAGAAGAATGGTGCAAAAAGACTGCAGAGTGTTCACTTGTCTGAATAATATATAGTTCAGATCATCAAAATTTAGCCAAAGAATTTGTTAATCTTGGGCACCTATTGGACACCATGCAGCACTGTAACAAAGCTAGTTTAAGTCTCTCTTATCGCTTTTTTTTGCTGTTGTTTTTTTCTCTCAATCACTGCCATATATTTTTAATACAATTATGGTACATATGATTTCTATCTTTTGGGGATGTGCAGGTTGCTTCAACACCGATCCTTGAAATCTGAATATTAAGCTTACGAGTTGGTGCATTCCTTGCAGTTGTCTGGCGAGTTGTAGGTGACAGTGTCACTGGCTGCCCAGTCTGTGCAGGAGCAGAACTGCCAAAATTGACCATGAGATTATGTCTTGCACCACTGCTTGGGATTACTGGTGAACTATAGACATCATGGGCTGAAGGAGAGCTTGGTGATGGCAAAACTAAGAAAACAATACAGCAAAGAGGAGTAATTAATGTAAGTCAGATCACAGTGGATATCTAAGCTTAGGGAAACAACAATTAATTTCTAACAAGAGGTTCAAAAATCACTAAAGAATAATATCCCAACACAAAAAAAAGTTACTTCAAAAAAGTCATAGGTGGGAGAAAAGTTGTTAAACTTAAAATTAATGCAGAGAAAAATTGTCAGAGTCACAAACAGCTAGTATGAAACACACCAACCATGAAGGATGACATGTGACAGATAACAATCTATTGAAAGGTAATAACTAAGGATTTAGACATTCAACTAACTGACCTTGTCTCTTGAGATGAATAGAAATAAATGGAAAATAAAGAAAAGGTGTTGTCACTCACCTCTCCTTGCTGCTCCTTCTTCTCCACAAATCCTTTGAACACGAGGGTGGACAAGTGGGGAGGCCAGTAAATTTTGTGTAGTGTGTGCAGATTCTGTTTGGTAAGGCAGTGACACATCTTCACATGATGGAACTGAGCCAGCTTGTTGGATTGAAAACCAAAGAGGCAAATCATGGCTCCATGCAAGGCTTTCAAGAATCTGTTCCTCTATCTAGTTGAAAAGAAACAAGAACTGATTAAAAAAATAGGTACAGTGTTGTTTTGTTACACACTTTACTTGATATCATTCCACTGGTACAAAAGCAAGACACAAAACACAAATTAGAAAAAGATGCCCTCATATTTTAATAAACAGTCAGGTACATTTAATCTTGTAATAAGTTAAAGTTTTCCATGGTCAAGTTACTTCCATAACCCCCCAAAATAGTATATTCTATATACATGCAAGAATGCCCTCATATTTTGATAAACAGCCAGGTACATTTAATCTTGTAATAAGTTAAAGTTTTCCATTTTCATGTTACTTCCATAACCCAAAATGGACACTGAAAAAATAGATCACTAAAGTAATAATTATCTCTCATCCTGCTCCATCAATCACATTTAATTATTTGATAAGAAAATATTCCCACTCATTTCTAAAAAACACAAAACAAACAAAGAAAAGAGATCACCTAGCTATATATAACAAGTTAATGATAAAACAACAGTTAATCTCCAGATAATCCCAGCCATTAAAAGGAGCTGCCCTCTTTTTACTACAACACTAAGATAAGAATCAGCTCTAATAATCTGATTAATTACAACTTACATGATTAAGATGCTTTACAACATCTCTTGACAGCCCATCTTCAGCTTTGATGAAAACTTCAATAATTTTGTAGAAGTAGAAAGGACTGATTTCAAAGATTTCAATCACCCAAGGGAAAGTCCTAACGGTTAAATAAAGAAACAAAGTAGGCTTAAATTATGTTAAATAATACCGATAGGAAAGGGCAATTTTCAATTGATTGTCAAAGAAATATGCAATTGCTTTCAAGTTTTGCATTGATTCAGTTTGTGTTTGGTCCTTGTCAACCAACAAGATTCAAAACCAAACCTAAGGGTAACTTGGGAACTTAAGCAGAGCTGTCAATTCTTGTACACTGAGCATATTAAGACTCAAGCAAACAAATTCCATCTTATGTTCTCAAGCTGAACTCATTATTTCTTGTGTATTGAAGGTTTCTGATTTAAAACTGTTGATTTTGAGAGAGCAAACTGCTGCTTTAGTCAACTACCTATAAATAAATTATCCCTCTTACCAGTAATATAATTTATTTCTTGTTCCCTGTCTACTAGTTCTCACTTCAAACACTTTTCAAGAGTGGAAATTCTCTCTCAGAATTAGGGATACACATCCATTTTCCGCAGCATCCCACTCTTTGTCAACAAATCAACTTACATGTAGGCACCTGATGATATTTCCCAGTCCTCTCATTGGCTGGCTACTTTGATCGGTAATTGTGAAGAAGAGCTCCCCAAAAAACCTGTCGGCCGACAGTCGGCCGACAGACGACCAACAGTCGGCCGACTGTCGGCCGACTGTCGGCCGACAGTTGGTCGTCTGTCGGCCGACAGTCGGCCGACAGTCGGCCGACAGTTGGTCGTCTGTCGGCCGACAGGTTTTGCCTGAAATATAGGCTACCTGTCGGCCGCCAGTCGGCCGACAGTCGGCCGACTGTTGGTAATGTGTCGGTAACCTGTCGGTACCTTGTCGGTAGCTTGTCCGTGAAACGATCACACAATGTTAGGGATTCAAGTCTAATTATCGAATTGTTACGTATAGTATTTTATTACTTAACATAACGAGTAAAAAGATTCACAGTTGTATCATTTATTAAACTTGAAATTGGAAATAGCAATTCATCCCAAACCTGCAAGATAGATTACGATGCTAGCAACAAATACATACATACATACTTAACATACCATAAGAGGCCGCGTTGCATTGTTGGGCGATTGGAACGAAAGTGTTTGTATTGATACGTAGCTTATGGTTTTCAGAGTTTTTGGCCGAGTTTTCGATTAAATTATCTTCCTATGCGATTCTTAGATTGTCTGGTGTGTTGTAAATTACGCAAGTGATATATCCTATACGCATCTGATAACATTTTGGAAGAAACGTTTCTTTACATACTACCAACTTTGCCGTTGATCGGTAAGTAGGTGAAGTCTGTCGAGTCATACATCACCATTACGGATTGTTATGTCACGTTAACTGTTCGTTTTTTACACAATTTTTCTTTTTTCTTAACCTGTCGGTAGACTGTCGGCCGCCTGTCGGTCAACTGTCGGCCGACAGTCGGCCGACAGTCGGCCGACAGGTTTTTTGAGGAGCTCTTCTTCACAATTACCACTTTGATCACTTAATATTTGGTTTTCCAATACTCAATCAGGATGTGTGCTCTTAATAAAAGTGGGCAGTCAGCCTTGGCTATAAACAAAACACCTACAGTACCTTTGAGAGTTGTAAGAGAAGATAATGATTTCCAAACAACATGCCATCAAAGAACAGTGAAAGTTATCCTGCTCCAGCAAACCCTGTGAAAAATAAAGAAAACGGTATTCCAGTAAGATTTAAAGCTCTCCACAATCACAAAATACAGCTGCTGCAGCTCCAACTGACTCTTGCATGACAAATGTAAAGACAAGTTTACTCACAGTTAAATCAAGGTGTCCTTGTAACCTTTTCTGTTCCAAAAGAGTTATACTTTCAAGAACCTGCAAATATATTCATTTTATTTCAAATCGTTCTTTGCATGCATAACTTAATCTATACTTTCCATAAGAGACCTCTAATACCAATAGCTTGTGTACCTTATTCTGCCGATGGAGGTCTAAAAGGAATTCCCCCTTTTGAATATTATTTCTGTGTATGCACACACAAAAAGGATGATGTCTAAAAGAAACAGTTCTCTAAAGTATGACCACATGACCTACATTGGGGAAACAATCACCCAAGTTTAAAGAGGTCTATTCAATACTCTAAGATAGCTTGTTACTTATTTCTGCACATTGAAAAATTGTCCAACTTTACACTTAAAATTTGCAAACCATGTTTGTCCTCTCCACCTTCAATCATCTTCTTTCCACATAATAGAATAGCTCTTGTTTTGTTTTAGAGTACCACATTTAAAGAGTTTCGGTAAAACAAAAAATGTCTTTTCTCACCTTGTAGTACAAAATTTCTGCAAGTTTTAATCTCTTTGTTGCAAATTCTTTGGTTGAGCAAGGAGACTTGGGTCTATCAGGAGATGGCTGTAATAAGATGCAAAGAAGCAGCATTAACAACAAACTAAAATGAACTCAAGGGATGATATTCATTGTAGCATGCTGTAGTTACTGGACTGGGCAAAAATTCACTTTAAGTCCAAGTTATTTATACCTGCAGGGCTCAAAATTGCACCTGTAGCGGACGCATTTGCAAATAAAGATTTTGCTTTTGGGACTAAAATTTCTCCATTGGTAGTGATTTTGCGACCGTTTTACAGCCTAGCTTATAAATAAATTACATTTAACAGCCTTATGTCTTACTCATTACTGGTTAGTGTAGTTTTGTCCAAAAAACCCTGCGAAATTCAAGTGAAATGTTGTGTGACTTTTATCGTTGATTTCTTGCTGAGAAATGTATCATGGGTGCACTTTTTCAGATACAACATTGTGCAATGCTCATGAAATTTCTTGGGTTAGTCAATTTTGCAACTAAAATTTTTGAACTTGCAACTAAATTTCTGGAATTACTCGCAAATTGAGATCAAGAATTTTTTTTATTTTGAGCCCTGACCTGTACATATTCCCTCAAGAAAGTCTCCCCAAGTGTGCTGACACAACTTTCAATAGCTTCTTGAGGGTTTCTGCTGCATTCCCTGTGACAAAAACAAATCAACAGACTGTGATTAAAACTTAAAAGGGTTTAAATTATTTTGCAATGTGATAGCCATTTTTTTGGTTCAAGTTTTTTTTAGGCTGTCATCTTGCTTGTGTGAGTTAAATGCAGTTTAGGCTGAAAGTAGTTATTTTTTGCAAGAAAAACTTTTGTTTATTAACAAATATGTTGCAAACTTACGAGAATATTTTCATAAGGCCATCACTAGGTCCTGCCTTCAAACCTGACAAAAGAGCTTGAAGTCTACTGACTGATTGTGTTGCTGTAGATACAGGAGTTATCCTACACAATAGAAGAAGAAAGCATGTTAACTACTGCAAAAAAGAACAAAATTCACTTAATCTTCACAAGTAAACAAATTTCCATCAACCAAACACTGATGATCACATTCCAATAGACAACAAGTATATTCTATCACACAGTCTCAATTCCAACTGGCTGCAAAAGAAGCAAGTGGAAATTATTATTCCTCTCACTCCAGCAAGGACCAGGGATGGGTACTGTTCACCAGGGATGGGTGGGTACTGTTCACCAGGGATGGGTGGGTACTGTTCACTAGGGATGGGTGGGTACTGTTCACCATACTGGGCACTTAAACTCTTTAGAAACTTAATTACATTGACCTTAATCCATCCTACTTATCATCTCTTATCCAACATAACTCCCACTGGCCTGTTGTGTATTTCACAATAGGAAGAGTGAAGAATCCATACTTGAGCTGGAGTAAATTAAACAACACAGTCAAACAAGAAAAAAAAATACAATGTTATGGTACCTTGATGTCTGTTGCACAATCGTTCAACAATACAAGGCACATCAGTTGGTACCTTGAAGTCTCTGTTTCCAAAATCCTGAGGCAGGCCTATGGAATGGATTTCAAAAATATAAAATAATTTCAATCCTGGTTTTCACACCATCATTAATTTTGGAATTAATTGATAAGACATGAATTGAGAGGTTGTACCTTCAAATTTTGGATTCAGTAGTTCCCGGCAATTCTTTGCATACAGTGCATTTGAGTAAAGGAGATCCAAGCAACACAAAAGCAGATGGTAAGAGTTTACCAGATCATCACTTATGGCAGGAAAATTACCTGTTGATCAATATATGGTATGTTACGAGTTCTGCGTTTGCCCTGCTAAAGCAATGTTAACCTTATTTTTGTGACTCAGAATCACCTCTTAGTAAGCCCTTTACACCCTTGCATCAGTATGCACATTCTCCTTGCTGTTGTCTTTCTTTTTTCCTATTTACTGATGAGGAGAATTTGTTAAACAATCAAGAGCTTTTTTAGTTGGTGATCATTCCCTTCATTCTATTGACCCTATCCTTTGATTTAGTAGAGATACTGTAATGAGTTGTGTTGTTACAAAATCACAGCAAATAATCGGAAAATTGTTTTAATTTGAGATTAAGAGAATTCTCTTGCGCAGTGAGACAGTTTTCATCCCGTGTTACTATTCTTTACTCTAGTCCAAAAACTGACACAATGATGCATGTAACCTTGGAAAACTGTTATAAAAGGTAGTCATATGAATCAGAACTCTGCTTCTCTATGACAACAATAGAGAAAGCTTGTCACATTTTCACAAAAATAATCTCCTAATCTAACAATCATATATAGTCAGGATTTCTCAATCCGTCTATCAAAGTGGTCAAAGTACTTTATCCACTTGGAAATAGTTCAGAGTAATGCAAAATTTGTAACATTGCCATTAATACTAACCACAGAAAAATAAAATCTAAAAAGAACAAATTAATTGTTGAAAACACAGGAAGTTTCCAGCTGAGCTTTTGTCTTAAAGAAAGACGAATTGAACTAACAAGCAGTAGCAAAGAACAAGATTTAAACATCCTGGCAGCCTTGAATATATTAACTCAGTTTTAAAACTGGACAAAAAATTCTTTAAGGATAACATCACTGCAAATAAATTTTGCAGTTTAAATCTGCTTAAATCAAATTAACCCCATGCAGGGTGATGAAGTGCAAAGTACAATTTAGTAAAATCCTTTATAAAATAGAAGAAACTTAACTGAAATCTTTGAAGTTACATGAAGGGAAAACAGAACACTTAACAGTAAATTTTTAATGATATGCAAAAGCAATGTTAAAATATTTCTGCTTGCTGAAAGGTCAAGTTCATGACAAAGAAATTAATTCAAAATTGTCAACGCTGTCAAAATATCTCCTGCAAATTGACAGGCCAATTTCATTGCTAAGGATTTAATGCACAAGTATCAAAATTCAACTATAGACATGCCTAAAAATAAAGTAACATATCTTAACTTCTTACAAACTGATCTCAAAATTGTGACTCATTCCTTAGAAACAGGTTAACCACTTCAAGTTAATTACTCAGTAATGTTTGACCCATGGGAAACGTGCCTGAACACGTTTGGTACTGCTGGGCTGTCTCGAAACCATCCATCAATCAATATATGGCTTAGTTTATTGCTGAAGCATGAACAAATACAAACAAAAGAATGACATATAACTTTGCTTCAGACTTCACTCTGGTTCAGCAAGATTCAGGTGGGGTGATCCAAACAGCCCAATGCCGGTCCCACATTACAATCAAATAATCTTGTTCAGTGAACCAGAAGACAACTAATGAAAAGGCAAACGTTTTAACTCTTCGCTGCACTCTAGTGCAAATTAGACCTTTGTGCACAAATGTTTGGTGCGCAAATTTCTTGTGCTTAATAGCAATCTTCTAAAAAGCCTGAAGCGAAACAATTTAAGGAGCAAAACACAAAGGGCTACACTTCACACTGCTGTCATGCTCTAGATATCTGCCCATCATTTTAATGCTACATAATTATACTGATGTCAGTGCCAACAGTCAAAATACAACAAAAACTGTCTCTAAATAGTGTTTGTTATGGAAAAAAACCACGGAGAGAAAAAATCCCATAATAAATTCTGCAATTTTTCATTCCTATGCCCAAGCCGTCTTGAGCCATGCCACGTTCCTTTCCTTTCCTTTCCTTTCCATTCCTTTCCGTGGTGCGGTAGTCAGCCCGTGAGTAATTAAAATAGAAAAGAAAATACCCCACAAGATTGCGGTAAAGGAGAATATTGATTACTCAGTAAGTTCAAATTTCACAAGATGCAGACACCACCCCCAAAAATCTCCTAGAGAAAAATAAATATCAAAAAGCAAGCTAATTCCAAAGTCCCACACAAGCAAAATCACAGAGAGCAAAATCTTTTGTCTTCGAGGATACACGTATGGCATTTTAAAAACTTTCTGAGTATCGGGTTTTTCTACCCGCTAACTTATCCATAAAAGACTGATATTTCTCGACCTGGGATGTTTCTGTGAAATTGTAATTTTAACACCCCCTTATCTGTAAGAGTTTAAATGATGAAGTCTTTGCGAGAAGAATTTAACATAGAGTTAAATTATGTTACATGATGCGAGTAAAATTTGGCGCCAACTGGCATGGAACATGAACCTGGCAGGCTTTTGTGCATCATTCCCGATTTTGGTCGAGTGAAGAATTGCAGTTAGTCAGTGTAATAAGTCTTATATGTGTAAACGCAGACTTAAAACACTCCTTTTACAAAAAGCTCTTTGACTATTCCAACCCACATAATCACACAATATGACCATCCCTTAAAGATATTCACTGTACATGCTTTACCTCCCATTCTTCGAATAATCGTATAAGGAAGCTAAATTGCTCTGACTGTAACGCGTAGAAATCGATCATAAGGAGAACACCAAGGGGATCTTCATCTGGGTCGAGACTGAAAAGAAATTATATTATTTATTGCCTTAACAGTTGTCGTGGTGCAAAATGATCTGCCAGCCGACCAGAACATCATTATGCCAATCAAGGTTTGGCAGGAATTAACTTAATCTACAATTTTTCATTTGACAAAAGTCACTCGTACAAAAAGTAAAAATTCATACTCTGCAATAGATAAGTTTATTAAGTCTTCTATTTAGGTTTTGTTTTCACCATGTTCCAAGTCTGTCTCCCCTCCTCCTTCTTAAGAGAATGTAATGACAATTTTGAGAGTCAACTTACCAAAAAAGCCTTTCAATAACTGAAAAAAAATGTAACAACCCAAAATTGAAAAAAAAAAAGTAATCAAATTTCAGATTAATTTCAAAAATAATCTCACCTAAGCAATAGTTTGCATAACTCCAAGGATGTTCTGTAGCATTCTGAAATCCAATTTACCATTATATTAATGGTAACAAAATGAGAATGGTCATTCATTGTCTTTCTCAAATGTTTAAGGTAAAGATGGTTGTAAGGAAATGATCGCAATCCTGTTGTAGCATTGTGTATCACATATCATTACACAAGGCAGGCAAGGCAAGTAGAACTCCCATTAAATGTGACATACTAAAACACCCAAGTGAAAGTACATGAAGCAAAAGTTAATGTGTTCGTGTACTAAGTACCTTTTTGTCCGACAAAGATGATCTGGCGAAATAAGCTAATATGAAAAAAGATCTGCAGAAAGACAGGCAAAAAGGTGAAAACAATGTTAACCAGTCTAATAGATTACAATTATACATGAAGAAAAGTAAGGTTAAATTTTTCAAAAAACAAGATGTATGTATTGTATTTGTGATATTTAGACAGTTGTCCTTAAACAAGAAGACTAGAATGTATAACCATTTGCTGATCTCATAGCAAAGGCAGCATATTCTCCTCAGTTAATTGAAGGCCTTGAGTGTTGGTTCATTCTATGGCTTGAACCCTCTACCTCCTGCACAGCAGTCTGGCACTCTGCAATGCGGTGAACTGCTTTACTGCACCCTTTCCTTCTGGTCACACAACATCTTAACCTTGGTATGACAAAGTGTTACCCACTTTACCTGTTTTCTGCTCTTCTGTACTATGACAAAGTGTTACCCACTTTACCTGTTTTCCGCTCTTCTGCACTCCAGTCTTGACCACCCTGTTGTGAGACTAAACAAGGTATGGAAACTTCGTTCAAGACAGTAAAGTGCTCTTTCTGAAATAAGAGTTAATAAAAAATGGTTATGACTATTTCTTGTCATAAGTGGCTGCAGCACTACAAAAAATTAAATCTTTGACTTGACAATAAAACAGCAATAAAAATTAGGCTAGGAAATGAGTTGACCTTTTTAGCACCAAAACTCATTACATGATTTATGCATATGATGATACTTTTTCACTCTCTTCTATGGGAAATCAAGGTCCATTTTACAAGCTTTTTGACAAAACAACTGCAGAGTTAAAAGAAACCACTGCATTTTGGTCAAAGTAATTACAATATATCCATTCAGGATTTTTTTTGTTTTTATCTTTTTTGCTGTAGACCTAAAAATAATCTGTTCATGATAAGTGGCCACAAAGGAATTTTGCCAAAAGAGAGGTTCAAAATGGCACAGAGAAGCATAGATTGTCCAAGCACCTATTAACTCTGCAGCCATCTGGTAATCTTCTCCCATCTTGCAGATCTCACTGAGTTGCAGTAGGGAGTCGATATGGTATGGGTGAGTGTTTAAAATGGCCTGAAATAAAATTATCAAAACACCAAAATTAACTAAATTATTGCATAATAATTATTTGTTTAACTCAAAGCTATGCAGGAGATGCAGTAGCCTTAACTGGCTGGTGCAGAAGAATCCAAGCTGTTGAAGAGTCCAGGTACTGGTGCTGGCTGCATCGTTGTGTAGTGTTTTTGGAAAAAAAACACCTCACTTTCTCTGTGCCTCTTTCCAAACAGAAGTGCAAATGATGGCTACCAAGGAACTACAGTATCAGGGAAACATGGGGGAGGGAGGGTAGCCAATGATGGAGAAGAATCCCAACCAGGGGGGGTTGAAAATGATCCAGCTCACGCTGGATGGATAGCTTGGCTCCAGAACAGAGTTTGCCTTTGTTTGCAGCTATGAGGGAATAATAAAATTACAGATATATATTTGGGTTGTAGTGATTCTACTGCCTCCAGAGATAAGAACTGGAATTTGCAGCTGTGATAGAATCATTCTCTTACAGAAATATAGTTGAGATATCATGACCATACTACCACCAAAAATAAAAATTGGATCAAGAGCATAGTTTGCTTTGTTTGAAGTTGTTATGGAAAAATTTACTTACAGAAATGTTATTAGGATGTAATGATTCCACTGCCTCCAGAAATAGGAACTGGACTTCTTGATAAGATGGTGAGTGTTCAAATGCAAAGTAGCTGTATCTATGATATAGAGGAAGTAACATAATCAAGACTTGTATATGAGATACAAAAAAAGCTTGAAGTAAGTAACCTATTATTAATATCAATTATTGATAGTTCAGTTCATCTATTTAAAACTGAAAACTGATAGGTAAGTTTAAGTAATATTAGTGGGTTAAACATTAAGTTATGCATGGCAGTACTTCAGGGCCCATTAATTCAAAGGGGTATTTTAAACACTATCCGATGGATAAAACACTATCTAGCGGTTATGTGTTGACAAAACACCCTGTGCTGTGCACCAAGTAGGGATTTATCCAGTGGCTAGCATTATCCACTCTTTGAAAAACTAGGGCCTGGACTCAGTTTTTGAACAATAAGCGCTGCAATTTTCAAAATAAATCGGCTGGGTACTTGTAAAATGATCTGGTATGTTTTCCAATAATGAGTGCAATCCAACCTTTCAATAAGCAGACTTATTTATAACTAGTGATTATAAACATGCACCTTACCCATGTCTTTTATCCAGAAGCTTCATGCTCACTCCTGTGAAAGCAAAATTATCAACAAATCGATTCAAAACATAAGAATGGCCTTGATATAAAATATGAATCGAAATATGTGCATTTAATATTTCAATTTTTACCAGTTGCCTTTATGTGTGGCCATGTTGACTTTACTGTAACCAACCTGTTGGTAAAACAGCAAAACTTTTTATTTTCGGACAATATAAAATAAAGTTCAAAGCATTTTTTTAAAATTTGTTTGCCACCTTATTGTGATACAATATGAGTTTACAGAGATTTGTTACAATATGGCAGGAAAGCTCAAGGAAACCATACGGCTTATGCAACGTGGGCTTTCCATGATAAATAACAATGAGTAAACTAGATATTAGATTAACTGAACAGTAGCGACAGAGTATAGATAAAACAAAAAACAAAACAAAAAAAAGAGAAAGAGGAAGGGAGTAGAGGGGAAGGAGCAAGTTAAGAGAGAAGGAATTTCTTTAGATTTTTCTTAAAAGTAGATACACTTACTGAACTTACAACATCTGGACTAAGTGAATTAAAAAACAAAGGGCCTTGGTATTGAAACAAGAAACGTCTTATATTAGTTCTGCACTTAGGAATTAACAAAAAAGGAACTAGCATTCCTAGTATCATAATTATGAACCTGATTCCTTCATAGAAACATGTTATTAAATACATCTGGTAACAACACGATTTTATATAGAAATACAGTTTTTCCTATTTCTGCTAGGTACATATCATTTAGCAGTAAGATACAAAAAGTCTTAAATATTGGTTCTGTATAAGCGCCATAACAAGATTTGCTGATGATTTCCATAGCTCGTTTTTGCAGCAATACAAGATGTTTCAAATTAGTAGGATAGGTTGACCCCCAAACACTTATGCAATACTGCAAATACGGATGGACAAGGGAGAAACAAAGTGTACATAACAAAAGGCAGATTTGTAGAGGCAAAAACTTGACTTAGAGATAACACCTAAAGACCTGGAGACTTCATCATCATCATAGTTTATTTAATAAAGCAGGTTGAGGGATAGGCAAGACATTACGTCCTGATGTGGACCTGCATCAACTAAACTATCAATTAATAAATACCTAATTAGTGAATAGACCGAAAATGGTATGTAAATAATGACAATTAAAGGAAATAAATATTAATAACAATACGGAGTAAATGTTAAAAGTATTTAAAGTCAACAGATTTGTAGGAAACGCTGCAGGAAGCTTTAGCAAAACTGATAGATTTCAGAATTCTCTTATTTTCACTGAGTTTTCTCTTGAAGGAAGTTAAGTTTGAACTGTTCTTTATGTCTTCGGGAAGGAGGTTCCAGGATAGTGCAGCTCTGTGCTTAAACGAAGATCTTCCCATTTCTGTTCTTGGTCTATGAACCTTAACTTTTAGGGATTTGGAAGCTAGGTAAGCAATATGCAACTTCCATGAGAGATGCTCATCCAAAATCACTCCTAGAAAAACAGTTTCACTTTCCTGAACTAATGTACGATCACACAGTTTTACTGTTAAACCACTGCTACTTATGCCAAGCTGACTGCCACAACCTGACTTTTCTTACATTGAGGCCAAAAAAGCAGATGGTGAGGATACACCTAGCTTTTGTGAGAACAATCTCACCTGCTAGTTTGCAGGTATAACAGAAAGTAAAAGAACTAAATTGAGATAATACTTGTTGATAGTCTATCAACAGTAGGAAACAACATAGTGAAGAAATATATCCTGTAAATGTTCAACAGATGCTACACTTAGTGTACCTTGTTGAGCGATGATAAACTCGCTGATGTGCTTTTCTCTGCCTGCAAAAGAAATTATTAATTAAAGAATTAATTCCTGATCCTTGCATGTTGTTTTAAAAAATCCCTAAAACAACTGTGCGATGTTACCAACCCCATCATACATACAAAAATACCAATAAAGGTAAACAATTAAAAATGTAAAATCCTCCATTATGAACATAAAAGTTTATGAAGATGACAGTGATCTTTGCAGTGATGAACACTGCTTCATTAATGCCTGAAAAATAATTTTCAGGCTTTATCTTCACTACTGCTATCAGCGGTGGTGTTCATTCCTGCCAAGATCATTTTCATCTTAATTTATTGATCTGCAGTAAAAATATATAATATTTATATTCACAGACGTTCATAAAAATTTACAGCACTATTGTACCATTTCACCATCAAGATAATTTGGTACCTTTGTTCTGCTTTGACAATGTGAGATCCAAATCTCCTTTTCATCTCATTCTCAGCATTTATGTTTCTAGTTACATGAAAAAAAAACGGCATGAAAATAAATTGGCAAAAAAAAGCAAAGCATTGCAACTTGTAACCAAGGGAGCTTGCAGCACCTCAAACTGGAATCAATTTGGTCACCACAGTGAGTAGGAAAAAGTTTTGGCAACTAAATTTCCAAGGAAAGTCATGAACTTGACAACCTGTGTAAATCAGTCATTTTATGAGTTCTATCAATGTCATGACTTAGTGTTTAAGGTCTTGAGTTAAAACTGAGGAACAAGCTAGTATTAATTTGCCACTGCACTCTTTTTTGAATGCGAATTAGGAGGGACAAGAGGGCTGGAGGACCATTTAATGTTAGTAGCTTTTCCTCTGGTTTATAGAACTTACCAGTGATGAGTTATTTTTTTTCATCATGTAAATGCTGATGTTGTCTGTTGTGATTTGATTTTTTTTTTCAAACACACAATGAATTAATCTATCTTTCAAACAAGAACTGCATGTAATTATAGAGACCAAACAAAGGACGTTGCATCCAGGGAATAAACTTGTTATTCAAAACGCATGTTTCAGCAAATATCCTAACCTGTGTTCTACATTTAACACAGCTTTTGTATCCAGAACTCTAGAGGCGCTCTCTCCAATGGTTACTACTGGACCTGGTGAAGAGAAAATGTTTGATATTGTCAAACAGCTGCTGACAAATCACTCAGTTTCCTGGCACTCTGTTAGTTTCATATTGATGAATGAATGGTAACCTGTTTAAAATTCTCAAACCAAGGTCATTTGTTGAATTTCCTTGTCAGTAAAAGCATATGGTGTACATAATAAACAAAATGATGCATGGTTGCTTGTACATATTGCGTTTCTCTTCTAGTGTTCCAATCTATATCTCATGGGTGAGCCCAGTGAACAAAGAGAAATTCCATACAGTCATGTATCTACCTTTGCCCAGTTATTCTCGATATTCAATTATACTGAAAGACTTTCTGCTATGAGCATCAAACACATTACCAAGATCAGATCTAAACTATATCTTTGAAGTAGGTCAAGATAATACAACACTGATTGACTGAAAGAACACAAAACTATTGCAAACATGGGACATTTACAAATACCTTCTACTGTGTAGTTACAATATTTCTTACCAGACATTTCTTCCTCAGTTTTTGGCAGGATGATCACTTTTGTAATGGCTCCATCAGTGCTGTCTCTTTTCTACAATTAGAAACCACAAAGAAAGGAACTTTTCATTAATGAATAACAGTAAGATCAAAATATTCTCTAATTAATTAACACTTAAATTGACAGTCACTATAATTCTGGTTATTGAGCGGCAGTGACTACCTCCCTTTCAAGAGAATAATATAATCAGAATTTAAAAATCCATGCCAAGATGACTATTTTTTTAAAGCAAGAAATGAATTCAACTTGATATCATTTTGAACTTCTGACAGTTTAATTTGTATTTTCATATGTTGCAGTCAAGGGGCTCTCTCCCTGCCCCATTTGCAGAGTAGCCCCTGCCCCAATCACTTGAACAGTTTATCCTCAGAGTTTGCCATGACCTCTTTACACTCCTGGGTGAAGAGAGGCACTGTAAGCATTAAATGTCTCGCTAAAGGCCATAAAACACTGATACCACCTGAGGTAAGTTGGTTCCTATTTATTGGCTGTTTATACCTGTGCCATACCATGTAGTACAAACAGTCATTAAGGTATACTTGTAAGCTCCCTTGCCAAATAAACAAAGCAACAGGTCTAGAAGAAAGGGGGGGAGGGATAGGTGTAGTGCTAAGAAACCATCACAAATTCAATTATTGATTTTATTTATAATTTTTTAAGCAGTCTGGTAATTCATTTAAAATTTAGGAACCCACTCACGTCCACTACTTTCCCATTCTGTGTTTCTCCTTTCCCTTTCTTCTTCTTCCTTTTCTTTTTAGGTAGTTGTTTGTCAGCTATTTCTACACAGCTGGGTTTTTCTTCATTTATATTTTGTTCCAAAGCCCCTGTTAAACTTTCACCTTCCTGATCATCCTGAGAGCCTTCATCTGACTGCTCATCCTCAATATTTAACTGAAAGATAAGCAATAATAAGGTGTAATTTCAAGGAATATGCAGTAATATGTGATATACTAAGCATTGTTAAAAATAATGTACCCCAAAAACTTATGTAAGAAGCTAGAATTTTGCAACACAGGTTTAACTAGTTTACAAAATGTAACTCACAGATATCACTCACAGAAAAACTAGAATAGCTTAATCATTTTTCACTCAACCCTTAAACTCTCAGAAGTGATTAACATGCAAAGAAAATACCTCGATAGAGCATTTTAAGATCAGTAGGATGTTTTAAGTACAATTTTTAGTATTATGAATTTTTTATTTGGTATTTTTATATTAAGTAGGATTTGTTGGGGGCCATTATGTAAACTACCGGGTAACCGGTAATAATATATTCTACCCTCAGTAAATAAAGTGTTTGTTGTTTGTTGTTGTTGTTGTTGTCGCAACTTCTCCTATAATATCCATACATTATCCAGCGAACAGGTAATGAGAATACTCAAACTTAACAGGTAAAAAAAATGTTACCTTGACTTAACACCAAATTATCATGATTATAACTAATGACTATGTATGTGTATGAGGAAATGTCTGGCAGCTAGGAGAGAATTAACAATCAGATCTTTAGACTTGAATATTCTCATTGCCTATTTTTTGGGTTAATGCATGAATATTATGGTGAGAACTTCCATATTAATAAAGGGTTAATTTCTATCTCCGTATCCCCCTTCTAACTCTGTAGAAATAAATTTTCCCCATTCTTGTAGAATGTACAGGCACTAACAAGTAAATAATTTATCAGTTGAAATCGAGCATGCCATTTCTGTTAATTTAAGATGATTTTACTTTCAACGAACGTATGAATTTAGAAGGTAAGTAGCTGTTTAGAAATGTTTACACCGCTGACCAATTTGCATGAAGTATTTAACAGTTATGCAGGCAAGTAAATGGGTTAGGAGTCCATGTATGACCCTATAAAATGTCCTGAGCTCGGTATATACCTTCCAATGTATTCCAATGTATTCCAATGTATTCCCATGTATTCCAATGTATTCCTACGCATTCCCATGTATTCCTACGTATTCCCATGTATTATTCCCATGTATCCTACGTATTCCCATGTATTCCCATGTATTCCAATGTATTCTTATGTATTCCTACGTATTCCTACGTATTCCCATGTATTCCCACGTATTCCCATGTATTTCCATGTATTCCCATGTATTCCAATGTATTCCTAAGTATTCCTACGTATTCCCATGTATTCCAATGTATTCCCACGTATTCCCATGTATTCCAATGTATTCCCACGTATTCCTACGTATTCCCATGTATTCCCACGTATTCCTACGTATTCCCATGTATTCCAATGTATTCCCATGTATTCCAATGCATTCCCATGTATTCCCATGCATTCCCATGTATTCCAATGTATTCCCATGTATTCCCATGTATTCCTGCGTATTCCCATGTATTCCAGTGTATTCCCCTGTATTCCTACGCATTCCCATGTATTCCAAGGTATTCCCATATATTCCCATGTATTCCCATGTATTCCTATGTATTCCCATGTATTCCCATATATTCCCATGTATTCCTATGTATTCCCATGTATTCCTACTTATTCCCATGTATTCCTACGTATTCCTAAGTATTCCTACGTATTCCCATGTATTCCAATATATTCCCATGTATTCCATTGTATTCCCATGTATTCCCATGTATTCCCATATATTCCTACGTATTCCTGCGTATTCCAATGTATTCCCATGTATTCCTACGTATTCCCACGTATTCCTACATATTCCCACGTATTCTTACGTATTCCCATGTATTCCCATGTATTTCCATGTATTCCAATGTATTCCCATGTATTCCCGTGTATTCCTATGTATTCCCATGTATTCCAATGTATTCACATGTATTCCCATGTATTCCCATGTATTCCTATGTATTCCAATGTATTCACGTGTATTCCCATGTATTCCAATGTATTCCCATATATTCCCTGTATTCCCATGTATTCCTATGTATTCCAATGTATTCCCATGTATTCCAATGTATTCCCATGTATTCCAATGTATTCCCATGCATTCCTACGTATTCCCATATATTCCAATGTATTCCCATGTATTCTTATGTATTCCTACGTATTCCCATGTATTCCCACGTATTCCCATGTATTCTCATGTATTCCAATGTATTCCTACGTATTCCTACGTATTCCCATGTATTCCAATGTATTCCCATGCATACCCATGTATTCCCATGTATTCCCACGTATTCCTATGTATTCCCATGTATTCCCATGTATTCCCCTGTATTCCAATGCATTCCCATGTATTCCCATGTATTCCTACGTATTCCCATGTATTCCAATGTATTCCCATGTATTCCAATGCATTCCCATGTATTCCCATGTATTCCTACGTATTCCTACGTATTCCTTCGTATTCCCATGTATTCCCATGTATTCCTACGTATTCCTACGTATTCCCATGTATTCCTATGTATTTATAACCTTCTAAAAAGATATAATAATAATAATAATAATAATAATAATAATTATAATGACTTGTTTAAACAGGATTACCAATTCGTTCATCAATACTGCTATCAATATGTATCCCGTCTCGCAACCTTTGTGCTAAATTGATAGAGATCCCTTACAAATGGTTATTTCAGTTTACGATCATTTGTTTGATGCAGTAAACCGCCGATAACCCTCAACTTTTTTCTTCCTTAGTTTACTTTTCAATTTCTATGACATTAGCCTTTTTATCCCATGAAAAGAAATAACATCAAATCCGCGCGTGTATTTTTTAATTTGATTGACGAAATAATGGAACTTACAAATGATTAAAAATGCAACGACAACTTTCCATATGAACGTGTATACTTAGTATTATCTGAGGAAATTTTGACAAGTATATTCTCCAAAAGTGGTAGATTGATATTCAAAATATATCAAAATTTAACTTTTGTTTTAAGCATAAACGTTGCGAGTATATAAATTATAAGCATTCTTCACGTGACAGAAAAAAATTTACGTTCAGGTGTAAACTCTCATCAAACTTTTCCTTCTTTTCAATTAGTGCAACGCTTAATAACGTTTGATTCATTAACAAAAAAGATTTCGTTTCTCAGCTCTTTTAACAGAGGACATTCACCTTACTTTTATTTGCCAGTCTGAACATAAGTACAT